>NC_064854.1:48238740-48582490 GCF_024139225.1 Suncus etruscus | reverse complement strand
GGGATATTGGTAATGGGAAATGTGCTATATAATCTCCCAAAACATTTTTGGGGTAGTTTAGAGCACATCTGGTAGTGCTCTGGGGCTACTCCTCACTGTGTTTCGAGGATCACTCCCAGTGACAGGGAAATTGTGATTCCAGTGATTGGGTAAGGGTCAAACATATGCAAAACAAGATCTTTAGCCCCCATACTCTCTTCTGCCCACAAGATAACAATTTTAAGAAATTTATCTTACGATTTCAACCAGATATGGTACTGATGTATGTTCTTACTCTCTGTGTTCTCTGTACTTCTTTTCTGCCATGCACTGCTGTCAACAGGTGCATCTGATCAATCTCCAAGTAGTATCCAAACCTACTGGTCTCAATCTTGACTGAACAGTAGAATCAGCTGAACAGACGCCTAGTCTTTTTTTTTTTTCCATTAAAAAATGCTTTATTCAGGCTGGAGAGATATCATGGAGGTAAGGCCTTTCATGCAGAAGGTCATTGGTTCAAACCCCGGCATCCCATATGGTCCTCCGTGCCTGCCAGGGATCGGTTTCTGAGCATAGAGTCAGGAGTAACCCCTGAGTGCTTTCTGGTGTGACCCAAAAACCAAAAAAAAAAAAGGCTTTATTCAATATCAACTAGATGGAAGAGATATGTAGGGAAAGGTATAAGAAAAGTCCATACCCTCTCCAGAAGATCCACACTATTTCTGGTAAGCATATTGCATTTAATTTTATGTGTTTTAAACCTTTAATAAGATTGAACTGGTATGTTTCAGTTATGGTTGTTACTTGTTTGTTTGTTTTGCACCTGGTCTTGTCTTAAGAGACAATTCTGATGTCATTTCCTACAACCCTCAGCCTTATTATTAGGAATAATATATAATACATTTTAATGGAATTTTAATTTTAAAAGAAGCTGTCTAGATGTTTCAGAAAAGTTTGGGAATCTGCCTTATGCTGTTGCAGACCTATATATTAGGGGAGGCACACCTGGCATTGATCAGGGCTCTCTTCTAACTCTGTGCTCAGAGATCACTTCTGGTGGTATTCTGGATAAATATGGGATGTCACGGACCAAACCTGGGTCAACTTTATGCACAGCAAAAGCATACCCGCTGTACTATCTCCCTGATCTTGCAGGCCTATCTTAAGCATGGCTATTCTTCTGACTACATTTGAAAGTACCATATTGTTATAAATAAAATAAAAGGAGGTAATAAGTGAGATATTAATATTATTTTTAAATATCTTTGTATTTGAAACATTATTGACAATGAGAAGAATAAAAGACAAGAACCAATAATAAAAGAGGTCATGAAGAGCAATTTGATAACATAGTTTTTTCTCATACTTAAAGCACAGTAATTGATGAAGTGTACTTGAAATTATAGAAGGCACTCTACAGTAACACTCCCTGGCTTTCCAAATTAATAAATGAAGAAACTAAGGCACAGAGGAAGGAAATGTGAGCATTGTTGTATTGCTAATCAAAAATTTAAACAAGGTTGCCTGAGTCTTGCACCAGAACTCTCTGAACAGTAATAATATTTGTCTGCCTCTAATAAGATGATCTTAAAGGATCCAAAAAATCAGTGACTGTCAAGGGACTTATCAAGACACAGACATATGGAAGCATGAGGAGCATATCCAGGAGTAAAGTCAGGGAATTCCAAAGAACTAAGGGGAGAAAATAACTGTAATAAAGGAAATAAAATGCAGAACCTTTGTTAAAAGCGGGACTGTATGTGATGTTAAAATACTTAGGAAGTTCATGTGTTTGTACCTAATTTGTACAGGGTTTTGAGTATGGTAATACTTTTTCATTTATTACCACTAAATAATAATATATTAATTCCAGATATGTTAGAAAGGACTTTTAGCAATAAATATCACTGTAATCCTAGGTAAGATTTATTCTATTTGTACTTTGTTCTTTTATGCCTTTCTCTTTTTCATTTCTATGGCAATATTAATATTATCAATATGGGTGGAATCTGTTTTTACTAGTGATTTTCCTCTGGTCTAATCTACCATAAATTAAACTGACTTTAAAATATATTTTTAGTATAATAGTAATCAGGCATTTTCAAGTGCTAAATTTGATTTATTTTTGTCAACAAATATATTTATAGACATTTTATTTGCAGAAATTTCTTGTTTTTTTATTTTGTAGGGGTCTTCCACCCACCCCCGAAAAATGCTCAGGAGACTGGAACCACTCCTGTCATAGTAAGCTTACTTATAAAGATCTGACTACTCAATGGTCTAGTCTGGCATTAGAGCATTGCTCTGGTCCAGTGTTGCTAAGGATTAAACTTATACACATGGCTCTATTCAAGCCCTTTTCACCATTCCCTTCTATAGGCATTTTATTTTATGCACCAAAATTTGTTCAGTAAGCATAGGAGAATGTAGGGAAGGACTGGCCAGTCTATTTCCCTTAAGGTTTTCAATGAAAATTTTAAGCTAGTTGGAGTGAAAAATTTGAGTTTTCAGTGTGATTGATCACAATCTCAATACTGTTAAACATAAATTTGCTATTCTCTGAATGTTGAAGTTGTCTAGTTCAGAAGAACATTTCATTGGTAATTTTAACACAAAGTTAATTCAGAATATAGCCTAACACATTTTCACAAGCTATAGCTAATATAGCTCTAATAGACTGGTACAAAGTGTGAACAATATTTAATTGTGTATTAATAAATAGGCAAGGAAATTAGAGGTGGGAGCCTAATTAATTTTAGCAATATCACACTCACAAAAATAATTTCCCAACTTCTGATCTCCATGGATGGCGTTTTCTTCTTTCTCTGACCTGTGTATTCTCCCCTCATAAATTTCTGGTGTTGCCTCATTTCTAAGGAGGTGGAAGTCACTGGTCCTTTATTCTTTGCTTCCAAGCACACATGAGAAAAATCATAATTCCCAGCAAGGCACTGAATGTTGTATCTTATTGCTTCATTATTATACCTATTTAATGTCACTTAGAACATTGTCAGCTGTTGAGGAAAGGTAATTATCACTAGTTAAATGAAAAACACTTTTTGGCTGCCTTACGGATACACATTTTACTGGTACCTTGATACATAATGAAGCCTGAGAGCAAAACTTTTGCTTCTCTTCTTTAAGCCACAGCTGTTTCCCTGCTAAATTCATCCCATCTGTCTTCCCTTCCGTAAAGCTGTAGGCAGTATAGCATAAGTACAGAAGCAGTTCAGTGCTATTTTGGATAAACATAGCTGAAATTTGAATCTTTGCCATTTGCGATGCACACATTTTGTTTTACTGCTGTAAAGAGAGCTGTCAAAATACAACTACATGGATAATTTACTAAAATGCCATCAAATATAAGGTTGATCAAAGAGAAAGTACATTCTGCTGTTCTTCATATGTCTCTGGAAGGTGTCCTTGACCTCATGATTTCATGAACTCTTGTGGAGAGAAGTGTCTGGGATATGTTTGAATCCTGAAATCTGGCTTTCAGGTGTTACTTGTTTATTTTGGGTCTTCTGTGGGATGTCTTGCAGAATTCTTAAGAGGCCTTAGAAGTCCATTTTCTGAGTCCCAAAAAATTTTACTTCAATGAGAAGCATTTTTTCTTGCCATATACAGATTTGAATTTTATTTCTATTCTACTGTGTCTTAAAATTATTATTGTAAATTTGTTACCAGCGGTAGTCATTTTCATATGCATTTTGTTGCTCATTCCAATTAGTGTATATAATATACCATTACCTTTGCATGTTTTTATCAATAATACACAATACCTTTATAAAAGAATTTAGGACATTTTTACATTAATTCCTCTTTTAAATTCTATATAACTTAATTACAGCTGAACAACTCCCCTCATAGATAGATGTTTAACTGCTCTCCCCCATGTGTGTTTTTTTTCCCTATAATCAACCTCCTTAGAGTCAAAACTTGCTCCCCTCACCCCACACACACTGCTTTTCTAATAGTAAAGAAAACTCCAGATTTGTTGTAAACTATGCTTGTAAAAAAGAAAAGCAAAAAAAAGGGGGAGGCACACTGGTCATGCTCAGGGGTTACTCCTGGCTATGCGCTCAGAAATTGGGGACCATGTGGAATGCAGGGGCATCGAACTGCAGTCCGTCCTAGGCTAGCGCATGCAAGGCAGATGCCTTACTGCTTGCACCACCACTCCAGTCCCTGTAATTCACTTTTAAAGAAAAATTTAGTAACTGTGTCAATGATAAGGTTTTTTTTAAACTTTATTTATTGATTTATTGGTTGATTGATTGAGTTGTTGGATCACACCCAGTGGCACTCCAGGGGTTACTCCTGGCTCTGCACTCAGAAATCGCCTCTGGCAGGTTATAGAACCATATGGGATGCCAGGAATCAAACTGGGTCCATCTGGGGTCAACCACATGCAAGGCAAATGCCCTACTGCTGTACTATCACTCCAGCCCCAATGATTAGATTTTTTATAGAAAACATTCCCCAAAATTGTAGTCACTGTGTCAATCAATAATAAGTTCTTTTGTATAAAGTGTTCCAATATATTTAGATATCATTTTAGTGCAGGAAATAGTTGTGATGTCCCGTGATAAGCACTAAGATGTAGAAAGTAGAGCTCGCAGATAAAAGAAGACAGAAAAGACTGCAGAAGAATATCTAATGGCTAAGGAAGGGCAAAGTTCATGCAGACAATAGAAACAGGCATCTTCTCTAAAATAGCTTTTGGATTCTACTCATTTTAAACTGAAGGCCAAAGATCAAATGTAGTATTTGACTTCTGAGTAACTGATTTTATGTCCCCAAATCAGGACATGGTCTGTGTCTTGTGGACCTTTTACTAGTTTTGCAGTCTAGCCTGTAGTGTTCTCTGGATTTCTAGCCCTAGGACAATCCTAACATAGGTCACTTTTCATGATGTCTGCACAGCATAACCTAAGCATATAGTATGAGCCTAGAAGCATTGTTGTCTGTTGGAAAATAGAAAATAATACACAACAAAGAGCATTATTCTATGATAACTTTACTTATTATTTGACCAATTTTGTGAGTTTTCCAATAACACATTGGTACTTCACATATTTATGACAATTCTAGAACCTATGACTTTTACTATACTTGTATATGAGACTTCTTTTATTTTTGCCATCTGTGATCAGAGCATAAGAAACCAATTCTGCCAATGGAAACATGCTTACATAGGGCATTTTACTTTTAAAAGTAATGACATATCTTAAAAATATCTATCCAATCATTCAGTGTTTTTAAGATTCAGAAAGTATACAAAATTATTGACCAGAGAAAAGGCTAAAAATATTGCCTTTTTTAGAGCCTTCTTAAAAAAGCTGGATTTTCAGTTATCTACTCCATTTGTTCCTAGAGTAATAACAAGGCTAAACAAAATGATATTCATAAAGGGGAGCAAATGTAGTTATCAGAAGTTAACAGGGCCCCACCTGACACTTGATCCTGAGTTTTCATTCATTTTGTAAATTCAACTTAAAGCTTGTAGAGATATTAATAGTACTTAAAACAAGACACATTTCTTGAGTATTGTATCTTTACACTCTTAAGTTTAGGTGATACTTATTTCTGTAAGCTGGAATGGGCTGGTTAATATGCTGTAAACTTTAACATTTAGATATGCCTCTTTTAATGGAGGGTTATAACTTAGTAATTATGTCTAGTATTAGAACTAGTTACTATAAATGCTTTGTGGTTTTATCTACTTAATACTTAATTTGAAATGGATAATCATTAATTCTCTGACATAATGTAAAATACTTTATTATATAGGCAATCCTATCAGTTAACCTATTAGCTAATCAGAATGCCAGGATATTTCTAAAAAAAATCAATGTAATTCATATAATTAAATACATTTGCATACACACTGAACTATTTCAAACCAGTAGTTCTGGAATAAAGACAAAATAATACTGTGTATTTATATAACACCATAACACCTTTTATTAGAAAATTCTCAAGCCTTCACTAACTTACTAAGCTACATGGCATTTAGTAAGGTGTAGGAGGTAAGGTAGAACAATAAACAAGAATTTGAACAGAAAAAAAGCAACTGTTCTTTATGAGATCATAAAGGTCCCTACAGAATATTTGCTTGGTGATAAAATTTATGTCATTCAGAGTAGGGAAATATAGATGCAAAGCACTTTAAAAGAAAGTACCTTGGAGATGTTGCTCAGTGAGAAAGCACTGCTTTACAGGCATGAAGCCAACAGACAAATTCCCATCACTACCCCATTTTGCATGATTCTGACATCACATCTATTGGGATCCCCAGCACCACAAAAGTTGGTGATCTCTACATACTTCAGCCAAGCAGGTGAACCCTATTGAGCAATGTAGCCAAAAGTATGTGAGCACCACAACCAATAGTGTAAGTTCCCCAGATGTTGTGACGACAGCAACAAATGGAGGGAAATGATGGGATTTGGAGGGAAGGAAGTACCTTTAAGTAGCACCACAAATGAGAAATTCAGCATTCTTCATCGCATGGGTTATTTATTGTTTTTGTTTGTTCATTTATGTTTTCAGCCACACCCAGTGATGGTCAGGGGTTACTCCTAAACTATGCACTCAGATTTCTGGCTATGCACTCAGAAATCAGTCCTGGCTTGGGACACTGGGGGAAAGATGATGGTGGATCTCCATCTCCCTTGGGTCAGTCAGAGCTGGTGGGAATAAATTCCAGGCAAGGTTGCACCTATCATGATAGGTTTGGCCAGGTACTGTGAGCACAAAAAATGTCTCAAAATCTTTGAATGACAAATGACAGAAGGGAACTGTAAAGTTTTAATTTAAATATTAAAATAATAAATTAACACCTCTGAAAACATTTTCACTTAATTCACTACTTAATTTCCAGAAAATGTACCACTAGAATAGTATTCATTCAGTTATTCTACACAGTGGAGTTTTCACTTGATCCTTTGAGGAAAAGGAGATTCTTTTATGTGTCTTTCTCACAAAAGAAAAAAAATTGATTTAACATTACAGGTTTTTCAGGGAATAATTTAGGTATCATAGATATGCATGATAGGATCATTTTCAGACACTATGCTTTATATGTCTCTGAAATCAAAGAAATAGAGCTTTGTCTGGTTTTGGAAATAATGTTTTTTTCCCAAACAGCTGTTCATTTGTATCAACAATTTTCTCTGTCTCAGGAAAGGCAGCATTTCTTTTATATATATAATCTTATCACCCTTTTCTTCATATTAACAGTTTGTGTCAGTTGTGATACTGTGTCTTTTATCTTTTTGCACTAAGGTTTAGATGAATAGTTTTCAACCTTTAAACACTTATGCACTGGTGGCTGAGAACCAAACTGACCTCAGGGACTCCCAGAAGAGAAGACACCATTTGTCTTACTCTATTTCAGGTTAGACCAATATTTTGCATCTTGGTGAGGCTTACTGACTGCACTTCCTTTCAGTTCATCTGCTCCCAATTCAGACAAAGCCATTTAATGCCAGCTGCAGTTGAATATCTTTGTCCCTGTCTTTGGCAAAGTCATAACTCTTTGATTTTGGAGTCCTCAATTAACACTCCAAGAGTGACACTTCATGAGGCAATGGTGAAGGTAAGGGAGAAATCAATATATTCTATGTATAAACTAAGACAACATTGTAAAATAGGTGGAACAAGAACTGTGAAAATCCATAAATTCAGACTCAGAAAAGATAAATGTCATAAAATTCCCCTGACTTGTAGTAGTCTTGTCATTGAAGCCTTTTCTGCTTACCATTTAGCATCCTCATAGAGAAGGGTAGTTAAGAGTGTGAGTTCTTTGCTGGAGTTCCAGTCTACCATTTCTGGAATTTGTGATTTGGGACCAGCTATAGAATGTGTATCTAAACATCTTCATCTGTTAAATGATGGCAGCTGTACTTTCTATCTCACATGATTTTAAAAAGGCTAACTTAGACATTAGAAAATGTTTAGATTAGTACAGGTGCATATTAAATGTTCTGCAAGCATTAGTGACATATAACTGAAATGCAAGAACAGGGAACAATGTGAGGATATCAGAATTCATATTATGAGTCATATCAGAAGAGCAACCCCAGGACTGGTAGAGTGGTACATCAACCTACACTTTTAGCAAACTTAAAATAAAATATTGTTTTTGTTCTCATGCCAATTCAAAACTCCTGTACTTAGTAAAATTACGTAAGACAAAAAAAAAGTGTAAAAATATATAAAATGTCTTCCTCTAGGGAAGGACCGATTCCATTTTCCCTACTTGCAATCCTTATTAACCCAAGGCATTTTCACAAATTCTGGAACATAAAGCATGTATACAAATAAAACATGTACTGAAAACATATCTGATTTGTCCTCTCAATCCTATGTTCCCACTTGAACATGAATTTCTCTCTTTCCACTTCTGGAGAGAAAATTTTCAAGGAAATGTCATTCAATTAAAAACTATTTTGCTTCACTAAAAATGTAGTGATAGTATATCATAACTAAATCTAGATTAGAACAAACATTTAAAATTGTTTATGCCGGGGCAGTGAGGCCTGGGGTGTGGTGGTCGTGTGTGCTTCTGTCGCGTGGTGTGGAAGACTCGTCCGCCTGTGTATGCGTGGCAGCAAGTCTGAGTGTGCTTGTGGGCGTGCAAGGCGAGTGCGTGCAACAGCCACTGAGCCCCTCCTCGCCTACCCCTTGATCTTATTTGATCAGGTCGAACCCCAGCCCCGCAGGGCCCACCAGAGATGAGAAACCATCCTCCTGCGAAGCCCCGCCACTTCCGCGTGGGCTCTGTGCAGCGAGACCTTCAAGGGCGGCGGCATCACCAAGACCTGTTGGTCCCGGAGTCGGTCCCACGGGTTCCGCTATTGGACATGATGAATTGATCAGATAGACGAGGCCTGAGGTTCGCCCCGGGCTGCTGATTATCAAGGCAATTCTGATCTGAAAAATAAATGAATGAATAAATAAATAAATAAATAAATAAATAAATAAATAAATAAATAAAACAAAATTGTTTACGCCATGCAACACTTTCGTTTTTGTTGAATACAGTCATCTCCATAAGAGCACACCAATTTAGATGTCAATGTGTAGGTGAAGTCATATCAGAATGAAATAAAATAAATGAAATAATAGAAATTGTCAACTAGCAACAAGAGCTTACTAAATTTCTGACAATGACTTCACTGGAGATATAATAATTTTCACGAATTTGCTTGTTTCTGTACTCTTTCTTTTTTCCCTTTTTCTTCTCTCTCTTTTTTATTTAAATTTCCTTCCCACTTAACTACAAACAAATGCATTCTACTCAACTATGTCACTATGTGATACATGATCTTTAAATAAAGTAAATTAAATTTTAAAAAAAGAAGCCAAACTCTAGAAAACCTAGATTCAGTCTCATCTCTGTTCTTGTTATCTCTGACTACTGCTTGACTATGCTGCAGTCCAAAATAGTCCTAGAAAGTCTTTGCAATTTCTTTTTCTTCTTTCTTTCTTTCTTTCTTTCTTTCTTTCTTTCTTTCTTTCTTTCTTTCTTTCTTTCTTTCTTTCTTTCTTTCTTTCTTTCTTTCTTTCTTTCTTTCTTTCTTTCTTTCTTTCTTTCTTTCTTTCTTTCTTTCTTTCTTTCTTTCTTTCTTTCTTTCTTTCTTTCTTTCTTTCTTTTCTTTTCTTTTTTTGTTTTTTTTGGCCACACCCAGTGACGCTCAGGGGTTACTTCTGGCTATGTGCTCAGAAATAGCTCCTGGCTTGAGGGACCATATGAGAGGCCAGGGGATTGAACCGCGGTCCATTCTAGATCCTAGGCTAGCACGTGCAAGGCAGACAGACACCTTAAGGCTCATGCCACTGGTCCAGCCCCACAATTTTTATGAAGAAAGACTTCATAAACTCCATTCCCTGATCTGCACAGCCACCAAGATCTCTAGAAACAGGTCTGATTTTACCATCCAAGATAAAGTAGAAGTCTTCCACATACCACGAAAGCAGCAAGAGGAGAATAAATGATCTATTTTTTTTGACGTCTTTATTTTGGTGTGGAGATTACGGTTGATGTCTCCAATATTATTTTATTTTATTTTGTTTTGTCTTTTTCTTTCTTTTTGCACTTGAGTATGATTTGATTTCAGAACCGAGATTATTGTGTGGTGCCTGTTTTTATTGTTGTGGTGCTTATCGGTTATTTAATTCGATATTTTTGTGTGTGTGTGTGTGTGTGTGTATTGTTGTGGTATTTTAATTACTTTTTTCACATCCTCTCTCAAACTGAGGTTGGAAGCCTCTAGACAGGACTCTGCCTATTTTCAGTATATTTGATTTTTGATTGAGAAGAGGACATATTAGGTGATGGGTATTCCCCTGATTTAATGTGAATATGTACCCAAAATACTACAGTGAAAGATATGTAAGCCATTATGGAAAAAAAAGAAAATTGTGTTTTTAATCAGAAACTTTCTTTGACTTACATGTATTATTATTATATTAATTATATTATATGTTATGTTATGTCACTATATTATGTTATATTAGTTTACCTTATTATGTTAATCAATTTTGTCCTTTAAATGAATTCTTACTTAAAAAAAAAAAACAACTTTAGTTTGCCCTGAAGAAAAGAAAAAAATAAATAAAAGATAAAATAAGGCCTCCCAATTCTTACCACAGGCTGTGTTCTTTACACTGGCTGTATAGAAAGAGGAGGTACAGTAAAGGCACCCCATATACACCTCAACACAGGCCCCTTGCCGGGTATGTATTGTGAATTGGGGGACAAAAAAAAAAATTCAAAAGGCATATTTGCTGTTTTATGCTTATGAAATAGTTGGGTGGGTGTTAAATCCAGTGCACCACGTTGGTCTGTGATTTTGGATGGTGCAGTGCTGAAGTTAAAAAGGGTAAATGTGGAGTAATGATAGTTTGGGGTGAGAGAGTTAAAGAGTAAAAATGAGTTTTGTAGGGGAGTGATACAGAGCGGAATACAAAATAGATATTCTGCATACATAAAAAACATATCTTAAGGATATGGAGTACTATGAATATATATTGTGCGTGTGGGGGCACTAGCCCCCGCGTGCTTTGGAACACATAGACTGGTATGAAATTACCAGTGACTGCTGAGTACAGCCACCATGTGTTTTTTTGTTTAAAATCCTATTATGCTTTTTAACTGGGTTGGGTTTAGCAGCTAAACTAAGAACCTGGAAGGTTTTATCCAAGAGGAGTAACCAAGTGGTAAACATTTCAGAAATAAGTATATCTCCAATTAAATAAAAGGAGTCAGGAGAGAGGGAGAGAATACATTTGTAATTATAGAGCGAGCACTTGTCCTAATACACATTAGGTAAGAGAGTATTCAGGAGAACAGCTCTGTGGCTTAATTTGGAGAGTTGTCTTCTTAAGCACATATGTGCACTATAAATCCATATTTTACTCGCACCCACTCCCATTTCTTTATGTCAGCATCTGATCAGCCGGCTCCAAATGTTCTAGCTTTCATGGCAAATAATTTTTGATTTGGAAGCTTTCTATTGATAGTTAATTTTTATTGAAAAACTATTCTAATGATAAAAAATTGTGACAGTGATATTAAATTAGATTTCAACTAGCTAATGACAGCTTTGTTGGTGTGTGTTGTGTGTGAGATGCATTCAAATGCACATGTCAAGTCCATCAATCTTCTAAAGAAAATGACTTTAATTTTTCACTATGCTCTAGGGAATACCCAGCCTGCAGACTGTAGGTGGGAGAGCATGAACATATGCGTGACTCAAACCACAAACATTATAGGATTTGAGAGCACGTATGAAAATTAGTGAAGAGCCTCACGTAAAAGTAGGGAAATACAGGAGTGCTCCTGCACAGTGAAGGCAATTACTCCCTCTGCCCCAAAGTAACCATAAGGTCACTCTTATGTCCACTTGATTTGTACAATCTGGGAGAATTAATCTCTGCCACTTTGAATCTCAGGGAAGCTGTAGAGCTTTGGTTGGGATAAGATTGAGCTCTTTGGGGTCCAGAAAAAAGTGTAAAAGTGGCCTCCTCTTAAAGAAAACAGATTTTTTTGTCTTCTTGAATAAATTCAGTTAGGAGACCAAGTTATAACCTGAGAGTTTACCTGCACTAAAAGATGCTACAGGCAAGGTACAGACCCTGATACTTGTTTTTGTTGGAAAAAAAATTGAAGGAAGACCTTATAGTCTTCCTTGTGTATGTAGATAAAAAGAGATATTTGTGGTCTTAGGAGATCTCTAAAGGAGCAACATTTGAGGGTAGGGTATAAATTAAGCTGGTAAGGTCAGAACCTAAGATGTAGAAATCACTGGTGAGCTCACAGTAGCTGTATTTCATGAAGAAGCATCCACTTTAGAAGAGTAATTGTAGGTGGGAAAGAGATATTTATATTAGGGGAAAGTAAGGTGGAGAGTAAGGTGTGGTTTCTGTGTCAGCCAATCAGGTAGGATGTGAGCTGGAATTACAACAGGGTGTGTGCTTCTGTGTTTATGGAAGACATAGTAAGGGGTTAGGGAAAATAGGGTATGTACTCTGGTGTTAAAACGGTGTGTGCTAAAGGTGGTTAACTACAGTAGGAGTTGTCAAGAAGTGAGTTAAAGAAAGAATTATGTCTAAAGGGTTGGGCATAAGCAGCATGGTTGGGATCATGTATGCATATAAGGACTGTACAGTTTGCTCATTCATGACATGTATCATTAGCAGCCAATTTTATGACAGCATGTAAATAAAGATCCATTCTGGGCTTACTGATAAGAAAAGTAAAACAGGATCAGAATTTGAACCACTGAGTTCACTGGAACTGGTTTTCTGAAGTTTTCTCTTTATCAGAAAATTAGTAAGCACAAGACTGGCTAGGTTATGTCAGGATCGCAAGCATCTTTATTTTTTCTTTCTTTAGAAATTTTTATTTGGGTGATCTACATGGTTACTGCTCAGGCTTCACTCTTGATGGTGCTACATGGTACTAAAGATTTAAATGTATCAAACTTGTGCAAGGCCTTATCCTCAGTGCTATCTCTAATCCAGAGGTCCTCAAACTATGGCCCAGGGGCCACATGCAGCCTGCCAAGGACATTTTTCTTAGTCTGCTGGGTGTTTTTGTCACTAATGCTTGTCCTCCTTAGCCAACTTGTCCTGGGGCCACAGTGCACATATGTAGGATGTGAGCCGCACTCTCTGACTTCCCACCTTCTCTCTGTCTCTCAACTTCTTCTCTCAGTGTCAGACAGTAGTGCTCAAAGTATGACCCACAGTCCTCTATTGTTCATAGTTTTTTTTTTTAATTTCTGAGGGAAAAAATGGTCTGAGGGACAGTGAACTGGTCCCATGTTTAAAAAGTTTGAAGACCCTTGATCTAACCTCTTTATTCTTATGAGTTAGTCCCTTTTTTTCCTTTCTGGTTTTTGGGTCACACCCGGCTGCACTCAGGGGTTACTCCTGGCTCTGCACTCAGAAATCACTCCTGGCAGGCTTGGGGGACCATATGAAATGCTCCTGGCAGGCTTGGAGGACTATATGAACCACCATCCCTCCTGGATCAGCTGCATGCAAAGCAAATGCACTACTGTTATACTATCTCTCCAGCCCCAGTTCTTTTTTGTTTCTTATAGTAGTTTTCCATACTGCATCTTTTGTAATAGACTGACTCTGTGTAAAATTAGGTAAGATAAGGTATTGATTGCATATGAGAACCATAGTTTCTCATTTAAAATGAGAATCCTAATATTGTTATTATTATCAAAGGTTGCTGTTAAGTTTTAAAACCAGCTGGGAGGTGTTGGAAAGATGACTCAACAAACTGGAAGGCATGTTTTGTATGCTAGAATCTAGGTTTAGCCCCTGGGAACACATGGTTCCCCAAAGTACTGCCAGGTGATATCCTAGGCACAGAGTCAGAAGTAGCACTGCAAGCACTGCAAGATGTCATCCCAAAACAAAAAGTAAATTTCTAGAAAAGATATTCCTTGTTATTATTATTATTATTTCCTTTAACTACTTTACAAGGTTGTTAATAATATAGTTGTTTTATTTTACAATTACAAAGTTGTTCATGATTGAGTTTCAGTCATACAATGTACAATACCCAATAACCTTCACTCGTGCACATTTCCTACCACCAATGTCCCCAGTTTCTCTCCCCTCTGCCACCTTGTTCTTTCTCCTATCTTCCTCTGGGGAAGATATTTTCTTCTCTTGCATGCATGTACTCACTCTCTCTCTTTCTGAAAAAAAGAGCTTATTTAAATAGATAACCACATATTTAAAAGGTTCAATGTCAAATTTAGTAGCATTTGCATCACAAGAATAAATAATAGCCAGAATAAAAAGATACCCCAGAGACTGGCAGAGAATATTTGCCCACCACTCATTGGACAAATGGTTAATGTCCAAGATATGTAAAGCACATGTAAAACTGATAAGAATAAAATAAACAACTCTATTGAAAATGGGGAGACATAAGTTTTCCTCAAAGAAGACCTTTAGATAAACATATGAAAATATGCCCTATATCAATGATATCAAAGAAATTACATTAAAACAATAATGAGACTGGTACACATCAAAAAAAGAAGAAAAGAAAAGAAAACCACTTACACAAACAGTGTAAGTGTGGATGTGGGAAAAAAGGAACCCTCGTCCACTGCTGGTAAGAACATCAACACGTTTGACCTTTGGCAAAACAATATGGCCATTTCTCCAATCTAAAAATTGAGACTCCAGAAGACCCAAAAATTCCACTTTGGTCCTCTATCTCCAATAAGCCATAAACGCTATTGAAAAAAAGACGTGAGCTTCTTGCTCACTGTAGCACTATTTATAATAGTCCTAATTTGGAAGCAGCCCCCCAAAAGATGATTGGATAAAAAAAATGGACTACTATTAGGCTGTAAAATAGATGAAATCATTACATGGATGAAACTACACAGCAAAGTGAGCTAGCAGGACAGAGATACAGAATGACCTATCATATGAGCTATCTAATGAAGAAAGTAAGAAAATAGAAATGGCTAAATGCAACAGAATCTAACAACAAGAATTACAAAACTGAGCTTAGTCAGAATATGGAGAAACCGAGGGAGAGGGATATACTTTGGAGGGGGGGGACCTTGAGCCAATAGTGGAGAAGCATAGATATTCTGGTGATGAATATGGTGTTGGAATATTGTTTGCAAGAAACCCTAACATTAGCAGTATTGAAAATTATGGTGAATAAAATTAAAAGTATTAAGTTTAAACATTTTATGAGTATTTTAAAATTTTGTTATTGAATCAATTATAAATTGATTAAAATTGAAAAAATTGATAAATTGATAAAAGAAATAAATTTAAATAACAAGACTGATTTTCGAGTTGATATGGTAGCATTTTGCGCATACTCTGAAATATTCTACCAAAAATAAGTGATTACTGTATTTTCCGGTGTATAAGACGACTTTTGAAACAAAAAAGTCAACCGAAAATCGGGGGTTGTATATCCCGAAAAATGTTTCAATATGCCGCTAAACGAAAATTGTCTGGATATTGCCACAAAACGAATTTTCCAACTCGATTCTGCACCAATCACTGCAAGGCTGCTTGGACCGCCTCTCTAACTCAGCCAATCCAAGCAGGCTTTTTATGCATGCAAATTAGACAATGTTCTGGACCCGAATCTACACCGTAAAAAGCCTGCTCAGATTGGCCAGAGTCAGAGAGGGCGTCTATTACAGTATAACCTTTGAACCTTTGCTTGTTGTGATTGGCTCACTGTGATACATGAGCACAGGAACACATGCAGCACAGGAACTTTCTGTCTGATACAGCGAATATAGACCTAAACCTGTGTTTTAACTGCAAAATTAGGGGGTCGTCTTATACGCCCAGTCGTTTTATATGCTGGCAAATATGGTATTTTATTATCAGTTATTAAAAACCTACTAAGTACTAGTAATGTTTCATGCCATCTCTAGTTATTACAGTTTTTCTGTGAGGCAAGTTGTATTATATTTAAAATGGAGAAATAGATGTTCACACTGAGCCAGCTCCACCGACAAACTTTTTTCTCAAGAGATGTAAACTAAGCTGTGAAAAATCAGGGGAACTCTGGTCAAGCAGTTGAAAGCTGGCAATCTCAGGAGGAGAGGGTAAGCCAAACCCCTGCCCTGCTGGTCACCGTTGCTGCATCCATCACTGTTTTTACCTCAGCACTTCTCTTTGGTTCTCTGCAGAGAAGCCAATCTGACCAAAACTCCAGGTATGTTGATGTATAGGCTGATATTACGAGGGCTTTTTGGAATGAGTGCAAGAACTCTCCTCCTGCTTTCTCCTACTTCCGGAAGACCAGGCATCTGAGAATAAAACCCACAAAAGCCACGGTATCAGTAGCAATGTTTTAAGTTCCTGGTCAACTCTATTTGTTTGATGCTGCCATCCTCATAGAATACAACAATTTAGATGCCAATGTATATCTGAATGTTAGGAAAACAAATTAAATGGCAGGATTGTCATCTAGCAACATGATTGTACTTACTTCTGCCAATGTCTTAATGACCCCATTGGACATACAATAATTTTCACAAATTTACTTGTATTGGTGCTTCTTTTTTGTTCATTTTCTTTCTTCTCTTCCTTTTTGTTTAATTTTTTGTTTTACTTTCTATTTTTTTAAATAACTCAGCTCTCACTTATCTGAAAACAATGAGGTCAATTATGTAGTGCATGTTCTTTAAATAAAGTAAATACATTTAAAATGGGGAAAAGTTTAGAAGATTTGTCTGCATCATACTCAAATTTCACCCCAGTTATATTTTTATTTTAAATTCAATATATAGCTGCATGTCGGGGGTGATAACAGAGTTGTTAGTTATGTTTTCTACTTTTAATGTAATAGGGCTCATAATCTAGTTTTTGCCATTTATCATAATTTTGTAGTATAATATACACTGGATGTATTTGATAAATTACATTTACAATTTTGATAAAATTCCCAGGCCCGGAGAGATAGCACAGCGGTGTTTGCCTTGCAAGCAGCCGATCCAGGACCAAAGGTGGTTGGTTCGAATCCTGGTGTCCCATATGGTCTCCCGTGCCTGCCAGGAGCTATTTCTGAGCAGACAGCCAGGAGTAACCCCTGAGCACCGCCAGGTGTGACCCAAAAACAAACAAAAAAAAATTCCCTTACTACATAGTCATCTACAAATTTACATCTATATTCAGCCACTGAATCCTAGACTCCAAGGAGGTTGCAGAAAGAAGGAACATGTCAGCAATCTTGAAGTAAATGGCAATTTGGTTGGAATACCTGTCCTGTCTCTAAGGTGAACAATTTTTCAAAGAACAAATTTTGGAGTTTTGGATATGATTTTATAAACTCTGACATTTTAATTATAATTTCAATGTATTTTAGTAAATTCATCTTTTTACATTTTATCACATAAATTTTTATTTATATTATAGGTTATAAGTAAATGGAATTTTCAGTTTAGTAGCTTTGCCTGCATACAAAACATAAGCCCATTGCACCCCAGCTAACTCAGCTCAGGTTAGTATACAGACTGGGGATCCATGAGGTAACGTCTTCACTAGAAGCCACTGATCTCCAGTAAGACAGGCCTGGGTTTCTTATTTAGGCAGTCCCAAATTGCATTGCCTTGCTAAATTATGTTTTGTTTGATTTATCTTTGATATTTTTTATTGATTTACACTTTTAAGATACAGTCTCCTTATCTATTAAATTAAAGTGGTAATTATAATAGTTCTCCTCAGGACAATTAATGGAACATTTTATCATATAAGTTCAGTACACAAAAGATATAATAATTTTCTTTTCTGCCTTTCTTTTACTTAAAATAAAAGATCTCTTTTTGCAATAATGGAATTTTTGCTTTGACTTTTTTCTCACAGAAAATGTAACTTCATGATTCAAACAGAGGAGAAGGACAGACACTTAGTTTTTCAAGTGCAACCAAGGTGGAATATTCCTCCAGCATCCGCCTGCTCTCACCCCTTCTTTAATTGGGGCTTCGTTCTACAGACGACCCTCCACACAGTGCAGAACTAAGGTCCCAGCTACGCCATGTGGCTGAGGTTGTAACAATCACTCTCCTCCAGCTTTTCTTTCTTTGCTTCCGAAAATTATCTTTCTGACTTTGATTCACTCACCTGTGACTGGCAGGTTTAACTTTTAATGTGGAAGAAACTCCTGAACTGACAGAAACTTCCCCTCATGCTCAGCCTCCTCAAAACTTCTAACTTTCAAATGGCCAGATTTCAGTCATCAGGAGAATAGAATATATTATTTTTTACAGCCTGCCTTACTGGGGGCAGGATTCCAAGGAGGCAGCCCGTGCACTCACGGGCCAGGAGAGCCGGGATTTCAACAGTGTCAACAATCTTTGCTCTTCAATACCAAAAAAATCTGTGTGTCAATGCTGCCTCATTAGCATACAGCCACACCATGCTTGCTAACAAAGCATGCTCTGGGTATTTGCTATTTCTCAGCTTGTGTTTCTTGACCAAAAGCAAAGAAATAGTTTCAGCAAGGATACTGTCCCACTGCATGGCCAAAGAGCTTCACAAGGATTCCCAGCGAGCAAGCTTTGAAATGGTTTTTAAGTAAGCATCCTCTGGGGGAAAGGAAACTAATCCTTTGTTTTTCTAATATTGTTTTAAATCCTTGACAAGCAAATAAATTGCCTTGTTGTCTAGTTAAAAATGACTGAGCCCTGACAAATTCCCAATCGTGCCACTAATAGTTTCCTTTAGATGCTTTAAAAGAAATGAGTGTATAGGAGAGGTGCACATGCGTGCCCTCCTCTAGGTCTGTCTCTATCCATCTTTTGTTGGGGGATGGAGGGAAGAAGCATACAAGCAGATGTGCTGCTAGATCTACAGGCTTCTGCCAACCATATGGCATCTTAAAGAAAGATGGTTGGAGCGTCTGGATTAGCAAAGAGTCGGGATGGGAAGCCATGTGTCGTGTTGGTACAGGCAGTTGTTTGAGCTCTCTCTAAATGGCTTCGGGAGATTGTGTAATGGAACAAATGGTCCTGAGAGCCCAGGAACAGCCTTGCCGCTGCTGGAGAAGCAATTGGCCCTCAGGCGGGTACTGCTTCCTTTTTTCTTCCCCATCATTATGTATTCTTCTTTTAATGCTCTTCTAACTCTGAAAATTAGCTTCCAACTTTTTCAATTTATAATTGTGCTCTGGGCCCTCCCTACCTCCATCTCTGTCTGAAGGTCTCTTCTCCGATCTGGTAATTAATAAACCTTCCTGTTGGGCTCCAGGTCCTCCCCTTCAGCCCTCTTGAAAGGGATTAGACTCAGTCAGGCATTGATTCCAGGGTTCCAGGGGTGTCTGACAAAAGATATTTCTTGGAGCAACTGCCAGGCCACTGGGGAATGTTTCCCCTGACCAGAATTTCCCTCAACCCTGGGAAATGGAAAGTCTTTCATTTCTTAAGAAGTCAACCCAGAGTGCATGTAGGTCCCAAGTGTTGAGCATATTTGAAAATTGTTTTGAATATTTGTATGTGCCAATTCAGAAGTTAGGCTGATTCAGAGCAAGTAGGACTCTTTTGTCATTTACTCAGCTACCTATGATTTCAGGATTTTATTCCCTGATATGAAATAGAATTGAGACTGTGATCCAGGAAGTACCTCAGAAGTACCCGTGGTCTAGTTCTCAGACCAATGTCCTTTTGAGAAGCTGAGACAGAGTTGTGAGACCTCCCAGTCAGAAAAGACCTTTTGAGCTCTTTGAATGAGTCAGCTGCATTTTAGAGTGAATGGTCTTATTTTGCTTTTCTTATTTCAGTCATTTTATATACTATACAATATATTTAACTGCTGTAAAAGTTAAATCTACCTCCTCAATCTAACTCTGAGGCTCCAGGTAAAGAATAAATCATGAATAAAGGAAGGTTAATGAGTAGCTGAGTCAGAGAATTGGTCCATTTATCTGACTGGCATCGAGCCAGTTGGATTGAAGGCACCTGATCAATGCAATCACCTGCAGTGGCTGCTGAGTCTCCACTCTTTGGGAAAAGAGTGTGTGGATCAGTCTGGCTTTTAAGACTCAAAGGCAGGCCTCCCAATGGGATCAAGTAAGGCATGATACATCCAGGTGAGCTAACTATTGTCAGTTGTAAGAACCAGGAACCTTTCTTTCTTATCGTCGCTTTTATCAAAGCTACTTTGAGCAATGAGAAGACATTGTGACTAATTTTACTGTAGAGTGATGCAAAAGTTTCACCCAAATGAGAAATCAAACTTAGAGCATGAATAAGTAGGCTCCAGCAGAAGACAAGGGCACTGAGTACAAAATTCTTAATGTGTTTTCAAAATCAGCTGTTCATTTCTGCTATCCTAAACAAGGTCATCTGAGAATCATGCTAAGATTGTTACCAACTTCTTCATAAACACTTTCAGCAAGGGTAATAGTGCCACCCAGTAATTTCAGATAAAGTGCTGTTTCATTTTTTATGAATTATTTATATTTCTATGAAAAGTGTTCCTAACATACCTAGGTTAAAAACACATTTTCTGTCAGAGCTCTTTTCATGCCTAACATGTTGTGTCAGGACAGTCTTAATTTGTCTTCTGAATTTCAGATGGGGAAGCATAATTTTTATTGTTCTCTACTAAGTATAAGAAATTATCATATATACCTTCCATGTTGTTAGCATTAAAATTTCTGGAGACAATGCAATTAAACAGCAACATATTTCCTAACATTCTTAATTAAGACCTAACGGAAAAAATGTAGATTAACAGAAGTTACTGTTTTTATCAACATATTTTCTCTTTTTTTTTTCTGCCACCATCACATCTCCCTCTCCCGCCTCTTTTTGCTTTAAATGTCTGATGTCAGTTTCATCCACATGTACATTATGCACATGGCACTAAAGAAACAAAGTAAAAAGTCTTTTAATTCTGAGCTGCATGCCCAACGCCACATGCACTGTCTGTTACATGTCGCTTCTTATGAGGTTCATGCTGGGAGTTTCTTTTTAAAGGCAAAGTGTTTCTGAAAGAAAGAGTTCAGGTTGGGCAGATTGTGTTAGGAAAAATCTCACTGTCTTCGAGTAGAATTAATATACTGATTATTCTGTGCAGGCTCAAACTGGCAGCATGCACAAAAGTTCAAGTGTCTGAGAATTGAAATATGGAGGAGAATTCGGGAGAGAGACAGAGACAAAGAATTCCAAGTAGGGTTTGGAAGTGAAGGAAGGATACTTTGCAAGGAAGTGGGAGGGGGGAGGAATTTGAGTAAGAGCAACTGTGCCATGAAGTATGTGCCCACTGGAAGTATTTCTATGAAGTCAGGAAGGCCTTTTTGCCATAGCATATTTTAGGACCGATCATAAAAATCAGTTTATTGGACGAGAAAGGGAACAAACAGAGTAAATGTCATACCCAACATCAAATACTTTTCACGTCTTTGGGTTCCAAAGATCTTTGCCAGTTTCAATTAAGTCAAGGAGCGACTAAATCATGAACTCAGACATGAAAATGAGTTCTAATATTTCTTTGGCCTATTAGCCAAGAATTTTCCTGTTTAATGAAAATGTGAAGCCTCCAGGATTATGAACAACGATTTGTTGTTTGTTTATTGGTTTGTTTTTTCCATGCCTACCACTATGGAATTCATAGGCAAGAAAAGTGAGTACGGGAGGTACAGTTGCCATCACAAAGAGCCAAACTTCCATCTCTCTGATTTTCAGGGGAAAGAAACTAAGATTAACAGTTGAAGCTTTTCCCCATCTCTTGCTTCTTCGTTCATTTCGTTTTGATCCTCTAGGTCTGCCGAAGTTCAGGGGCCCGGCGAGCTCCCTTAGAGTCTTGGGAGCCCAAAGCTCCGCAGCCCAACATCAGTCCCCCACCTGTGTGCGCGGTGCCACCCGGGTGCTGCTCCAGGACCCCCTTGCAAGGGCGAGCCGGAGTCCGTTGGGGACGGGCAAGTGGGGCTGGGGTTGGCGATAGGTGAGACACCCCGGGACGCGTGGGCGCGACTGACTCACCGAGGCGCAGGAAGCTGCGCCCCCATTCAGCCGCCCGAGGCAGGCAGGCTTGCAGAGAAGTGGAGAGAGAGCCTGGACGCGCGGGGCGCAGGGGCGCGGGGTTGGAGCTCCCTGCAGAGACGCTCGCAGAGCCTTGCCCCCTTCTTCGAGGTCACACGTGCGCGGGCTGGGCGCTGGGACACAGCCTGGGCTCCCGGGCGCAATATGCGCGGAGAGCTTAGCGCCAGCAGCCCTGGCGGAGCTGCCAAAGGCTCTAGCTCACAGCGCACCCTCTGCTGCCTCGATCACCGCAGTCTCACCCAGACTGAGGTCACCCATGGTCCCGTTGGCTCTAGGGTCAGCTGGTTTGGAGCGCTCAGGCTTCTCCACCACCACCTCCCTGCTCCCATCTGCTCTTGAGAAGGGGGCCTTTTGGGGTTAGGCTAATCCAGGGCCTCCCACCATGGGTGGCCCAGCTGCTGTGCTGACCTCCTTGCCCTGCACCCACCTTGGGCCCCAGAGTCACTGTCTCTGGGCTGTTTTGCTTCTCCCAGTGCAAAGCCAAGGCACTGGTATGGAACTATTTGTTGCCAGCTCTGTGAGGGATTGCGCATTTTCTGGATGTGCATGTCTGGGCATTTTCTTCTTAAGGTCTGGTCGGTGGTGCCTACAGGACACTCAGTGCACACAGCAGCGGGTCACGAGGAATGGCGCTGTCTGGAATGGTTGCCTGCGCCTTGAGGGGTTCAGCGTAGTCACCCAGAACAGCCCCCAAAGGCTTCTGATTCTCTTTCTTTCCTGCCTTTTCTGTTGAGGAAATCATAACTCAGGAAAGCCGCGTATTGCTTCTATTAGTAACATTCATCAGCATCTGCTAAGAGATTCCCCACCGGAGACCACCCTATGCTGAGATTCTCCTCTGAGTTAAAGCCTGTCTCCTTCTCCCCTAAACTGTATGTCTCCTGCACACAAATGATTTCTGCTCTGGACCTCTAAAAATGTTGATTGATGACAGAGATGGTGTTAGACTTGGTCCCAAGCAATTTTAATATTAATTTTCTTTGCCACGTTGCTCAAGGCCATAGTGGTTTCCATGGGAGCCCATTCTGTGCCACTTGAAAAAAATAGAGTGAGGAGTGCTGGAAGTCTAGACTAGTTCTCCTGCCTTTTCTTAAAATTCAAATTTTGCTAGCCCAAACATTAAACAATTAGCTTAGTTCCTTCTCCACCTTGGCACTTAGTTGGGTAGAAGCCATCTCTTCTGCTGTCAGAAGCCACTTGAAACCAAATGAGCCTCTAGCAGGCCTAATCACTCCGATCTGCAGCCGACCTTCTCTTTGGAAGAGCGATGCCGATATGTTATGGCAGCACTCAGCACTGTGTGGAGGACCCCCTTTTACTAAATGATTTATTACTCTTCAACGAATTTCTCTGGCTATAGATTTTATTTGAGTCACTCTGTTCAGCTCAATTGGTCCCCTTCAGTTACCGTGGCAACCAGCAGATGGGGTTCTTTGACAAGGGTCAGCAGGAAGGCTGCCGTGGTATAAATGGCAGAGGAATTAAATAAAAAGCTTGGGGCATTGACAGTTCTGTAGTGGATAGCCAGAATCATTACCAAATTACTTGCATTATAACCTCATTAAAACATGTGCCAGTAAGTGTGTTGTAGTGATCAAATCTGGGTACTTAGCTACCGTGGACTCGCTCTTATATGATCATCTAGAACCAATGTGACTATCTCCTGGGTGATCAGATATGAAGGAAGAAACAAGTCAGGAATACCAAAACCACCACATTAGAGCAGAATATTGCTGAAAACACTATTATACTGTGTTGTAAAGCTGGAGGGTACCTGGGCAAGAACCTCTTGCCTTCTGCTATTTTCCCACCTTTTAAGACTTTTTTAAGACCTGTAAAAAGCATTAAACAATATAAAGCTATTCTTTCACTTATAGATTAAACAACAGTAAAAGAAAAAAACCTATAAAACCTAAGGGGGAAAGATCTTTTCTAGGAGAAAAAGGGTCAATTGACAATTGGAATTTAACAGATTATGTAAAGGATTGATGTATATTTTTGGATTGATAATATAAATTAACTGAGAGTAACTTTCTCCTCAAGAACTAAACACTGAGATATCCAGGAGAAAACAATAGTGATGTACCCAAGTTACTTATAAATTGTTCGAAAAAATATATTCATACATATATGTACAGTTACCTATAATGTGCTAGCGATTAAAAATTATAAATCAAATGGGACCGAAAGATAACAATATGTGAATGTAGTTGAGTTCAGGGCAGAGAATGGTATGAAAGACAGAGTAGAATCTACTAGTGCTTAGATTCTCTATGACTTTAAACCAGGTATAGCATGGGTTCTTTCTATAAACCTTGTGATTTTCATTCCTTTGATTCCTCTACACTGGTATTTTATTGCAAGCCACAGTACAAACTCACCACGACTCTGCTGTTGCATATGAGGTACTGGTTAAAGATAATCAAAGCTCAAAGGAAACAATCTCTTACTTTCTTTAGAGTCTATTCTTTATATATCTTTGCTGTTTTGGAGTACCAGGGTCTTTACTGAGGCCCAGCCTCCCAGCATGACTCCTGTAGCTTCTCTTATATTACAAGTTAGAGCACAGATCTTTCTGAGTGATGTAAGCTAAAGCTGTTTCTCACCTTTCACCTTCACCTCAACAAACTCTGGATTTGTTCAAGTAGGAAAGGGTATTCTATCAATGGTTTATAGTTCCAAGATTTGAAATTTTCCAGTGGAGCCCTGACTGACATTGCCAGAAGCTTCAGGGGCCCTTATTCAAGAGCACACTACTCTCACTGGCCCTTCTGCATTTGGTTATTTTTTGGTTTGCTTGTTTGTCTGGGGGCCACACCCAAAACAAATGAGGGTTTACTCATCCCTCTTTGTTCAGAAATCACTCCTGGCCATGTTTGGGAGATCATTTGGGGTGCTGGGGATGAACCTGGGTCAGCCACTGCAAGTCAAGTACCGTATCTGCTGTGCTATCTCTAAGGCCCCAGTCTGCACTTACTGTCTGGTAGCTGGTACCACAGGGAGCCCTCTGTCCACTTACTAGTGTCTGGATTTGTTGTGTGGTGACTTCTTGTACCCTCTTTTCTTTTCTTTTAGGCCAGAATCTGTGAATCAGGTCAGTGCTGCTCAGGTGTAGTTTGCAGTTCAGGAATCTTCCAATTGAAAAGAACAGAAATTGAGAGTTTAGAAATGTTCCTGGCAATTTGACAGTGTGAAAGTATTTTGTCATTTTTATTGTAATTGTTAAAACTCTTACTATGACCCAGAACTCTTAATATGACTCAGTTAAAAAGAACATAAAACTAAAGTGCTTATGAAGGATTGTCAGTTGGAAAAGCACTAGTTTGGGGATTATTATCACCCCACTTCCTGAGCCTCAAGGAAGCAAACCAAAATGATTGTGTCAGAGAGGAGTTGAAACTCCTTGACCAGAAGTTTCCTTGTTGATCTCCTTTCTCTAGGTTCTTGTTTCAATTCTTCTTCTTCTTCTTCTTCTTCTTCTTCTTCTTCTTCTTCTTCTTCTTCTTCTTCTTCTTCTTCTTCTTCTTCTTCTTCTTCTTCTTCTTCTTCTTCTTCTTCTTCCTTCTTCTTCTTCTTCTTCCTTCTTCTTCTTCTTCTTCTTCTTCCTTCTTCTTCTTCTTCTTCTTCCTTCTTCTTCTTCTTCTTCTTCCTTCTTCTTCTTCTTCTTCTTCTTCTTCTTCTTCTTCTTCTTCTTCTTCTTCTTCTTCTTCTTCTTCTGCTTCTTTTCTTCTTCTCCTCCTTCTCCTTTTTCTTCTTCTTCCTCTTCCTCCTCCTCCTTCTTCTTGTTCTTCTTTTCTTCTTCTTGTTCTTGTTCTTCCTTCTTTCTTCTTCATATGAAATAAGACTTTGTTTCTGCTTTCTCTTTTTTAAATACCTCTAAATTTGGAGTTAGAAGAGCTGCTGTTTCAGTTCTAAGTTTTGAACAATGGACTGTACAGCCTTGGGCAAATCACTTGTCTAGGAACAACAACAACAACAAAACAAACAAACAAACAAAAAAGCCCCCAAAATGGCTCTCCTAGTTTTAACACTATTTACTAATGTTGAGAGTATTTCTTCACTGCCTTCTTTTCCATAACTGCTCCTAAGCAGCCTTCTGTTCCACCTCTATAGAAAGGGAAGGCAATAGGAATTTAAGAGATGGAAAGATTAAAGAGGCTTTGCAGGAATACAGGTTCTTTGGGGGTGTAAACTTTCTTTAGTATTGCCTGATTTTTAGACTAGATTACCCTGTGACATTATTGTTCAATAGTGTAGTGTTAGGTAATAAAAATTAATAAAAAACTAGCCATTGAAATTAAAATTGCCTCAATTTTCTAAGTGAAGATAATTGCTTAGAATATGTCTCAGGTTCCTAAGTGTATAGTTTATTCTCACTAATACAATATGGCCGTTAGTGAGATAAATTTACAACAGAATGTGACAGAAATCTATAAGTATTGAAAAGCCATATAGTAATATGGCTTATGCAATAAAATTATCTGCCTACCACTGTCATTAGGGTAATTGAGTTTTCAAAACTTCTGCTTGAAAGAATAGCTGAAATAATTTGGAAATAATATAGTGTAATTTTATAAAGACATGGAATTTTAAAAGTTAGGAGTTAGAGGAAAATATAATCATTTTATAGAGTCCAAAGTTTAGCAACCTTCTTTTCTAGATGGTAAAGTAATAAATATTTCAGAGTCTGTAGCCATATGGTCTGTCATATTTACTCATGTCTACCACGATAGGCAAAAGCATTCAGACAAAATGTGAATGAGTGAGCATGGCTGTGTTCAATCAGAGTGTATTTGGGAGCATTGAAAAGTGAATTTCTTGCATTGCTCTTGCCATAAAATAGTAGGACAGAGCAATAGCACAGAGGGTGAACATTTGCCTTTCACATGGCTGACCCAGGTTTGATCCTTGGTATTCCATATTGTCCCCAAGCCTAACAGGAGAAATTTCTGAGTAATTTCAGAGTCATGTGTGGTCAAAAAAGAAAGAAAGAAAAAAAGAAAGTAGTTTTTTTTTTTTTTAAGAATTTAGAAACATAAATTTTCCATTTTAAAATGGAAATTTAAAAACACCTAAGCTGTATTTGGCTTATTACTATAAATTTGCTGATTCTCTTTCTGGTTTAGACAGAAATGAATTTCACATGGGAGAAACCTGTCATTTAAAGTGATCTCATAACCATGCGAGATAATACAGGGGTTAAAGTGTTTGCCTGGCTTATGGCTGAACCCTGTTTGATCCAAGCTCCACATGGTCTCCTGAATAGTGTTGAGTGTAATCCTCCAGAATAATAGCCCCTGAGAACCACAGTAGACATCGACATCATGAAAAATAAACCTTTCCAACTGACCCCAAGATTTAAGTTCTCATTGAGTGAACATAAAAGTTTAAGAGCAGGCAGGTAGAGTTTTGATTTTAGCTGTTGGTTGAATTAATGACCAAAATTGGAGCCAAACAAGTAATTTTTTTCCAGAAAAACTCACTTTACATGTGTGATCCATATGTGAAACACACCAATTGTCGTTAGGTTGAGAATTCACCAAAAATACCCAGAAAGCATCTTTACTGTGGGCTCCATTCCCAGAGATTTTGTTTTAGACATTTCTGAGACACTTAGGTTGAGAGAGATCAAGTCTCTTGCTCAAGTGAAATAGGCAATTTGTGGTGGAATTCTGCTTCAAGTATTAGATCTAGTTGAAACATTGAACCACATTGAAACTATTAGAAGTAGTTTTCCCATTTCCTTAGTCCAAGTGCAGCATTCCATGTAATCTAGGATTCTTTTAATTAAATGGAAAATTCTAGTAGCTGACATAATTTTTTAATTATGGAATGCTCTCTCAGGAACTTTACTATATAGTAAAGTACACTAATACAACACTTATATTTGATATAAATAATGCCCTTGGTACGTAGTTAATTCATTCTTGCATAATTATTTAACATGATCCTGGCCAACTGCTGGAGATGGAGAGCTTAACAATATCCTTTTCCATTATCTAGTGTGAGAGAAAAAATTAGCAACGGCTGTGGGAAGCATGGATGACCATTTGGAAGTAAGCACAGTCCCAAAAAGGTGCAGGGAAGGAAACCCCAGGACTCAGCAAGGGTAGGACTTAGTTAGGTCTTGAAAGACCAGAGGGTTAGACTTAAGGACTCAGGGACAAAGTGTTCTAGGCAGAGCATCAAGGGTGATTGCCTAGGAGGAGTGAGTGGGACATTTCTATATTGCATTTAGAGTGTGGGGGTGGGGTGGAGTTAATAACAGGAGTCTTAACACCATAGTAAAGAAGTTTACCTTTACACCCAGCACTGGAACCATAAAAAAGAGAGGCAAGTTTGGAGATTTGTTTCAAAAAGACTATTTTGGTGGTTATTGTGGGAAGTGTAGATTTGAGGAAACCAACTGACAGCTGAAGTCATTCCAGGGATTTTCATGAAGAGAGTGAAAGTTCCACTTGGAGAGTAAAAATGGAATTGGTGGATGAAATGGTCTGTTGAGACATTCAGAAGATTTAGGTAGCTTATCTAAAGAAAAATGAGACTGATGATGTAGTTGTAGGAGGAATTGATTACATGTAAGACTCCTTGAAAGAGAGTTGGCAAGGGGACCTTCCAACCATGCAAGAGGGACAGAGAGATCACTGGGAAATGTGACTGGTGCATTGTGTTTATCATGGATTTGACATCTTGGGAGATATCTGACTGAGTGGCTCTGGCAGGGGAGAATACTGAGACAAAGAGTAAGTGTAGAGGATACTCCATTTACCCATTCAGATTGTGACCATAAGCACAATATTCTGCCTTCAGTAGCGTGATCTTTGGTATTGGGACTAGGCCCTGCAGTGCTAAGGGACTATTCTTAGTGAGGGGCAGAGGGAACTATGTAGAACTGAGAACTGAAGTGCTCTAAGAGAAGAATGGGAGAGAGGGAGCCTGTCTCTGAGACAGACCAATATTTTAAGGTCTAATAAAGGAATGCTGAAACTGTGGAAAGAAAAGGAGATGGGAAATGACTAAGAGAGTCTCAAGTTCTACAAGACAGAGGATAACAAGGGATAGCATTATGGTCACTGGAGGGTGAGAAATCCTAACCCTTGTAGCTTTGTGGGCAGGAGCTAACTCCTCCTTCTCCTTTCTCCCAAAAGTAAGAGGATGATATTTAATGTTAATATTGTTGTAAGGATTTAAAAAGTTAATAAATATAAAAATGATTTTAATAACCTTTACCCTTTGGTAAATTCCTGAAAAATAAATATCAGAGCTTACTGATGTAAAATAAATATCAGAACTGCAGAGAACCTAGTACATAATTTTTCACTGAAAATTATTAAATAATACATTTATATTAATAAATTAAATAAAATAATAAAATATCAGAGTTAACTGACATAAAAATAAATATCAGAACTGCAGAGAACCTAGCACATAATTTTTCACTGAAAACTATATGTTGGTTGAAAATATTTATTTGCATGATAAAGCCAAATTCTTTGAGAGAGATCATGGAGCTGGTCATTTTGAAAACACTTATCTAAAGAGGGAAAGATCAATCATTCTGCAGTTAGAGTGACCAATTATATAGAAATATTTTAGGACCAGAGAAATTTTGTTATTACTATGGCCTCTCAAGAGTGCCCCTCTTTTATAAAGGTTATATGAACCTTCTAGATAAAATTCTAGAGTATAATTAAAATGGCTATTTAAATATATGTTTGAGGATACTAGTCAGCTCTACATGGGGTTTGGCTTGGAGAAAAATAGTAGGTATAGTCCTAGTACTGGTACCAGATTCACAAGTGTTCATTTAATTATCATGCTTCATAACTTATTTATATGCTGCATATATTTTGTATGTATCACATACAACATAAAAAATTTAAATATATGTATTCACTTGCTTTCACAGTATTCATAGCAAATGAATGTCTGAAGCACAGGACCAGAGTTGGCAGCTTACACTGCTTCTTTTTTGCATAAGATATTTCCCCCAGCCCACTCAGCTCTATAAAGTTGTTCTGTATTTCACCACTTGCTCCATCTTATCATTCTATCTTAAAGTCTTACATATAAAAGCAAAAGTTGGTTCTGATTATGTATGTTGGGCGTGGTGGAGAGGATCTGTTGGATCAATAGAGATTTGCTAGGGCCCAGAACTCATACAAGCACTCTTTAATTTTTTCTTCCTCCTGGGTTTTAGAAACTTGGACTAGCTGGTTTCTATGGTCTTTTGCATGCCTCTTGTTCCCGGTAAGCTTTGTTTGCCTCAAGAATCCCTAGTTCTGCTCAGGGTGAACTTTGAACACCAGCAGTCTTTATTCAAATGGTCCTGCACTATTCTCTGGATGGTATCCCCAAGCCTACTGTATGTACCAGGTGAATACTTCTTAGGGAGGAAGAGCCACAGGACCTTGTCAAGGTTGGGTCTTCCATGGCTGCCTGAGGCACTGCAGACACTGAATAGATCCCAGGGTGTCTATAGGAACAGGTAGGGCAGCAACATGTTACAGAGACTATCTCTAGGCCTTAGAGAAGAAGCATCCACTTTATGGGTTGAATTCTAAAATCTGATCATCTGCTCTCTTGCTGCTAATGTGAAGTCTGGGGATGGTGGTGGTGTAGGTTATTGGGGGAGGCTCCTTCCTACAGGAAGGGCTGCTGCCTCCCAGAACACTGAAGAAGCCTGGTGAGAACCACCCCACTTTCCATCTAACAGAGGGAAAGGCTTACAAAAACAAACCCCAAGAGAAGTTGCAGTCTCTCAAAATGACTTTTCCGCCCGAGTGTGGGAAGGCTCTCACAGGTAAGAATGGGAGAAGGCAGACGGAAGAAAAGCAGTCATGAGTGAAAGAATGAGGACCTCTGGCAGTGGGGAGCAGGATCCTGTGGGTCCAAGGAATAGGGAGACCCAGAAGGAAATCAAGGGGAACAGTATCTACCTAAGAAGAAAGACCTTCATCTTGGCCCATTCTTCTTAGTACTCCACAGCCAACAGCCACTTACTCTACTCCCCATTTTTTTTTTCACCAAGCAGCTACTCCCTTTCCCTTAGGCTGTCTGGGCACTGCTGAGCAGGTGCCTCCTAACACCTCTTTCTCTCCCTGCCCTCTTCAGCAATGGCTACTTGCCTGTGCTGGCTTTGAAGAGCACCCATTTTTTTGCTGGGCTTTCTGCCTGCTGCTTCAAATCTCCTCTGCATCTTTACTCTCTTGCCTTTAGCCCTTCCTTTCAGAACAGCACCCTTAGCAGCCCATGTAACCAGGTTTTCACTGAGATGCCCTCTATCCCCAAAATATTTCCTGCTTGGCAGTCAGGGCCATCCCATTCCACTACCTGGTGGCTATTACATGTCCTCTTGGAAAGCTTCCACTTACTGAGCTCTCCTCCCACTTCCCAGTCATTTGTCTCTGCATCTTGTTGGGTTCCTATCTTTTGGCTGCATTTAAATATGCTCAGTCTAGGACTCTGTGCTTGCTCTTCAGCAGTGGTGCTTCCTAAATTAGAAAGGGTACTGGGATATCTCTATTTTTAACAGACTTCTCTAGTTGAAAGTCCCTGCCAATTTTTTTTTTTAGTGAATCTCACCCATGCTCATGCCTTCACCGTCAGAAGATTTGACCAATACTGCCTTCCAAATTCTCAAGGTTCTGCTTAAATGCTCAATAGATAAGGATGGAGTCACCTTGACCCCAGAAATTCTACAGCAAGCCTCTCTCCTCTCATCTACTTTCAGAATGAGAGCTTCTGCTGCTGTTACCATCTTTATTTGCTGGTTTTGCCACAAAGCTTTCTGGAAATCCAACTTGCTGTTTCTATATGCCACATACCTGGCACCACTGTCTCCTCCTGGGCAAAGGCTACCCCTACCTGGCTTGACAACCCCCATTCATCTCTTTACACCACTCTTCATTGGCCATTCATCCTGTTTGTGCCTCCGCTTTCTCCTCTTTAAAGTGCAAACAATAATAGTTCACGCATTATGGGGTTGTTGGGACCACAGTGAGCATGGGCCTTGAACCTCAAACCCCCTCACTTGATAGAGTATGATGAGGTGGCACAGTCTTCATGGACCTTGGACTGGCTGATGGATAGTTTGCTTCATACCTTGGCCATATCCCAGTGTTGTACCTTCTCTTCTCCAAACTGCTCTCTCCTCCCCTGAAAGCAAGACCATTTGTACTCAACCAATTACCTTAGTACTTGATCTCTACTAGGCACTTACAGAAGACTGATTGTTTTCGCTGAATTAAATCCATGGATTCTACAACCACTGACAGTGTTTTAGATCGGTGTGGCCACTGCCTACATTGGCATTCAGTCATCATTTCTTTCTACAATTTTTTATTGATATCATTGATTTCCAAGATTATGGCATTTCAGGGACAAAGTTTTATAGCTTTGTAGGGATCAATTTTTGTGGGACTTTGTGCAAGATCATAGACTATCTGTTTTTTCATTTGTGTGTGGTTTTGTCCCACAAATGTTTGGGTTTTAATTATTCCTTTTTTCCTGTTTACAGTTGCATCTTTGTGATTGAGGGTGTGACCTGAGAAAGGCTGTCCCTGAGAAAGGAGGGAACTTTCTTTTAAAGGGAGAAAAACAGCCATAAGAGGGATTACTTGTAATGCTCAAGATGGTTCAAATAGAGTCAAATGAAACTTTGCTTAGCTGTTACTTTAGCTGTGGAGCTAGTGAAGACTTTGGACAGAGGCAGAACTCATTCCTCGCTTTAGTGGCATCAAGTTTTCTATTCTTACATTTGTTCAAACTAGGAACTTGATTCAGTTCACAACCCAAATTTTGAAGAACACTGTGAACAGTACCAGAACTCATGCAGAGTCTGATGGCTTCCTTAGCAGAAGGTCTATGCAGGAACCTGGACTCTGAATCAGTGTGATGAGCCCATTGCTGGATTTTAATACCATTTTGAGGGCAAACTTGGCCTTTTCTGTCATTCTGGACCAGACATCCATCTTTTTTTATTCAGAAGCTCCCACACATAGTGTTCCTATTAATCTTTAAAATCACTCCAGTAAGCACAGGACAAGGTTATCACCCCCAAACCACGAAACACCAGCACAGAAAGGAAGGATGTACTGGCAAGAAGACGAATTTAAGTCAGGAAGCTAGTTTGGCCAGCACAAGCTGTAGAGAGCAAGCTTCAGGAAGGAAAAGTGGAGGGTGTTTTGATAATGCAGCAGTCCATGCATATTTAGGGATAATACAGGAAAATTCTTGCTGGAAAATGGAGGGTAATATAAAGAACATATATCACAATATATATCACACATTAGAAATGTTACTGAGTGGGTTTTGCATGATACTGAGGGAACAGGCCAAGAAGGCTTGATCTGTGTAGTCTCCAGTGGCTCCTCTACAGCAGAGATGGAGGCTGGTAAATTGGGGACAGGTCTATGGGTGTGGTTGGACTTCGGTTTCCATATATGGGAGAGGACAGGAGGTGAGAGCATGCTCACTGATGGCTTTACTGCAGTTCCAGTAGTGCACTAAAGTGTACCTGATTTTTCACTTGCCTTTCCCTTGGAAATACAAAGAATAGTGGATAAACCTATTGTGGCTGAAAACCAGAAGCTCACAGAATGCTTCAAACAGGGTACTGAGGACTAGAGGAATATCCAGGGTGCCTTCTCTGGTAGTTTGACCAGTGAGACACAGGCAAAGTCCATCAGAGGTTGAAAGGTCAGTTGTAGTAGATGTGTTGTCTGCTTTTCTGCAGATGTCTGGAGAGAACTTCAGAAAGTACTCAAATATTATTAGGCTTCCCAGAATGCAATTTTACCTCTTTTCAGATGTTTCTTCATTTTAGCTTTTAGCAAAGGAATATGAGAGAAACTAATGCCCCAATCTCTGTCTTCCTGAATGCTTGCTTGTGCTCTAATTGCAGCCTGCAGCAAGTGTCAGCAGAACACTGGATTAGAGTGTCTCCGCAATGGGCAGGCATTACCACAGACAGTGGTAGTGGTAAATAGATCCCGAGCTTTTGCTTCTGCTGGTTTTTTTTTTTTTTTTGGTTTTTGGGCCACACCCGGCAGTGCTCAGAGGTTACTCCTGGCTGTCTGCTCAGAAATAGCTCCTGGCAGGCACGGGGGAGCATATGGGACACCAGGATTCGAACCAACCACCTTAGGTCCTGGATCTGCTGCTTGCAAGGCAAACACCGCTGTGCTATCTCTCCGGGCCCGCTTCTGCTGTTTTGAATATTGATGCTTTTGGTTAGTGAGTACTGAGGAAAGGCTGTGCATCATCCAGCTTCTTCCCAAAATGGTTCTGGGTGGGTTTTGTACTTTAATTTGAACTGAAAGTACATATTTCTATGGGTGAGTATGCTGCTGGCTGTAGGAAGCTGTTTGTGGACAAATGAGGATAATAGTTTGAGTGAATTAGCAAGTCTGAAGAGGAGGAGAGAAGAGCCCATCAGCAGAATGACAAATTTAGGATCTTTAAAGACATCTGGTCAGCGATGCCGAAGCTCGTGATTGACTGAGTGATTAATAATGAAAACCCTTAGTTCAGTGTTTTTTTCCCTCTACCATCCCTAACCCTCTTCCCTGGCTAGGGCCAGCCGTCTGCTCCTGCCTGCCAAAGCTGTTTCCAGATGAACAATGGAGACATTTCCACCCTCATCTGACCTCTGGGAATTGACAGTTTTAGCTTTTCCCCTACTTCTCCAACTTATCTGTTTTCTAATGGGCAGTTCATTAAATAGCTTCCAAATTCTTTTCTACATTTGATGTAATCTATTTAGTTTAATAAATGTGTTCCTAGGGCTCACTCACACTTATGGTAGCCCAAATTTCCAACTCACTGTCAGCTGTCTGAAGTACCTCCATCCCCAATCCAGTCAAAGTAGAGAATCTTATGGGGCTGAAGTCAGTCTAATTCCCTACTCTCTAACGCTTTGCTGCCTCAGATCTCAGATCCCTGTGATTGCAGATTGTTCTCCAGGTTATAGCAAAGGACAAGCACAACCAGGCCACAGTCCAACAACTAATGCAGCTCCTCAATAAGCAGAATTAGCTTTGTCAGAGGGGCAGAGTCTGTTAGAAGAGGTGAGAAATCTGTGAGTCCAGGTACTGTGCTAAAGCATGCCAGAGGGTCCAGTGAATAACAGGGTGCAGAGGGGATATTTTTTTCTCCTCCCTTTTCTCACAATCACATTTTAACAGGTTTATTATCGGTTAGTAGGTCCAGAAGAGGAATCTCCTAAATCTCTGCAGGGCACAAAGAGGGATGCCATGATGAGTGAGCCACTGAACTGTACTGTTGAGGGAGTTAAAGCTAAAGTGTTTGAAGAACAGATCCACGAGTCAACAAGCCACAAGTGTGCTAAGTTGCACCAGCGAGGCACAGCTGCAGAGGGTTATGGAGGCAGGGAGAATGGCATGGGCAGGAGAAACTTGGAACTGGCTTTTAAGGAGATATCCAGTTCAAATTGCTGTAGTAAAGTAGAAAGACTTGCTCCCTGGCCAGAGAAAGCCAGTGGGATGAGCACATATATTGCATGCAGGAGGCCCAGGCTGGATCACCAGCAATGCAGAGTCCGCCAGCACTTTGGAGAACACCAAATTGGGAATTAGGGGCAGCCACTGAGCATCAGCCAGGCTTTGTCCCAACACTGGGGAAAATATGAGGAGCATCCATTTAGGGAACCACAATTCCCCTGTGAATGGAATGTGGAAACTTTTTTTCTGTGAGCTGACTGATTACTTGGGCTCAGATTTGAATATTGCAACGGTCAACACAGTAAATCAAATCCTTGAACAAATCTGTAAGACTGATGTTATTTACTCCACCTTATAACTTGGGGAAACTGATCTCAAGCTAGGTAAATTTCTAGCAAGTAGAAATGGAACCCAAAGTCTTATACCACAACCTAAGCTTTCTTAAGGTTAGAGCTGGGGCTACCAGTAGGGATAATGAAGACGATAGTTTGCAGTGACTTTGGAATAAGAACTAACAAAATGAGCTTTCCCCCCTTTCCCCTATACATTGTACATTTTTTGTCCCACTAAATAATCTGATTTTAGGGTTTAGATTTTGTGGGGGTTACATCTGTAAATGCTCAGAAGTTGCTCTTAGCTTTCTCCTTGGGAAATCAGTGCTGAGGGAACCAAGCAGTTGCTACGGATCAAACCAGGGATGGTTGCATGAAAGTACCTCCCTATTTCCACTATCCCTGGCTCTTCATCAAATGGATTGTTAGGATAGTTAGGATAACCCATATCTGGCCATGACTCCAGTCTTAACTTAGGTTTCTACTTGGATCTCCTTGTCTTGGGGTGTTTTCTCATTAACCATTAGTATGGTAAATGGGAAAAATGCATCTGAAAATAAAACTGATAAGATGCTGTGTCCCATTCTCCTTTCAAACTGTCTCTGTGCTAAGAGGGTATAAGGAACTCTCTGTCTTCTGAGTGGGTCTATTTAGTCCACCAAATCCCTCTGGAGGGTGCTCATTCATTTTACAATCACTTAGTCCCTTTCCTGCAGGCCACCAGCCACTGAGCTCAGACTCCGAAATGAATACATCTGCATGGTGCTAATGTTAACACCAAGGCCTCTTACAGTGGATGCTGCTCAGTATCCAAGACACATAGTAGGGAAACCAGAGTCTGCAAACTTGTACTGAAGAAAGGATCCCAGATTCCAGACTTCTTTCTACACACATTATGGCCACATTTTCAGATAAACTGCATTTTGTTTGTTTTTGGGTCACACCTGACAATGCTCCAAGCTGCCTCCTGGCTCTGCACCCAGGTATCACTCCCAAAGGGCTTGGGGGATAATCTGGGATGCTTGGATCAAACTTGGACCAGCCATGTGTACGACAAATGCCCTACCTGTTGTACTATAGCTTGTAGTCCCCTGAATAATCTGAACTTTAACACAGTGTTTAGCAGTGATTTGGGACTGTGCTTTTATGAGGCCTTGAGCAAATCACTCAAGTCTCTTCTGAGCCTCAACACATATACCTGTGTAATGGAATGCCAGGTAAACTCAAAGGAGTGTTGCAAGTCTGAAGGGCAAGGTACTAATCAGGATTTTTTGCATATGGTAGGTGAAGAAAATATATGGGTTATTCTGTTTGTCTGTCCTGCCCAAACTTGAGAAAGTCCCAAGAATAGCTCAGGGAAAGAAAGCAGAAACCCATAAAACCAGTAGATCATATAACCATACTCAATCCTCTCCTGCTTCTTGTACAAGTTTCAGTTCAGTTCTGACCTCACTATCTGGGATGGGTTGGTGGGAGGTCAGAGGTTGTCAGAGGTCAGAGCACCAGAACTCCTGGCAGGAGACTAGGCTCGACCCACGTGTGGTAGCATCAATGATGCACATCAGGGTTCAGAATGTGGACTGAGCAAGCTGTTCTAGGGCAGAGCATGGTGGTTCTGCACACGAAATTCTCCCACACTGTTGTGGAGACTTTGTCTTTGAACTCCCATCTGCCTACCTGACAGCACACACAGATCTTCACACAAACTGTTGAAGCTTAGAAATCTCTTCCAGGTCTTTAAAAATGGATAATTGCCAGACAGATTGTAAACTTTCATAAAATGCACTAAAGAATTCCAAATCTGAATCTAAAATAGTTTTCAGAAAAACCAGTAGATCATTCCTTTCTTAAAGCAACAGAGACATTTGACCACCTGTGTTAGCTGATCTTGCCCATGTGGCATCTCTCTGAAGGGTTTTCTTGGATCCAGATATTACATATGGAGTTATTTTAATACGAACATGGCAAGAGAGATTCGAGAGAGCAAATGCCACTTGGGGTAGGTAGGTAGGAACAGCAGCATACAGAGGCAGATCCAGCTTTGTCAACTTGTTCTTGTAGGTGAGGCTGCCTGACTTTGGAGAGAAAGGCTGCCCCATGGCATCACGGTCAATCTTAGTAGTGAGTCTATTAAGTAAGGCTGCTGTTTGTCCGTGAAGGTATTTGAGAGCCTTTGCATCAGAGAATTACCAGAGTACTCAATTGTACACACTGCTTTTATGTAGAAAGTCCTCTGGTTCATCTCAAGTTTAGCTATGATCTCTCTTTTGTCTGCCAGGACTGTTGGATTGATCAGGTGAAAAGCATGTCAGAGTAAACCTCTCAATACTGCAGAAAGCTTTGCTCTGGGAAACTTTTCTAAACTTGTCATTTCCCCTAGTTTTGATCTCTGACAGGAAACGTTCTGCTTTTTTAGGGGCTTTATTAGTCTGAATTCTTGATGCTTAAAATCTGAATCTATAGAGTAACATGTTTGGCAGACATTCTCAAGTCACAGTCATCATGAGAATCCAATGTCACTTTAATCAGAATTCCCTCCTCCCAAGTTGTTTTTGGGTCAGCCTAGTGGGAGTTCACAGCTCTGGGGGCTGACTGAGAGGGCAGCTGGGGAATCTGAGTGCTCAATTCCAGGCTTCTTTTTAGCCAGCTCTTAGCTTTCTACAAACACTGGCTTTATTATTCTCTCATATTACTCTAGAATAACTTCAAGAAAATAGCTTTTTTAATTTGTGTAAAAATAAGAAATTTTAAATCCCTAGCCCAGTTCTACTCTAAAACACTTTGCGGAGGTCCTGGTTGTTATAGGAGTTACTGGGATAGACCTGGCTTAGGCTGGCCAGTAATGGAGGATCCAACCTGAGCGATGTGGTACTAGGTGGAGATCATGATGAGCAGCCTGAGTTCCTGAGGGGTGCAGACAAGACCTGCCAGCTTGTAGAGAGGCAGTAATGAGTGCCCCCAGACCTGGGGTACTCATATCTGGCCCAGTAAGGTATTGCCAGGTGGAGAGGAAATAAGAGCCTTGGGGAGATGGAATATGAGAGAAGAATAGAGTATAAGTGGGCCATCCATTTAGCCGACTGCGCAGCATCTCAAGACTGCTTTTGTTTCCGTGTTTATTTGGGGTTGAATGTACTTTCAGCTGATTTCCATTTTGTGATCACCTTTTCTCTAAAAAGTTTGGTTCTATTTCCAAGGTAATTCCTTTTAAGTCCCTTTAGATCAGGAGTCCTCAAATTAAAGTCTGTGGGCCACATGTGGCATGCCAAGGACATTCTATCCAGACCACTGGGTGTTTTTGCCACTATTTTTCCTTTTTACCTCAAAATAAGATGTTTGGTGTGCACAGAAATTTGTTCATATTTTTAAAAACTATAATCTGGCCTCCAATGGTCTGAAGGACAGTGAACTCTCTCCCTGTTAACCCTGTTTAAAAAGTTTGAGGACCCTGCTTTAGATGAATCACTGCGATGGTTTAGAAAGAAGTGTCTAAAATAGACGTTATCAGTGGTTTATCATTTGGCCTATGACTTCTGAGCATTCTTGGCAGTGAATTTATTTTCTAATTTGATTTAAACTTGCGTGTGGATCCAGCAGCCATATGCGATTATATTCAAAATCATGGACATTATCTCATTACACCAAATGCCTCATGAAAAAAACTGAAAACAAGCCTAAGAAACAAAGACACAGATGAAGAGGAAAGAAGGAGAGGCCTGAGAGTGACCTGAAGCAACCTGAAAAAGGAGGATTTGCAACTGGGATCCCTAGGGAGGTTAGAGAGGTGCTCACTAAGCAGCTGCACAGGTCAGCCCACCTGGCACTGGAAGACTGGTTGGTTTCCCAGGTTTCTTGCTGAGCCTTGGGAGTTTTACCCAACTGATACAGGAGCCTCCACAAAGTTTGCTACCTGCAAGACAGATGGTGCTTAAATAGAACAGCAAATACACTGAATAAAATAAATTATAAAGCCTCCTCCTGAACCAAGAATTTTTGGAAAGAATTCTAAATAGATGAAAACAAACAATTTGATTTCAACCAAATTGTTGTTTTTTTGTTTTTATCCTGATTTTCACCCGAATTGTCAGTCTCAAAAATAAACACTGATACATTCCCAGAAAATATTTTTCAAATAAAAACTGACTCTGTTAAAGTTTGCCCTGATTCTTTCAAAACTGTGTACAAGACACTGTCAACCAAAGTGACTTGCATATTTTTTTAAATAAACTTGAACATATGCAGCTAAAATGTCATTAACTCCCTGCTGCCTGACTGTCTCAGTCATGACATAGGACCCTAGTGCGGCATTTCTAACAGGAGGGTCTTTTGACCCGCAGAGAAACTTCCACAACAACTCAATTGTTATAGATTAATTTTATGATTTTAAACTAAAGGGTATGTGTGTAATTTATATTGAAAAGCATAGATGGTTTCATTTAAGCCAAACTTTTTCTTCAGTTAGCAGTTCAGTTTGTCCAAGAATGAATGATTTGAGAATAAGACTTATGGAAGAAAATAAATTGAATTTTATATTGCTTCAGATACATTTGCTCCACTTATTGCTTCCTCATTCAGACATTCCATTTTGCAATATAAATTCACAATCAAGATTTTAAAGGGAGCTAAATATTTTAATCCAATTAGACAAGTGAACAAAACACTGAATATTGCATGTACTGTAGATAAGTGGTTCTTGCCTTTAAAAGACTGTAATTCCATCACATTACAACCCCAAATGTCAATGTTGTCTTTATTTTTAACGCTTTCAAACACGAGGCAGCCAGAGGCTCCATTCTCTGCTGTTGGTGACACTGTCTGTCCTTTGGGAATTCTTAAAATCTATTTACCATGGAAACATGCTTCATATAAAACACAGACACCTGCCGATGTGCAGAGGAAGTTCTTGTGACTTAGAGGACTGAGTGAAGCTGGAAGACTAGAAACACGATTCTAGAGCTGGGAGCTTTGGCAAGCTCTCTGTGCAGGGCACAGAGGGCAGGCAGTGCAGATGCAGGATCTGGGAAATGAGTCCTGAATCCAGCATCCTGGAATTGACCATGGCTGTCCCTATTTTCCTCCCCCTTGAGGCCACACCAGGTCTCAAGACCAGCCCAAGATGCAGTCTTTATAGTTCTTTTCCCTTTTGAGAATTTAGAGACAAACAGCTAGGTTCAATAATCTAAGGGAAATTTTGAACTCTGTCACATTGTCTGAAGTCCTAGCAGCAGCTCATGGGATGAGTAAATTATGGGGTCTGCCATGACTTTGCTATGATTCCTGGCCTGCTTAGCAGCTCTGGCAATAGCCAGTTTCCAAGACAGGTCACTATGTATGTGGAAAAGAGGCAGATTTCTGCACATTTCGATCAAAATCAGCAAGTTTCAGGTCTAGTTCTGGGGAAGATGGGTTCAGGTGCTGACATGTGGCTGACCTTTCTCTGCTGCCTGGGAGAAAAGTCTGCCTTCTGTCTTCTGTAATATTCACACATGGAGGTTGAAGTTCTGCAGAAGACTGGGGACCAGGGATATGGGGGCACAATCTTTCTGAACAAAATGAACAACTGGATGACATTTATTTATTATGAACTATAGTTATTTGGTCCAGTTTGCCTTCTACTTAATTCCACAAATATAAAACTTTATTTCATAATCTGGTCAAAACTGCATAAGGAGTTTTGACTTTCTTAAAAAGGAGCCTGATCTCTCAGGTTAAATTTATGTCAGCGGTTTAACTTGAGCTATTAAAAAATCTTTCTTAATATTCAATTTATGACTTAAAGAGAAAAAAGAATCTGGATCCCTAAAGAGAAATAGAATTACCTACAACAGCCACAGCCCAGTGGAGATGCCAACAGGGTTGACCCTGAAATCACTAGACTTGAAAGGGATGAATTACTTAGCACTAAGGCCCAGAAAAATGAGGTAAATAACACAGGAAAGTGAATGGACAGGTAGAGGACTAGTATTGTCTGGAGGGAAGGATAGGACACCATCACTCACATTAGGTAGTTTGTCCTGGTGTCTGACCCTGGCCCTGGTCAAAAAAGCCAAAGATCAGTGCTCTTTGATTCCCTATCACAGGGGCCAGGACAAGTTATGTGAGGGACATACTCGTGGTTGCACTCTGTCAAATTAGGGGGAAGTTTTAAAAATCCCAAGATGATGTGGAGGGAGGAATTCCTTTCAGTTAAAAATGGGTCTTTTCTTCCCAAAGGCACATGGAACAGGACTTAAAAAAAAAAAAAAAACTTGCCATAGACAGAAAAATGGGTGCTTAGGAGGCAAGGTGGAAAACAGAAAGGGGTTGTTTCCTTTGGCAAAACTGCTATGAAGCTGGGTTGTAGGCACAGTTATAAGTAGAAAATGATTATTCTACTGAGGTAGGGAACAGCCCCTGTGAGCAGGGGTGAGGCAGACCTGTGTCCTCTCCTACAGACTTGAAAACAAAGCGGCCACAGAGACCAACGATGGACAGGATCCCATAGCTTGGTCGCCTTGGGAACAATTTGGGTAGCCAGATACATTTTATAAACAGTGCATTTAAAGTCAAGCTTCAGAAAAAAATCAGACATCAAAAAGGTAGAGCTAGTGGAAAGGTGTGGTTAGGATTTAAAATGAGAACAGTTAGCTCACAGTTGAGGAGTATTTAGTGTCTCATTAAGTAAAGTTGCTAGGTGCCCCATTGACCTTCCTTGATCTATGGAGGCAGCCAAATACAACTGTATTAGTGACCAGTCAGCAGGAGGATCAAAACGGGATACAGTGACAAACTGAATGACAGAGGGATGTTGGGAAGATAGTGGCTGAGGATTTCAAGCCACAGTACTTATTGGCTAATGACTCACTGACATGTGCATACTTAACTTCTAATGACCATGATGTGAACCACAGAGCAACTTTGGAAATAAATGTGGTCATATCTTTAAGTAATGACAGATGAACTTGATATGGGCATTAACAGAAACTTAATCTCTGGATTTACCCTAGCAAGACACACTAAGATACATTTATTCCAAATTTCAGCACAGAGAAAAACACTGAGTACTGTATTTAACAGACCAAACAGACTTTCTATGGTCAAATAGTTATTCAAATAATTAATAAAGTGAATACTAAGGGCTATCAGGCAAAAGTAAGCATTACTATAGAGCTATATAAAATCAGCAGACAGTAATAGCTGATTTACTGTATGGAGAAAAAGATGGATCTGATCTCATTTGTTCATGGTGAGGACCTCACATTTATTCTCCTGAGGGGATTTAAAGAAGCTGGAAGTGACTTATTTCAACAAAGTAGCTATTCAACAGAATGCCAGCACAGGATAGAGCAGCAAAATTCTTACACTTCAGGTCTTTATTGCTACATATATTATTATTTGAGTCTGTATTATATATCATGCTTATTTTCTATTTTTTCAGCTAAATTTTTCTTTTGAAATCTTTTTGTGTCTGGTGCTTAATCTTTTATTTATATTCTTGATTCTCTAGTCAAAACTAAGACATCATATTGAGAACCACAGACCTCTCAAGGCAGAAACGTCCTGGTCATTTCAGGCAAGACTGAAAGCCATTCAGCTTGAGATGGAGACACTGGTTGTGTTGCAACTTGTTCACTGACAGGTTTTGAACAGCCACACTAGGAATTCTTGACTGATAACCATAATTTTTCATTCTGAAAAAAGACTGAGTTTCATGTGACTCTTTTTGCAAAAGTTCTCATCTGAGTTTTACTCACTGTCCAGCCTTGGAATCCTCGGCAAGTCATCTTGGCTTAATTAGACTTGCTAAGAAATTTCCTCTGGTAATAAGCTCAGAAAACCCCTTTGGGGATGCAAAGGCCCATTTGTTTTTCTGGAGTATAATTATCAGTTAAACAAACTTAAATAACATGCAACAGTGTGCAGTCCCAATTAATTGCCTGTTGAAATAAAAGTAGGAATTGGAGATGTAATCGAGTCTTATTTATTTTTGATCACCAACCATAAGGGATCGACACTTCTAAGGAAAGGACTGTTTTTCTTCCTAAAGTGTATGGTAGCATTATAGGCATTGGAATTATGTTCTGTGGCATGTTAATTATTTCCAGTGAGTGATTTTTTAAGTTTCTGGACCATACCTGGTGGTGCTTGGAGGAATAACATGAAATGCTAGGGATCAAACTGAAGTTGGCTGCATGTAAGACAAAAATTTTTAACTCCTGTACTATCTTTCCAACCCTCCAGTAATGTAAAGTATATAGAAAAGACACATAATCAGGAGCATGTGACAGAATTAATACTTTACTAACTTGTGACATGTTTTCAGATATTTATACCCATTTAAGACTAAGAAATCACTACTACTGAATACTGTGTTCCAAGAACTGTGTGTGTGTGTGTGTGTGTGTGTGTGTGTGTGTGTGTGTGTGTATGGGGTGGTCTCATGTGAAAATGCTTTAAGTAAATCATTTATAGCTAAAAAAGATGGAGGTACCAACTTACCTTATCATTTGACCAGGAATTTCTTAGAGACATTTGGTCTTGCTTCTTTGCCTTTGATTTTGATTTACCTGCTGTAGTATGTAATTTTCAGTATTTTATCTGGTACAAATCAGTATCTCTTTTCCTAGACAGGAAGACGGCTCTCTGACCATGTCTTGTCATCAGAATAACCATATTTGGAATACAAGCTAAGTTCAGATTTGAGGCATCAAAACAAAATAGCTAGCCTTATTTAACAAGGGTTTAGGGCACAAATTGTTCATATAATGGATTACTCATGCTTTTTAAGTTTTTCACCAGAGACTGTTTTCTAAAAATGTAGGGATGACCAAACCAATGAGAAGACAAATCACATAGAAGAACATGATCTATTTAAATTTACTTTTTATTATCATTTTTTCCAGTTACCCAGCATGCCACAATCTGATTGCTGACCTGGATGAAACAGTGAAATAAATGATTTACAAAGAAATATTTACATTCATCTGAGTTGCACGTAATATGCCAAAATGCACTGTGACCTTCCCAGCAGACACCACCTCGGACTGCAGCAGGCTGCGTCGTCATTGTCACATTTGTTGCCGAGTGGTCCCTGCATTGATGGACCGGCTAGATGAAATTGAAACTAGATGAGGAGACCTTCTGGCGTAAGGTTTCAGAAATGGCTTCTTGAAGTTTATTTTTTTAACCTTTTTAAATCTGCTCATTTGTATGCTATATTACACATATGAATTTCAGTAAATGAACTTTTTAAAGACTTGGATTGTAATATTTCCTTTTTACCTGGTAATGATGAACAAAACACACCAAAAAGGCACATTTTAATTAGGCCAAAGGGTATTAAGGACCAGACTTTTTTTTCCTGCCATTCCTGTTTCTTTCCCTCTTTGTGATAATCTTTCAACTTTATTTGCCTTTAACCAACATCCCATAAAACTCCACCATTTATCATCCTGCGATTTTGTGCACAATCAGGAGAGACCAGGAAGCACTAAGCATTATTCTCTCCACTCCATTAACAAGAAAAACAGACAAAAAAAAGCATCTTTGGCTCGGTGGTATCAGGTTTCTTCTTCAATATGCAGTATTTGAGAGGACCCTAGAAACGTAGTGAAATTACAAAATTTACTTAAGAGTTCTAGCAAATATCTGTACACAGATCATTATTTTAGTTTAAAATAGTATTTCTACTGTACAGTTAAGCCCTCAAATGCTTTAAAGTAACAAATATGGGCGTTGAGAATGCTGTGTTGTCTTTGTGAATGACAGTGGAACACTAGGGGCAAGGCTATAGTTGGGACAAGTCCCTGACCTTAAGACTATTCTCCTGCCAGCAGTCTAGCATCTTCATGGCCTCAGAATGGATGTGTATTAGGCTTCGGAGAAAGTGGGCTGATACAAATGAAAAGGCCATTTGAGTTTCTTAAGTATGAAAAAGGTTCAAGCTTAAAAGAATAGAGCTTCTATTTTTGGAAGTTTTTGTTTCTTCAAATGTGCTGACATAAAAGCTGTCACATAAGATGTTAATTGTCCCTAATTCTATTTTAGGAATACAGTAAATAAATTATACAATATTCTAAAAATAGCACCTTTAAAGACTTAATAGAGGTCACTTTATTTTAGCCTTCTGGATCTGTCTTACCCCCGTGGTTTTGAAAGAAGAGCACATGTGAGAATGCCCTCAAATTTGGCTGTGTGACGTATACATACATGCTTGTGATTGTGTGACATACACATATATGTCTGACTAACTTTGGTCCCAAAGCCATTCCTCTTATCTGGCTTAGTCACAGGAGGAAAGCCACATTTCAACAATAGTAGGCTTATGAGGTAAAATCAGAAAAAGGCCCCAACTAAAACAACTTAGGTAAATCATATTATACTCTAGCCATCCTACCTATTGTTACCCAGGTCTACTTGTTAATTTGCCATGAAGTGTTAAAAATATATTCTAAGAAAGGAAGTATGCTGAGCAAAACATTACCAGGAAGACATTACTGATGAGCTACACTCCCTAAGACTTCTGAGTTCAAACCATTTGGTGTGAAGACAATTAGGGTCCCTGGACCATTCCTACACCTATTGCTTCTTCCAACTGGAAATAGCTTCTTCCCATTGGAAGTAGCACTTCATCAAAGTTTGTAGAACTGCACTAATGGCATCTTATTGAAGTAATAAAATACCCCAGTGTGTGTTTCGAGATATATGAAATTTACATATTTTTCTGTCACATTCTATACAGGGTAGATTATTACCAGGTGGAACTACTAGACATCTTTTTTTCCATTAAAGGTATTATTTAATTTTCTGAGACTACAGAACCACATCCAACAACAATAAACAGAGAAGTAGCAGATTGACATAGTGCTTTATTTAAGCTGTCTGTACGAAGGAAAATAATGTGCATCCCTATCATATACGTGTAAAAATACTAAGGATGTACAGTGTGCAAAAGCAGTTTCTTGTAGTTATTTCACATCCTTGTGGGTCATATACTTAAGGAGATAAACAGTTTTAATATGACCAACAGTAATAATAATACAGTTTCTTGGGTTCATAGTTGCATCTGCTTAAAATCCTTAACCAGAGGACTAGATCTTGTGTGGATCTAATGAAAGAACTAGCAAGATCAAGAAATGTCACAAACTATAAAGCTACAGGAGGTAATTCAATGACCAATTTAGAGGTTCTCTTTTTATTTAAATAAATACTTTACATTTCATGCTTGCCTGTAATGCACTATCAGGAGCAAGATCAGGAAATTCTACTGTAGACAGTACAAACAGTAGCAGCAAAGTGTGTACACTGAGGTGTAATATAGAGACCCTGCAGTTAGGAAGGAAGGCCCTCACTTCTGTTCTCTAGGAGAAGCAAGTGGGCCCTGCAAGAACAGTCAGCTTTAAGAAGCCAGAAACTAGGTATGAAAAATAAAGAACAATACTGGAATACAGCTATGTAATTAGTATAGAAAGCAAAGCCATGAGTAACCCTGCCAAAAATCCATGCAGAAACCCCGACTTCCTCTGAGACGGTTGCATTACGAAAAGAGGGCAAAGAGAGAAAGATGGATTCAGTCTGTTCTGAATTGTGTCCCTATAGATGATTTCAGCTCAGGCCTTTCCATTTGCCAGAATCCCACACTATAGCTATGGCAGACACAAGGGAAGTTTTAAAAATCTTCTACATACATTTCCTGTTTTTACATTTTTCCTCCAGGCCAGCTGATTGAGATCTGGGAGTCAAAGTCAGGATTCTCAAATTTAAAGGCAAGAAAACATCTTTTAAGACACAAATGGAATTAATGGGAGGGGCTGCAGGTTCTGACAGAAGGCCAGCCTGGGGTGCTATCAGTGCAGTCAGTAATCTTTAGTAAGTATCCTTGGTCAGGGTCATGGAAATCATCTGACAGAGGTGAAAACAAGCTATCAATATGCTTACTGTATGATGTCACGTTTTTCCCTCTGAGAGAATGAATGCTCTGAACACTGGTCAGTCTCAGCATTCTTCACTTTCTCTCATCTGCTATTTTAATATGATGATGCAAGACAACTTACAGGCATACTTTCTAGTCTACTTTCTTTTCAAAGTAAAACATTCAACATAAAGTGGAAAAAATAACTAAGCTATATGTGTAAGTAAAAATGAACTGTCACTTATTGAACTTCCTACTCAACACTAAAGATGAACTTCACTCAGGTAGAAATATGAAAAATTAGGATAAAATCTATGTCTGAATATGTCTTAGCTGCCTTAGTAAAATGCCCTTTAACCCCCCTGCAATCCCAGTGGTCCCCCCACCGCCAGCAGTGGTTTCGTATCTATACTCCACACATCCAGCATCAAGAGGCTAAGACATCTGCATATGAATGTGATTCATCCTACTTAGAAGTCACTTGCTCTTTCATACAAGCAGTCATAATACTGCATCATGCTGTAGTCTTCCATTTGGGAGCTGTCAGATAGTTTAACTAAAATACATTTCCATGATCATTCCAAGGAGTCAGGTTGCCTTCTGCTTGCTGCAAGAAGAGACCCCCAACTCTTTGGACTTCATAGGCTGCTTTGGAAAATGCCAGCTCCTAGCACCAAAGGATTTAATCTGAAGATCATCATTAATGAAGGAGAAAGATGAGGTTTGCATACATGTCCTTTTGAGTGAGAAATGTTGGAATTGGGGGACATGAGTATATACAGAAAAAGAAAAGTTGGAGGTGTTCTTTTTTTTTCCCTGATGGCTTAATTCAGTGATAAATGTACCATGATCAGAATAAACACACCAGGTTCTTAACCTTTACAGCCTAATTTGTAAGTACTCATGATGTGTTCATTTTGCCGAGTTACATTCACTTAATTTCCTATCGATCAGGCCTCAGTTTTTTTTTTTCAATTCCATTATGTTGCCAAGTCATCATAGCATTTCAAGTCTAAAATGAGCACATCGACATCTCATTTGTTCCTTTAACCCCTTGGCATGAATATTTGGGGATTTTCTCATTTTTAATGCCAAGAGGTTAAATAATAGCATCTATTCTCCCAAAGCCAAATTCTAGCCAATATGTACATTTTCAGAGTCTCATCAAAATACTTTCACACAGGAGAAAAAGTGCATTATTCTCATCAACATGTACATTTCTTGCACATGGAGCAATAAACTGCAGTAAGTCTATTTTACGTTAAGTTGGAGTTGCATTTGCTAATATGACATACAATTCTCATCACTAAAAAATAAATACTACTGTCATATAAACAAAATCATAAAAGGACATTCAAAGTTTTAAACATGAGAAAAAGGTAATTCACATAGATTGGAAAGTAAAAACTTAAAACAAAGAAGGCAAACATCTGTTTACCTTGGTGTACACATTTGGTGAAAAGCAGGATCTTTAAACCTGTCTACATTCTTCAGCCATCAGAGGTGATAAATATCAAGAAGGGAAAAGATCTCCAAGCATGGGGAAAAATGCTCTCTGGTGCAAATCGTGTCATAAGATTTTTTTAAGTGACCTTGACTGAGTGCGCATATGCTTCCTTCCTTGGTAGAATAATGTTCATTTGCCCATGACTGCTCAGGGAAATCTGGATGTCGACATGTAATACTGGGTTTCCTCTGCAGTCTCCAATGGGAATTTAAATATTTATCCCAACAGTTGTTCAGTCCTTCTCTCAAATGCTTCCTAAGGAATTCCAGACAGATCTCATTGATAAGACACCTACTTTAGGCTTATCTAGTTTTGCATATGCACATCACCACCTTTCACAATTGCTTGTTTTTAATGATCGACTTCTTAGTTTTTGATTTATCCTCTAAAAAGTTAAAAATGTACCTATAATCAGTGTATCTCATTTAGCCTTCACTGTTAGGGAGAAAGAAAAACCAAAGATCAATAAATGATAATTGGTTCACAAGTGAACAATGGTGGACTCATGACTTCCAAAGATTGTAAAATTACCTCTTAAAGTTGTTATAATAGTAAGACAGTAGCAGCAACAGCATGAGACCTTAGACTGAGATACAATTTCATGCAAAAACAAAAAGACGAGTGTGCTTGCGCATGTGTGTGTTTTCATGTGGGTGAAAGGTGGCGAGAGGTGAAGACCTTTGACTGGTCTGGGATGTCTGAAGGCGCTCCTGCTATCTTAAGAGCTAGGACTGGTGTGATATCCAGGAATCATTTTTAAGTAATAAATCTAAAATGACAGTGAAGTAGCAGAATGAAAGAGACTTATTCTCGTCCACTTGCAGAGTAGGAAAACTGAGGGAAGTGTGGCCGCCTCTCATTGTCCATGCAGTCCATACCATCCTCATCATCTGTGGATAGGAAACAATTTTTTTTTGAATTACACTTTGCGACATCATCTCAGATCAACAGAGCTCTAAAATCTGACATAATAAAAACTAAGAGGCAATAAACTCCCAGATACTTGCACTTATTAACACAACAAAATGATCTCATTTTCAAACACTTCATCTTCTCTAAAAAAAAAGGGAATAATACAATTTACTATTTCCTTCAAGAAACTAATGCTCAAGGCTTATTACACTAAATAAATACTATGAAGAAAAGAAGACCTAGCAAGTAAGAAAGAGCTATAGAATTAACATATCTGAAAGTTACAGAAAGCCATAAATGCTAAGGAATTCAAAGTGTCTTCTAGGATCCAGTACCAACTGCTTGTAATTTTTTGTTTCTGATGATATAATTCAGCTTTGTGTGAATTATTGATTATCGATTTAAAATACCCTCTATTCAACATTTTAAATCTATGTTCAATCTATACTTCCTGATTTTCCTATGATAAAAATGGTAGTAGTAAAAGAAAAAAAATAAGAGAATAGAAAAGACGATTAGGCCAGCTGGTACCAAAATACTACTAGTCCATTATAAAACAAACAAGGAGAAGAAACTTGAATCTTGAAAGATAAGGGGCCTGTTTTCAGCATAGTTGCTCTTCTTTTTCATCTCTCCTGTTTGCTTGTATTTAAAATATTACAAATAATCATTTATCTCTTCTATCTGGAACAGATTTGACTGAAATCTTATACTGTCAGTATTTCTTTTTTCCTTATATGCCATCTGCTTTGTGGCCTTAGTTGTAATTCCACAAAGATCCCATGGGTATCTTCTCTGGATTCCATCTAAAGGAAGACTCTCTATTGACTCTAAATCCATGCTGACATGTTGTCCTAAATGGAAATCAGCTAAAAAATCTGTCAAATACCACTACAGCATAATGGTTCCTTTTCTTCAAATACATAGAGGTAGTACATTACCAAGTCCATTAATGTTCCAGCCTCTTCAGGAAGCACCAATTTCTTGAAACAGGAGAAGAGAACACAGGCCAGATCATGCTGTACTATGGACACTAAACTTGTACTAGAGGATGACTTTTTATTCCTCAAGAATATCATGGAGCCGAAGCAATAGAACTGAAGGTAGAATGCTTGCCTGGCATGCAACTTACTGGGGTTAATATCCTGGGTTACCCCATTTGGTCCCCCGAGCCAGCCAGGAATAATTCTCTACTGCACACCCAGAAGACAGGTAGGACAAAACCAAACAAACAAAAAGAATATCAAACATCTCTGGATCCTTTCTGACTTTGTTTCAGTATTCTACTCCTAATAAAAGAAAAATATTCTAAAAACATAATCAAATTCCTATCAGGATTTGTGGGTTAGAATATATATAAGAAATATTATTGGGAGTGGAGTGATAGCACAGAGGGTAGGAGGCTGACCTACAATGCATGATCATTACATGCCACTCAACTGGATTTGATCCCCAGCATCCCTTATGGTTGCCCAACTCTGCCAGGAGCGATTCCTGACAGCAGAGCCAGGAGTAACCCCTGACGACAGCTGGGTGTGGCCCCAAACCAAATATCTATATCTATACATATATTTGTATTTGTATATAAATGTACATATATACATAGTATATATATACACAGTATTAGATAGAAATCAAATAATCAAGAAGCATTTTTTGACTTAGTGTTCCACACCCCAATCAAAAATTTTCTTTAACCTTTGTCCATCTGCAAAAAGACCTTGTAAGCAATAGCCAGCATTTGTCCACAGTACTGAGATTTGATGGCATTAATCTCCTTATCATAAAATATTAATTTGGTACCAAGAAAACCACATGCACTTTTTAGATCAAATACCTTCTGTAATATTTTTAGCTATGCTAATGACAGTAAGAGCTGTGGATGGCATATCTGTTGTTGATTCAGATAAACAGTCTATAGAAAAGGCAGCTGAAATCTTAATGTTCAGATTCTGACATGTGCCAATCACATTTTAAAGACAGTTTTCCCAACTAACAGCTTTGTTTTTCTGAATGTGTTTCTGCAAAGTAAATGTGCAGAGTGCCCTGGACATCAAGGCAGGGAAATCTTGTGCTTGAATGGCCTTGGCCAGAGCGATACATAATCTCTTCAGCCACTAGCCAGATCTTGGGCAAGCCAGGCTAAGCTAGATCAACAGGCTCTCAATAGGAAGGGTTTTGTGAAGAGAAATACTTACTGCAATGGAGAAGCATGTTGGCTGATAACTGAAAGTGTCCTTCAGTCTATTATTTCAGCAACATATTTACTATTTTAAATTTAATTTTAAATTATATTTAATATTAAAAATACCTAGATTTCATAGTAAACCGTAAGAGGGTCCTGCACCTTGATATTTTTTCAAATTCATGACATATGTCTCTCTTGTTCCTTCAAGTGAGGTAACAGGTTAAGAATCTGCTGTTCCTTCCCCCCCTATTTATTATTAAAGTGGTTTACACACAGAGTAAGTAGTAATATACATGTTTTAAATAAACAATGCTACTATGTCATACCCACACAAAAGTACCAAAATCTTCCACTACTTTCCCATTCTCATCTTCTCCCTGACCTGCTTATTTACTCCATTCTTTCATTCCCAGTTTGGTAAGCTCAGTTTTGTTTACAGAATCTAAGGATTTGTTTCTTTATATACCAACAATCAATGAGACAATTCAGTACTTGTCTTTTTTCTTCAGACTAATTTCACTTAACATGATCCTGGACCCAACAGGAGTGGAGTTTGTGGAGGCACCAGTGAATGGGCAGTGTGGGACTAGCAGAGAATTAGGAAAAGAGCTAGATTATTCTCAACTGGCAGACCCAGAGCCTGTCATATCCAGTCAACAGAAATAAACAGGTCTGTGTGCTGAGTGGAAAACACAGGGAATGATGGTGATAATGAAGGAACATGAACTACACTACAAAGAAAGCAACTACACACACATGTTCAGAAAACAGAATTATCAGGTCTGAATTTTCATCTAAAACCCTGAATTCAAGCAGCACTAGATGCTGAATTTCCTTACAACTAGAACAAGTGTAATAATACCAAATTAAAATCCAGTTGGTCTTAGCTAAATCCTCTTTTTTTGTAAGAACAAGGCCGAGACCATTAATGGATATAATGCAAGACGACACATTCCAAAATCTGTTCAATTAATTAACACCAGTGAAGACAATCTGGCATGTTACTGCAGCTGTTTGTAGAAAAAGAACATTTTGCCTTTCTAACTACTGATTTGTTCTAAAAAATAACTCCATTCTGTTTCAGAGAAGCAAGGTGGGAAGTGGGAAGATGATCACTAACTAACAGTATGTTGTGGGCTTTTATGGGCAAAACCTCTATGCTTTATGGGACAGAATTTTGTTGGTTTCTCCCTAGCAATGTACTCAAAGTTAAACATTAAGTTAAAGTAATCAGAGTTCAAGATTTCACAGATTCTTCTATGTGCAGCAGAAGGGAATCTAGGCTACATCCAAGCATTGTCAATTTCAAAACACAGCACTTCTCCTGTCCATGCTGGTGCTGAGGACTGACAGGCTGCTGCACAGAACAGACTGGTAGCTGGCTGGCATTTGGCCCATTCTGTTGAGCTATTTCACTTAGCAATTCTCTACAGACACCCTGAATCAGGAAATCAGATGACAAGTTTGTAGTGTCTTCACTCTAGACTATGGTATATCTTATTAAATGAATATGGAGGCTGGCCTATCTTCTAGCCCATTGAGGGCTCAGAATTAGGGCAAGAATATCTTCAACTTCTGAGACTCATAAATGTCTACTGAATGTGGATTTTGATACCCAATTGTCAGTTACGATATATGGTCTTTTATAGATGTTTATGTTTCTAACAAATTATCTTTTACTTTGAATTAAATTTTATTTACTTTGGTATTTATTTTATTTATTATTTATTTTATTTACTTATTTACTTTTATTTTTTGGTTAGTTATCAATGGCACTTCAATATGTATCACTAGCTCACGAGCATGAAATGCACTTTGTTTTCTTTTTCCAAGATTTTTTAGATAAAAAATATATAATTGTTTAGGCATGATAGTTTTACAACAGTGTTAATGCTATTTTTGACTTACAAAGTTATTGCATGTCCCTAACACGAAAATGTTCAAGACCCCCACCATTGCCCTTTTTTTCTAATATTTTTCTAATATTCTAATACTTTTCTTTGCTCTACCAATTTTAATTTTTTTATAAATATTTCATTGGATCACTGTGAGACACAGTTAAAAAGTTTTTCATCATTAAGTTTTAGTCATACAATATCCCAAAACCCTTCACCAGTGCAAATTTTCTGCCACCAATGTTTGAATTAACTTTTAAAAATTTAGTCACTGTGAAATTACAAAGCTATTTGGGACTGGGTTTTATGCAATACAATATTTCAACACTAATTACTTCACCATTGTCTACTTTCCTCCACTATCCACCTTCAAGCCCCATTTGCCTACCCACTTATTAGTCTGCTTCTAATAAAGGCAGTTTCTTTCTAATATATATGTTCTTGCACTGGTTTACAGACATAACACTTTATCACCTTTAAGCATCACCTCTTCCTTTCAGTTGAATGCTTCACTTTGTCATAGATATTGCCCTCTCCCTTTTTTATTCTACAGCTCCTTCAAGTGGCATGTTTCTTACTAAAGATCAGTCAGATGTTCTATATTTTGGGTCACATCTGGTGGCACTCAGGGGTTACTCCTGGCTCTGTGCTCAGAAATTGCTCCTGGCAGAGTCAGAGGACCATAAGGGATGCCAAGATTCGAACCACTATCTTTCCTGGGTCGGCTGTGTGCAAGGTAAATGCCCTACCGTTGTGATATCTCTCCAGCCCCACCAGATGGTCTTTCTAACAGACTAGCCACTTAACTAATGGCTCATCTTCACCACCCAACTACAGAGCTCTGAAGAGATGCCAAACCACCCAAAACTCGAGGTATGCTGATATTTAACAACGTACCAATTTAGACTAGGTGGATTCAAAGTCACTAGTGATCAGACATCTCCAGACTTGTATGGAATGAGAACGGGCACTATCCTCCCTGCCTTCTGGTACTTCCAGAACCCCTAGAAGCCAAAACCACATGCTGTATACGCAGTCTCTAAGTCTGCATTTGGCCAGGCTTATTCTTTTTTTAATTTTTTTTTTCGGGCCACACCAGTTTGATGCTCAGGGGTTACTCCTGACTAAGTGCTCGGAAATTGCCCCTGGCTTGGAGGGACCATATGGGATGCCAGGGGATCGAACCGTGGTCCTTCCTTGGCTAGCACTTGCAAGGCAGACACCTTACCTCTAGCGCCACCTCACCGGCCCCAATTGGCCAGACTTATTCTGTTACTTCATAGACTCACTCTATTCTCAAAACTGATGTATATCAAAACATGAAAAAAATCACAGGCACACAGACTACACAGCTAAAAATGGCAGTACCAGGAGAGGGTGAGTCAAATCCCTGCCCTGCAGAATCCACGCCAGCTGTACCCACACCACACAACTGCCACTTCACCAGTGGCTCAGCTTCATGATTCAACCATGCACCTCTGCAAACACACTGAACAGACCAAATTCCAAGTATGGCAGTATTTGGGCTAACATTTCCAGGGCTTTTTGGAGTGAGTGGAGGAACCTTCCTCTTGCCCCTGTCTTCTCATACTTCTGGAAGTTCTGGCAGCAGATGCCCCATAAAATTACATTATCAGCTACAGTGCTTCTAATTTCTAGATTTCACAGCTGCATATGTGGCCATGCAAAAACTCCGTTTTTTCAATACTATCATCCCAATAACAACATACCAATTTAGACATCAATTTAGACTAGGTGGATTCAAAGCCACTAGTGCTCAGAAACAAAACATGTAAAAGAAAATAAACTAGTAACAAATTGCTTAGCAAACCTTCTGACAATGATTTAATGAGCTCCTTGTGAGATACATTGATTTTCACGAATTTTCTTATTACTGTACTCTTTCAATATAATTTAACTTCCACTTGTCATGCCATTAACTAGGAATTTCTAAATTTCTAGAGGATGACCAGCAGGAGGCCTGCTAAGATGCCATTTCCATTGCTGTTTCAAAAACTCCCAAGGAATATTTCACCAGAAGGCCCACTGGGAAACTTTTCTGCAGTGTGGATGTGAGGACAATTCCTGAGAAATATTTTTGAGATTTATATTATGGTACTAACATTATGCTTCCTTTACAACTAAAAGGCACATAAAGCCTTAATTAAATTTCTCTTTACCTGGAAAATCTCAGCACCAAATTAAAGACACTTGGGAACATTTATTTTTCTCTTCTTTATAATGTGCTTGCAGTTTCAGCATCTTGGGATGTCTCTAAAAGGACCTGGAGTACTTGTTAACTCTTACCTCAGAATTTACATTGAAAAGGTTTGGCCAGGATGTAGATTTGGGCTATTAAAACTTTTACCAGAAAAGGAATTAGATCTTTTTTAGATATGGTTTGTCTCCATTTTGACCTTTAAACAATGAAATCCTTCCCTTAGAAACAGAAAACTTGATAGAGAAATTTCCCTCCTCACTAATCCCCTATTTTACATCTGAGGCTAGCCTGACAGGAATTGTTCTGAGATATTAAATTAACCTTCTCCCTAGGACTTTTACTTACTGTTAGATCTATTCAAGTCTGTGTACCTCCATAGTCAAGTGAATTGTTTTACTGTAAATCTGTGCTTTGTTTGTGAACATTCTTCTCATACCTGTGACTGGCAATTTAACTCATATATACCTGTCCCTCACATTAAAAATTAGAACATGCTGTTTCTCACACACCCATTGTGTGTCCTCTTTTATTTTCTTCATATTTTGCCATTCATGTCACCCACTCTCCTTAAGGGAACTCAAAGAAGTTCTCTAACACAACCAGACCCCAAAGGTAGTCTGAGGCATCCACTTACCTGTAAACAAGCAATATAAAATATAGTATTTTGTTCCTTTTAAGGAACTAGGTGGGAATCTGGAAACAGTTGTGGAGTGAATTTTACAGTGGTGGTTAGATTGATCTTGGAACAAAGGTATTATGAATAACTATGTAAATATACATAATATTTAAAGAAAGTAATTTAAAAAAATACTTTTGGGGTTTATTTTTGGGTCACAACCACTAGTGCTCAAGATTTAATCCTGACTGTACTAAAGGATCATCTGGCCATGCTCAGGAGACCATCTGGAGTAACAGATGAATCAAACTTGGGAATGGCACATGCATGGCATGCTGGACAAGGCAGGCTTTACCTGCTGTACTATCTTTCTGGCCCCAGAAAATGTTATTTACTTTAAGAAGAGAGCTGCATTTAGTGATGAAAGGTGACACTTTGTAAAATATCCCAACATTGTATTTTTTTATATTATATTAAACAATGTTGAGACACTAGGTGTCTCAACTGTACAAATAACTGTACAAAGGCTTAGGGGATAGCTTGATTGGTAGCTTAAAGTGATTGTGTTGCAAGCATAAAGTCATGAGTTCAATCACTATACACCAAGTGTTATCCTGGCTCTCTGCTGTTTGAGTCTGACAGCTTTTGCCGTCTATGATGCCCAGTGTGGCAGATGATTTCTGGCTGTACTGCATTGAGACAGTTGTAATCCTTCACAAATACCAAAATTCTGTTTAGGAAGAAAACTGTCTGAATTTAATATTGAAGAAAGAAAGATTGGGATTTTACTAATGCATAGTTAATATTGAGTGGTGAGGCAAGCCAAACAAAAATTTCTGGATACTGATTGGGATACTGCCAAGAGAAGTTAAGGCTTCTTGTGCCCTCATCTTGTCCTGGAACTACAAGGCCCTCACCACAATTTCTTTATTCATTAACTTATTACATATCTATTGAATACCTATGATAGACCAGGTACTGAGGTAAAGCTAGGCTTAGCAAGGAATAAGTCAAATATTTCTAAGAGCATTCTAGTTGGAGAAGTTGACACAAACTATCCAAAAGAATATGACTGAAGACAAACATGTGCTGGCAGGTTAAGTGGTTGGTATTATTCGATGGGCTGCATTATTTTCAGCTGGGGAAATTTAAAAGGCTCTGGGGCAGGCTAAAGACCAGTGCATGTGGGAGCCCTTGTTTCAACCCCTAGCAATACATGGTCTTATAAATGCTACCAGATAAAACCCCAGGCCCTGTGAGCTGGGAATAGTTCCAAATAACTTCAGAATGTTTTTCCCTATCCCTCTAGAAAAGCTACAGGTCTGAATAATAAGGAACTATCCAAATATGCTTGGTGAAAGAGTAGTGAGGCAGGAAGAACAATAATATTTATATCCATTGCACAGACAAAAAAGGAATATTCTAGATGTGGGTGGTGCACAAGTATAACAAACAACAACAAAAAACCAGGATGAGATAAAACTAGGCGAATATGACTCAAATTTAAAAGGTCTTTATAAGCCTCTTTGAGGATTTTGGAATCAGTGCCCATGAGTGGCCACTTGAGGGTTTTAAATAGGAGAATGATGTGATCTAATTAGAATTCGGGACATATCCAAACAACATGATCCAGTAAATGCTCTAAGGTGAAAAATGTTGACAAGCCAATTCAACACTTCACTAGTGTTGTTCAGTTTCAGACACCATAGTACATACTAGATTCAGAGGAAACTGCCAAGATGTTTCCACTCTTTCTACATAGATAATCCTGATCTGTGTGTCTCCAACTCTAGAGGCCTAACAATAGCTTGACTCTTAGAAATTCTATGATTCTAGCAATAATACATGTGGCAGAATGGAAAGCAACTGTCCCATCACTGGTAACATGCCTTGAATACTTCGTAATTTATTATTGAGTGCAATTTATACACTCAATAATTTATAATTGAGTTTATAAATTAATTTATAATTTTGAGTGTTGTTCCTGGTTACAGATGACACTACTTTAGCACTTTAGCAAGCTCATGTCTCTGCGTTTCAATTACTTTCCTTAAGAAGTCATGAATTTCTAAACTTCTTCAATATAATATAAAGAAAAGAGAATGCAGCGCATACACAAAGTTTTGGTCTTGATCACTTCTGCTTTGTCTTTAATGCTAAAATCCATTCTGAGAAAAGCACTTCACTTCAATCTTCCCTCATAGGGGCAGTCATTATATAAAAGACTCACCATAAGCCTATATTTTAAAAGAAAAGAGGAACATTATTATTATTATTATTATTATTATTATTATTATTATTATTATTATTTTATTGGTTTTGGGGCCACACCCAGTGACACTCAGGGGTTACCCCTGGCGTGGGGGAGCATATGGGACGTCCGGGGATTGAACAACAGCCCATCCTAGGCTAGCGCAGGCAAGGCAGACACCTTATCGCTTGTGCCACTGCTCCAGCCCCTTTATTATTATTATTATTATTATTATTATTATTATTATTATTAAACTGAACTGAACTGAAGTAAGTAGCCCAGGCCAAAGTGTAGCTGGAATAAAACAAAACAAAACACAAGTTGACAAGAAGGAATGGGAGCAGCTGCAGCGGTGGACAGTTTAGACTAAAAAGCACCATTTTGAACTAAACTGAGGTAAGTGAAGCCGGGCCAAAGTGTAGCTGGGAGGGAAAAACAACAAAACAACTTTGACCAGAGGCAGTGGGAGCAGCTGCAGCTGTGGGCAGAGTCTGGACTAAAAAAGTGCCATTTTGAACTGAACTGAAGTGCATGAGCCCAGGCAAGGGCGCAGCTGTGCATTTCCTCTAGTCAAGGGGCCCCATCAAAACATATATATAAAACAGCACCATAGTACAAAGGGAAAAACTGCAGAACCACATCATACATTGTGACTGAAGATGCTAGTTCTGTTTGTTTGTTTTGGGCCACATCCATTGAGACTCCAGGTTTACTCCTGGCTATGCACTCAGAAATCGATCCTGGCTTGGGGGACCATATGGGACACCAGGGGATCAAACCACGGTCCATCCTAAGCTAGTAAGGCAGAGGCCTTACAGCTTGTGCCACCACTCTGGCTCCTAGATGCTAGTTCTGAAGACTAACCAACATCTGGCAACTACATAACCTCTTTTAACAGGACTTTATAGAGGAAATGTTAAAGCTGTTCAAAGAAATCAAAGAAACCATGGAAGAGACAACCCATAAGACTTGAGGATACTAGAGTAGAAATGAGAAAATTTTAAACAGAAATAACAGGACTGAAAAACATGGTAGGTGAAATGAAAACCTCACTGGAATGACTAATCAGCAGAGGTAACAGCTGCTGAGGACAGAATCAGTGATCTTGAAGATGAGCTGTGTAACATATCCGTTCAGCAGAAAAAAATGAAGAAGAGTCTTGTCTTAAAATAAATGGACAGAAGATGGAACATATCCTCAAAGTAAGTGAAAAGACAAAAATCGATCTTTGAGATAAATTTAACAGAAACAACAAGAGAATCATTGGGGTCCAAGAGAGCCAGGAAGAAAACTCCTATGAGGGAGCAACAGTAAAAGACATCATCATGGAGAAATTCCCAGAGCTGAAGAATGCTCGCACCCACATCCTGGATGCCTGGAGAGTACCATATTAAAAAGATCCAAATAAAAGCACCCCTAAGCACATAGATGAAAATAGTAGAGACAGAATACTGAAAGCAAGATCAAAAAGGAAATTACATATGAGAAGCAAACTTAAGATTTACTGAAAATTTATCAAAAGCAACTTTCAAGGTCTGAAGGCAGTGGTGGAATACAGTAATAAAACTCAACAGAATGAACGTCTTTCCAAGAATATTTCACCCAGCCAGGCTTCCATTTAGGTTTGAAGGAAGAATACACACCTTCATGGATAAACTACAGCTCAGAAACTTTACAGACTCAAAACCAACCTTAAAAGAAAAACTGAAGGATCAAATTTAAGATAAGACACATCCAATAAACACCAAACATCTACAAAAAGGTAACACAAAATACCCTGCAATAATATCTTTCAATGTAATGGGTCAATTAAGAGGCAGAGAGTGGAAACATAGAATAGAAAATTGAATCCAACATTTTCTTGCCTGCGAAATAGACATCTGAATAGTCAGAGCAAACATAGACTCAAACTCTAAGGTTGGAGGACAATCCTTCAAGCAAACAACTCCCTTAAAAAAGACTGGGCTGGCCATATTAATATCAGATGACACAGATTTTAGGTTTAAAAAGGTTATGAGAAAGAAATAAGAATTTAATAATAACCAATGGATGTGTACATAATGAAGTCATCACACTACTAAACATATATGCACCCATTGAGGGGCCAGCAAAATATCTGAAACAATTAATAATACCTAAATAAAGACATCAATAACAACTAAGTAATAGTTGTAGGCTTCAACACTGCTCTGACACTTTTTGATAAATTAACCAGGTTAAAACTCAACAAGGATATACTGGCTTTGAAGGAAAAAATGGAATAGAGTGGCTTACTAGTTATGTAATAGGGCTTTTCATCCTCCAAAAGCTGAACACACATTCTTCTCCAATGCACATAGGACATTCTTCAAGATAGACTAAATACTGGGCCACAAAACATATCTCCATAAAAAATAAATCAAGGGGACAGAACTTGTATCAATTATAATCTAAAACTATAATGAACTGAAAATAAAGTGAACTACAGATAGAAATGGAGAAATGCTATTGACCACTAGGATCAACTGGATTTAAAACAGCTCATGACTGAACAATCAGTGGGTCAGTGATGAAATCAAAATATTCCTGAAGACATGAATTATCAGAACTTATGGGACACAGCAAAAGCAGCATTAAAAGAAATATTTATAACTTTGCAAGCATTTATTAAAAAGAAATGTACTACATAATTTAATGGCATAGTTCAAAAAATTGAAAAATGACCAAAAATAGGCAGGCAGAAGGAAATAATATAATGTAGAAGATAAATTAACGAACAGGAAACCCAATAAACAATACAAAAGATCAATGAAAGCAAAAGTTGGTTCTTCAGAAAAACATAACAAACAAACCAAGACTGATAAACAATTAGCAAGTCTCACAAAGAGATACTTAATAACCTGAATCAGAAATGAAAAGGTGAAAGTTACTATAGATATTACAGAAATTCAAAGGGTAATAAGAGGTTACTTTGAGAATCTTTATGCCATAAAACAAGAGAACCTGAAAGAAATGGATAAATTCCTATAATCCTATAACCCTTTTTAAAGGTTGAATCAAGGTGAACTGGATTATCTGAACAGAGCTATTACTATTGAGAAAATTGAAATGGTAATAAAAAGGCTTCCCCAAAACAAAAGCCCAGGTAAATTCATTAATGAATTCCCAGATGAATTCATTAGTGAATTCTTTCAAACCTTTATGGAGGGACCTACTGCAATTCTTTTCAGTCTCTTCGAGGAAATTGAAGAAACAGAAACACTTCCAAACAGTTTCTATGAAGGTAACACTACTCTGATATGAAAAGCGCAGAGACACCACACAAAAAAACACTAGCAAATAGTATCTAACAGCTCATCTAGTTATACACCATGTCCAAGTAGGATTCATCACAGGTCTGCAAGTATGTATTAGCATATGCAAATCAATGAATATTATACACCATATCAATACAAGAAAAAATAAAATATTTTTATGATAATAAAATAATAATAATAATAATAATAATAATAATAATAATAATAGTAAAGGCCATTTGCCACAAGCCTATGGCAAACATTATATTCAATGGGAAAAAACTGAAAGCCTTTCCTCTAAGATCTGGCGTTAGCCAAGTTTGTGCCCTCTTGCCACTTTTATTCAATATAGTACTGAAAGTACTTGCTATAGCAATCAGTCATGAAAAAGATATCAAGGGCATACAGATAGGAAATGAAGAAGTCGAGCTTTCACTGTATGCAGATGATTTGATACTATACTTAGAAAATCCTAAGACTCTACCAAAAAACTTCTAGAATGGATTTGTATGGTAAAGTATAGATTTGTATAGTATAGTATATAGCCAGGCTACAAAATTAACACATAAAAATCCATGGCTTTTCTATATATGTGAAAGAGACATTAAAAAATAATCCTATTCACGATGGTTCAAGTTATGTGATTCTGTTTGGAGGGGAAGAAAAAAGAAAGAGAAAAAAAAGGGGGGTGTAAAAATCAAACAAGAAAGAAATGGGAGGAGTCCTTCTAGAGGCTATAAATATCAATTTAAGAAAAAAGGGAAAAGGAAGAAAAACATAAAAACTATACAAAAAAATCAAACAAAAGAACCCTAAAAGCACCACAGCAATAAAGACAACAAACAAACAATAACTACACCTTGAAATAAAAACAAAGCACACAAAAAAGAAAAAACAATAACAAAAAAATTAATTTGTGCCTTTTTTTGCATAGCTACCAAGATCAAACAGATGTATGAACACTGAATAGAAATTAAAAAATGATCATAATTAAACACCAAATCCAAAGCCAATGACAACAGAATCAAAACCCAATCTACAACAAGCTAGACACAGAGGGAACCACTTAGACTAGCAGCCCGGAGGTCAAAGGAGAAGGCTATGGGATGCATGCTGGGAACAGGGGTGGAGGAAGGACAATACTGGTGGTAGGAATGACCCTGATTCAATGTCACTATGTACCTAAAATATTACTGTGAAAGATTTGCAATTTACTTTGGTGAAAATGAAAATTATTTTATTATTTTGGTCAAAATAAAAATTAATTAATAAAAAAGAGGATGAGCTTGAAAATAAAAAAAATCCCATTCACAGCTGTGCCTCAGAAAATTAAGCGCCTCAGAGTCAACTTAAATATCTTTAGATATATGACTGCAAGAGTGCTTCAGAGAGAAAAGAGGGGCTAGAGAGATAGCACAGCCAGTAGTTCATTTGCCTTGCATGCAGCCAACCCAGGACTGACAGTGGTTCGAACCCCAGCATCCCATATGGTCCCCGAGCCTGCCAGGAGCGATTTATGAGCACAAAGTCAGGAGTAACTGACCACCAAATTTGTCCTCCCCCCTTCCCCGTTCCCTTTCTGCAACCCATATCCCCCACCCTCACCCCCCCAGGCTGCTAGGGCAGGAGGTCCCCTCTTTGTCTAGCTTACTATCACTGATCATACATCTGTTTGGTCCTGGTGCCCTCCCTTGTTTTTCCCTCTATTTGAGAGACTAACCTAGATAAATGTGGTTTTGTTTGAGGGAAAGAAAGACAATAGAATGGGGTAAAGATTAAGCAAAAAAAAAAAAAAAATTAAAAAAAATTAATTAATAAAAATATGCTGAAAATGGGTGGAGTCTTTCTAGTGGCTATCAGCTTCAGTTTGAGAAAGGAGATGAGAAAGGTAAATGAAACACCATAACAATACAAAAATAAATGTCAAATTAAATATCCAGTGAGGCCTAGAGCAATAAAGAGAAGCACCACACAATAGTCTCAGTTCTGAATTCAAATCATGCTGGAATGCAAAAAGAAAGAGAAAGATAAGATAAAATAATATAAAATAAAAAAGGAGACATCAACTTCAATATCTATATCAAAATAAAGACGTCAAAAAAACAATCAATCAATAAATATATATGTGGAAAAATGATTATTTTGTGCTTTTTTTTTTCTTTTCCCCCCTGCATAGGCACAGTAATTATTGGAGATATTGTAGAGGGAATTCCCTTGGCCTAGGAGATACAGGGTTTCTCCATCCCTGAAGTATACTGTCATGGGATTAACTATAGACTCCTTGCATGATCATTTATTCTCCCCTCGGTGCTTTTGTGGTGTATGAAGATTTCTGCTTCGTCATGGATGGTAAAATCAGTCCTCTAGAGATCTTGGTGACTGTGCATCCCAAGAAATGGAGCTTATGATGAAGGCTTTATTTGTGTTTCTAACAGTTCTGCTTCTTCAGTGTCGTCTTAATTCATCTTCTGTTGTTGGTGTTCTTGGTCATATGTTGCTCCTAGGATTGAACTTGGGATCAAAGATTCTTGAAATTCATTGGAACATTTGGAACAATAAACATCCATGAATAAATAAAGCAATCCCTTGAAAAAGATGAGAAGTATCATTTTCCCCAAATTTTAAATTGTACTATAAAGAAATAATTAAAATAGCTTGGTAGCTGCCTGCTTTTCTGCATGTGGCAGCCAAGAAGACACCATCAAACATAATCTCTCCAGGGCTCAAACTGTCAGCCAAGAAGACACCAACTCTCTAAGGCCCAAACCCAGTAAGCTGTCTCCACCCTATAAACGTGGGGGGCTGGATCCTGCCAATAGTTTGGGCACACAAGAGCGCTTATACAGGACTGCTGCCTCGCTCCCTACCTGCTTTTCTGCATGAGGCAGCCAAGAAGACACCATCAAACAATCTCTCCAGGGTTTAAACCCAGAAATAGTAAAAACCACACTATATGAGTGGCAATGGGGAAACAATTAGGACAACTCCACATATAGAGATCACAGCTTTGATGACTCAAAAAGTACCAGATAGGTAAACTCTCAGATAACATGTTTAGAGTAGAAATATAGAGGATACTCAAAGAAAGCATAGATCGAACTGAAACAGATCACTAAGATAGAACTCAGAAAACTCCAAACTGAAATAAGAGGACTTGAAACATTCTGTAGATGAAATGAAAACCTCAATGAAAGCCTGTCCAACAGAGTAACAGCAGCTGAGGATGGAGTCAGTAAGCCACAGGATAAGATGCAGAACAAGTCCATACAGCAGAAGAGATTGGAATTCCAGAGACCCAAAAGAGAATGATAGTAAGAGGAAGAGAATGATAATAAGAGAAGTTGGATGAAGAGTGAGAAGAGTAAGAGGAGGAAGAAGAGTAAGAAGAAAAAGGGGAAGAAGATGAAGAGGGAGGAGGATGAGGCAGAGGAGGGGGGAGGAGGGGCAGGAGAAGGAAGAAGAGGGGGAAGAAGGGGTGGGAGGAGATGGAGAGGAGGAAAAGGAGGAGGAGGAAGAGGTAGAAGAAGAGGAAGAAGAAAAAAAGAAGACGACAAAGGAAAAGAGCAAGAGGAGGAGGCTAGGGATGTGGTTCAATTTGTAGAGCAGATGACTTACAGGTGTCAATGCCTAGACTTGGACATCTGTCTGTTCATTTCTTCTCCCCATTTTTGTGATGGGGTTAGAATTGTTTTTCTTCTTTCTGACTTCAATCAGTGCCTTGTATATCTCTGATATTTACCCCTTATCTGATGGATATTGGGTGAATAGTATCTCCCATTCCATGGGTAGTCTTTGTATCCTAGTCACCGTTTCTTTTTAATTGCACTTTTTAATTTTCACTTTAATGTAGTTCCATTTGTTTATCTTTGCTTCCACTTGCTTGTTTCATTTTTGAAATGCCTACATTTTCCTCTATGTACCTATGGTTTCAGGTCTGATACCAAGGTCTTTAATTCATTTTGATTTGACCTTTGTGCGTGGTGATAAAAGACATCTGAGTTCACTTATTTGTATGAAGTTGACCAGTTTTTCCAGACTCCTTGTTGAAAAGACTTTCCTTGTTCACTTGGTATTTCTTGTACCTTTATTAAAAATCAACTGATGAGGGGCCGGTGAGGTGGCGCTAGAGGTAAGGTGTCTGCCTTGCAAGCGCTAGCCAAGGAAGGACCGTGGTTCGATCCCCCGGCGTCCCATATGGTCCCCCCAAGCCAGGGGCAATTTCTGAGCACTTACCCAGGAGTAACCTCTGAGCATCAAATGGGTGTGGCCGAAAAACAAAAAAAAAATTAACTGATGATATACCTGGGCTTAGTCTCAGATGACTCAATTCTGTTCCACTTTTCTTAGCATCTGTCTTTATTCCAATACCAAGCTATTTTATTTTGGGGGGGTCACTCCCAGTGGCACTCAGGGGTTACTTCAGGCTCAGAAATCACTCCTGCCAGGGATGGGGGACCATATGGGGTGCCGGGTTTTGAACCACTGTCCATCCTGGATCAGGTGTGAGGCACACCCTACCAATGTGCTATCTCTCTGGCCCCAGGAACATTGTTAATAGAACCAGTAACTCAGATTTGTCTAAATGATCAGAAATTATCCTTATAAAAAATGCCCCACATCACTACTCATCAGGAATATACCAATCAAAGAACAATGAGGTATCATTTTACACCACAGAGACTGGTACACATCACAAAGAACAACTTTTGCTGACTTGTTTGCAGGGAAAAAGGACTTTCATTCACTGCTGTGGGAATGAAGACTAGTCCAGCTCTTTGGAAAAACAATATAGGTATTCCTAAAAAAATAAAATAAAATAAACCCCTAGAAATTGAGCTTCCATATGATCCAGCAATACCACTTATAGTAACCCAAAATCACCATGAATCTCTGTATTCCTATGTTTATCATAGCACTACACACTAGGCAGAATCTAGAAACAACCCAAGTGACCAAGAACAGATGAGTGGCTAAAGAAAAGTGGTAAATCTACACAGTGGAAAACTACTCAGCTGTTAGGAAAAAATAAAATCAAGTCTTATATATGGATGGATATGGAGATCATTATGCTAACTGAAATGAGTCAGAGGAATGAGATAGAATAATCTTATTTGTTTGTGGGATATGAGAAAAAATATAGTATGGTAATAATATACAGAGCCAATAGAAATGAGGATCAGGAGAACCAATCCATGGTAGAAAGCTTGCCATAAAGAGTGTTGAATGCTGTTAGGGTAGTGAATGATCCACTATGACAATGATAGTTGGAACTGATCACTCAGGACAAGATCTGGAAGAAGATAAAGTAACATGCATGGTAATCCCATCACCACAGTGTCAAAAGAAGGAAAGAGGAGACAGAAAGAAGTAAAATGTCTGCCCCAAATGCTGGCGGGGTGAAGGGTAGGACAGGGAGGGTTGTTAGAAGAGAAACTGGGGACACTGGTGGCAGGAAATGTTCACAGGTTAAGGATGGTGTACATTCTATAACTGAAACTCATCCATGAAGAATTTTGTAACCATGGTCATTAAATAATTATATATATTACAAAAATAAAAGAAAAAAGGAAGGAAATACAGGAAATAAAGAAAAAGAGAAAAACTAAGGTAAACTAAGATGTTATATATGAGGACCTTCCCCGAGTGTTTGCCTTGCAAAAACTACAATCATGCTGTAATCATGGTGCTTAAATATTTTATATATTAAAAAAAAAAGAAAAAAAAACTTTGTTATCAACTAAGCCTCTAAGTTAGTTTATACATTTGATAACTTTTTTTTTTAACCATTAAAGCCAATCTAATAACATTTATCAAAGAATAAGTTATAGGCCTAAGACATGTAGAGTGACTGAGTGGTGTATGAATGATAGATATTTAATAAAAATGTAATTTATGTGCATAAAAATTACTGATTCTAACTTCCTATATATTATTGATTAAGATAAACCTAAGTAGGGATGGAGACGCAGACTAAAATGAAGATGCTTTTCTGCATGCAGCTGAACCTAGTTTGATTCCTCAAACCACACATGGTCCCGAGCATTGCCAGGAGTGATCCCTGAGCAAAGCCAGGAGTAAGTTTGAGAACTCCCATGTGGTATCCCAAATCAAAATAGAGTGACTTAATTTAAAGTGTGTTTCCAAACTATTATGTATAGGACACTTGAATAAACAAATTTAGTGGGATACGTATGGATGAGAAATCATGGAAACACAGAAAGTTTCTATTTCAAAATCCTTTCTGCTGATGTCAAAAGAATATACTAGAAAACAGTAAGGAAGACCTAATTCATCTATAATTCTCAGTATACAATTTTTCTATATATAAATTTTCCTACCCACCAATTTTTTCAGCTCTCTTTAATAGTTCTACATTGGGAACTCCACAATCCATGATGGAATAAAACATTGTAATGGAATTTGAAAATAACTTTATAAAAGAGAGTTTCTCCTGTAAGTACAAGAGAATATTTTTAATTGCCTTCTGGATTTACTTACATTTTTCAGGTGGTGTTATTGTAATAGTTTGAGCTGTAAATTCTTCATCAAAATATCTGGTATCTGTCTCAGATGTTACTTGAGGCTTGAAAGGAGGTACAAGCTGTAAGAAGGAAAATAAATAGTTATCAGATTTCAATTAAAAAATTAATTTTTTAAGATATAGAGTGTAAGTCACTGTTGAGTCACTGCATGGGGTACATGTGGCACTTACTTCCTCATTAAAATAGAATAGAGATTATCTTGTAACTCTATATAAAATTTTAGGTATATGTGAAACAAAATATTAAAGAATCAAAGCATTGTGTGAGAAGAAGATACTAAAAATGTCCTATTTTTATCTCCAGTCACAAATATTCATACATAACCATATGGATTAATATAGCTGCAATAAAATGCAGGTTCTTGCTAGTCAAACTAAAACTACAATATTGCTTGGCTTCCTTCTGCCTCTTTTCCTTATGCCTGGCTGACTAAGCTATTAAAAACATAACTTAATAAATAATACAGCTATTTCCCAGGTCACAGATAGTACTACCTTCATGCTTGCAAATAACTACATACTTGAGATGTTCTGCAACAGGCTTCCTAGCAGCCCCAAAAATTATGGTTTGTAGTTTTCATCAGATACTCAAAAAGTAATAGGACCCAAAAGATGAAAAGTAACTGTCCTAGGATTTCACAGATCTGAAGTAGCCATGGGGTGGGGAAAAAAAAAAAAAAACTTAGGTTACTGATGGTACAAGAACCAGGATGAGATTCCAGTTTAAGAAGTAGTGCTTCTTTTTAACAAAAGAAGTTTGGTCTCAGCCTGGAGCCAGAATTTATATTTTGATGAGTACCACTTGGAAGGAAAGGCTGCTAGGTTTTATGTTATTCACATAAAATGAAATAAATGGAAAACATATTGACAATTACCATTTTATAAAATTATAAAAATATAATTGACTTTAAGTGCATTTCAGTATTGTCACCAAATTTAGGTTAAAAACTCTTTAAATAATTTTTTAGATAGACTACTTAATCAAACTAGCAGATCAAAAAATTAAAAATGTGTTTCCAGGGCTCAGGAGGTAGGGTGCTTGCCTATCCCATCATGCAATATGGCAGACCCAACCCATGTATGATTTTCGGCATCCCTCCCACATGGTCCTGCAAAGCTGCCAGGAGGGATTCCTAAGTGCAGAGCGAGGAGTAAGCCCTGAGTGCTGCTGGTGTGGCCCATAAACCAAAACCAAACCAAACCAAATTTTAAAAAGGTATTTTTAGCAATATGAACTTTCCTCAAAAACCTTGGAATGGAGCTTTCATATGACCTAGCAAAACCATTCCCAGGAATATACCCTACAAGCCCCAAGACACAATGCAGCAGCAAAGGCATTTGTACTCCTATGTTCATCACAGCACTACACACGATAGAAGAATCTGGAAACAACCCAAGAGCCCCAAAATGTATAAATGGATAAAGAAACTGTGGTGCATCCACACAATGGAATATTATATAGCTTTTAAGAAGATTAATTCATTAAATTTGCTTATGCATGGGTAGACATGTAGAGTAAATAGGTCAAGGTATGATTGCACTTAATAGGTGGCATATAAAAGTGCAAACCATAGTATGAGATTAACAAAGTTGAACAAAGACAATAGAAATTATTTGTAAAAAGTGCAGATAAGACAGAGAAGTGCCCACAATGACAATAATAGCTGGACATGATCACTTTGGACAAGAACTGGGAATTGAAAGCAAGTAAAGTGTTATGCATGATATCCTTTTCTTAACAGTATTGCAAAGCACTGTGTTGAAAAGAAAGAGAAAGAGAGAGACAGACACAGAGACTGAGTTAGAGTCCACCATAGAGGTAGGCAAGGATTGATGGAAGAGTCAGGGTGGTGGAATAGCAGGAAAATGGTGGTGGGAAATGATCACTCATGAAGGGAAGGGTGTTGGAACATCGTAGGACTGAAATTCAACTATGAACAACTTTTTAACTTGTATCTCATGGTGACTTATGCAAAAATTTTTTTAAGTGTGTTTTCAGAATAAAGGGCCATCTTTCATTATTATGACATGTTATTTTCCTTTCTATTATCCACATTACATAACCATACTAAAGATTATATTATAGCATCTATTTTTGGTGGGTGAGTTCAGGTTCAGGTCCTATTCATTAGTTAGTAAGGGGCAATATGGCTCTTTTCTCTGCTACTTTAATACTACCTAGATCCAGTTTCTTTGCTGTTGCTGAAAAGCAACTTGTTAGGCTGTCAGGACATGCTTCTTTACAGCTTCTAACCTGGGTTATCCACTATACAACACAGCGAGCAGTCCCCCTGCTGATAAAAAATTTCTTCCTTCATTGAGATACAAGTGTTCGATTTCACACCTGTGCACATAAGGATGCCAAAGATGACAGGGTAGAGAACTCTTAGGGTTCCTTCTACAAAATAGAGTGGTAACTGCAACCACCTGACAGGAAACAAAAATTCTAATTATGACTCCCCTCTACAATCTTCTACCACTTAAAAACTAGCCTAAAATATGTCATTAGGACTGCAGTGATAATACAGCAGGTAGGGTATATGTGCATGTATCTGACCTGGTTTCAGTGTCCGACATCCCAATAGCCCCCTCAAGCTTCAAAAGGAGTAATCCGAGTCCAGAGTCAGGAGTGAACCCTGATCACCACTGGGTGTGATCCCAAGATAAAAACAACATTGGCTATCAGAATTCTAATAGTGAATGAATTTTGTGTATTACTTTTGATAAAATGGGCATTTCAATTATATTAATTTTATCCATACATGTATATGTAATATTTCTTAATGTCTTATTAATATCTACTTATTTCTTTTGGGCTACATCCTATGATGCTCAGGGGTTACTCCTGGCTATGCATTCGGAAATCACTCCTGGCTTGGGACACAAGAGATCAAACCAAGTTACATCCTGGCTCATCTGCATGCAAGGCACATGCCCTACCGCTGTGCTATCACTCTGACCCCAATGTCATTAATATCTTAAATCATCTTTTAACAGTGATTTGTAGCTTTCATCTCCTTTTATACAGCTTTTCCAGGTATTTAATTCTGGATACAATTATAAAGAACATCGTTTTATTAACTTCTACTTCATCTCACTATTTGCACATAGGAGTATGTAATTAGTTTTTGTACTGATTTTGTACGATTTTTGTAGTCATTGTTTTGAACAAAAATAGAAAATTTATTATTTTATATATCATTTACTATTATATCTTCTGAAAATAATTATAATTCACTACAGGATTTCTTTTATTTCTTGCTGTTATATAGTTGTTAGATATCTAATACTAAACTAAACAAAGTAGTGATAGGAGAGAGCTTTGCTTTATTTCAGAATTTAAAGAGAAAGCTTTCAGTTTTTCCCAGTTTTCCTCACTGAGTATATAAGTGGTGGTTTTATAGCAGATGGGCTCTATTATGCTGGTATATGTCCCATCTATTCTCATTTTGAAAGCTTTTTCATTTATAAGCAGATGGATATTAATACACTGTTTCTCAGTATATTATATATTATAATATTACCACATACTATTTTTATTTTCTTGGTATAGAGTATTACATTGATTATGGTTTTGCAAAATCCTGTTCTCTCTTCAATCTCCATGTAGGTAGCAACTGACTTGTTTTGTTATGATAAATTTGTTTTTACTTTCTTTACTTTTTATGTAAATGGAATTGCAAAAAATATATTCTTTGTCGATATGATTAATCCTACCATGATTATTTTAACATTACATGTCATCTTAAGTACAAACTGATCATCTATTTTATTGACAGATAATATTTCAGCAAAATTTTGTTTATTAAACACTGCCAAAGTCAGTGGCTATTGACTTTTATAATTACTTTTTGTAATTACAAATAAAAAACTAGACTTTTTTCTTTTCAAATGATTGTATTGAGATATAATTTAATTTACTTTGGACAAATAAAAAGAATAGCTGGAACATATAGATGGTACTCATTTAAATAAAAATTCCATATTATTTCCCCCAAATATATAAGAATGCAAAATATTTTTTTGAGTTTTGGGTCACATTTAGCTTTGCTCAGGGGTTACATCTGGCTCTGTGCTCAAGAGTCATTCCTGGTGGTGCTCTGGGACCACATGGGATGCCAGGGATTAAACTTGAGTCAATTGCGTGCAAGACAAATGCCCTACCTGCTGTGCTACCACTCTGGCAGCAGAATGCAAATTCTTTTCAGATTTGCTTGAGATATTCATTAGTATAAACTCTAACAATCCCATATATTTAAGATAATATATTTAATATTATATGTACTTAGACACATTTATTATGTCTATTTGTAATTAAAAGTATGTTATTAAATTACTATTAAAACAGAATTAAACTAGATAAAAACCAAAAGAAACCTCAAAATATGTTTTGATGGGGGCCAGCGAGGTGGCGCTAGACATAAGGTGTCTGCCTTGCAAGAGCTAGCCAAGGATGGACCGTGGTTTGATCCCCCAGCATCCCATATGGTCCCCCCAAGCCAGGGGCAATTTCTGAGCGTGTAGCCAGGAATAACACATCAAATGGGTGTGGCCCAAAAAACAAACAAACAAAAAAACAAAAACAAAAAATATGTTTTGATTTTGTAAATTAACCAACACACTTCAATAATCTGTAAATTCCAAAAATGAATGCACAAGAGAAATTAGAAACTATTTGACATGTACTTTAAACCACAACACAAGGAAACAAAACTAAGAAAGTGCAGGTAGAACTGAGTTACTGAAGCTACTCAAGCTACTCAGAGAAAATGAATTGTACTACATATTTACATCACAAGATGTGAAACCAAAATTTTCAATTTAATCATCTAAAAATGAAGAGTAATAAAACAAGTTAAAAGACAGAAAAATATCAAGAAAAAATCTATCTTTAATTTCAATATATATATTTAAAATTTAAAAAATTCTTGAAACATACACTATTAAACTTCATTAAAAAAAGGTGACTAGAATTGCTTACATTCACTAAAAACTGCTTTTATTTAGACCTCGGCTCAGAGAAGATTTCATGAGAGATTCGTTAAATGTTTAAAGGAGAAACATACCAATTGCATATAAGCGTTTCAATAAGTAGAAGAGAATATTACTATTTTTTGTGTTCAAAATTTAGCACTATCCTGATGCTAAAATATGGGTACACAAAATGGGGGGCTGGAGCAATAGCGCGGGTAGGGCATTTGCCTTGCATGTGGTTGACCCAGGATGAACCTGGTTCAATCCCATGCATCCTATATGGTCTTCCAAGTCAGGAGTGATTTTTGAGTGCATATATGGAAGTAACCCCTGAGTGTCCAAAAACCAAAAAAAAAAAGTACACAAAATGAGAATTCTACCCTGATTCTGTGGTTTATAAATATAAGCAGAAAGTTACATAAAATATTAAAAACTGAATTACAGATAAGGTATTCAACAATCATATCTATGAGACACTTAGAGACTGCTTCTCCCATCAACTTAATAAACATTCTTCTCAAGATCACAGAATATTGACCAGGGCAGATTTATTTGAATCATTAAAAGTATCCTCAGAGAGGAAAGAACAAGCCCCTTACCCCTGCCTGCTAAATCACCCATAATCACTGTTTTGCCTACGGCCCTGCTTCCTCTTCTATGATTTTCTGCAAAGATATAAACCTGATCAAATTCCAAGTATGCCAGTGTTAGGACTGGTATTACCATAAATATTTTGGTGTGTCAGTACGAGAAGCCCCTCACCTTCTCATACGTGCAGAAGACCTTGCAGTCATAATTACATTCACAAATACAGTTGCCATACCTGTACCTGGCTAGTACCAGATTCACTCTGTTCTCGCAAGATATATAAACCAAAATGTGAAAATCATGGGTATACTATCCACACAGCTGAAAGCTGGCAATATCAGGGGTGGAGGGAGGGCCAAGTCTCTGTCCTGCCAAATGCACACTTGATGCATCCATCACCAATAATCAATGCTTTGCCTATGGCCCTGTTTCACCAACTACTCTACGAATCTCTGCAGAGACACCAATATGAACAAAACTCCAGGTATGCTGGGATTTGGGCTAATAACACTTGGGCTTTTTTTAAATATATTTTATTTAAACACCTTGATTACATACATAATTGTGTTTGGGTTTCAGTCAAGTAAAGAACACCACCCATCACCAGTGCAACATTCCCATCACCAATGTCCCAAATCTCCCTCCTCCCTACGCAACCCCCCGCCTGTACTCTAAACAGGCTCTCCATTTCCCACATACATTTTCATTATTAGGACAGTTCAAAATGTAGTTATTTCTCTAACTAAACTCATCACTCTTTGTGGTGAGCTTCATGAGGTGAGCTGTAACTTCCAGCCCTTCTCTCTTTTGTGTCTGAAAATTATTACTGCAAGAATGTCTTTCATTTTTCTTAAAACCCATAGATGAGTGAGACCATTCTGCGTTTTTCTCTCTCTCTGACTTATTTCACTCAGCATAATAGATTCCATGTATATCCATGTATAGGAAAATTTCATGACTTCATCTCTCCTAACAGCTGCATAATATTCCATTGTATATGTATATACAATACACCATGGTTTCTTTATCCATTCATCTGTTGGTTGTTTCCAGAGTCTTGCTATGGTAAATAGTGCTGCAATGAATATAGGTGTAAGGAAGGGATTTTTGTATTGTATTTTTGTGTTCCTTGGGCTTTTTTGCAGTGAGGATGGGCACCCTCCCAATGCCTTCTCATACTTTTAGGGGACCTGGCAGCCAAAAGAATGCCCCATAAAAGCCACAGTACCAGTACCAGTGCTTTGAATTCTGAATATGTGGTAACATTTGCAGCTGAATGACATCATTTTTGTTTATTACTGTCATCTCCATAGAAACATATCAATTTCGACGCCAAGGTGTAGCTCAAGTCACTTATTATTCAGAAACAAATCAAAAAACATAATGACCAACGAGCTAGCAGCAAGAACCTACTAAATCTTCTGAAAATGAATTAATGACCTCACTGGAGATTCAATAATTTTCACAAATTTGCTTATCACTGTATTTTTTCTCCTTCTCTTGTTTTCATTAATTTTGCTCTCACTTATCTGGAAACAAATGTAGTATAAATCAACTATGTGATACCTGTTCTTTAAATAAAGTAAATAAAAAAGAAAGATGACTGGAGAGATAGTTCAAAGGGCTGGAGAAAATGGCTTGCATGTCAATCTTTGGCACTACATTACTCTCTCTAGCACCACCAGGTATGGATCTGGCCCTGGTGATCCCCCAAGTACAGCCAGGTGATGGCTTTAGCCAACTTCTGCACTACTGAACACAACCACGGAACCATCCAGCCCATACTACTGGGAAAAGTATCACTTATCTCCTAAGTAATGATGGGAAGCAATTCTGAATAAAAAAAAAAAACTTAGGAAATTTTAAATAGAAACAATTGACATTGGTAGCAGGAAATGTGCACTGGTGAAGGTTGTACACTGCATGACTGTACCTCAATCCTGAACAACTTTATCTCTGAAAATAAAAAACTGCAGTATAAATCACCTTATAACCATGGTGTTTAAATTAAAACAATACATAACGAGGAAATCTTATCAGGATTTAAGAGTACACAATTAGAGTACACAATTCAACTAACTGGGAAACCAATAAAATTATACCTGAAAAAATATCTCACAATTTATAGATTAAATACTATACTCCTAAATAGCACTCCGATCAAAGAACTTTTTGATTTGCTTTTGGGTCTAACAGCATTGTTTGGGGGCTCCTGGTTCTGTGTAGGTGGGGGAAGGGAGGTGACTGAAGGAACTTACAGAATTATACTGTGTCAGGGATCTAATTTAGAGTCCTGCAAGCTTTGAGGTTGATTGAACCATCTCTTCAGCTCAAGGAAAAAAATTAAGTATCTTGAAGCAAATTAAAATATTACAATTAACCAAAATTTGAGGAATGTACTGAAACTTGTATTGAAACACTCAATACATTCCCTAGAAAAGAAATATCTAAATAAACTAAGATTTCAATTTAGGAAACTAAAAATAGAACTGCAAATCTGAAATAAAAGAAAATTAAGAAGTAACTACATAGGGAAAACTGAAAACAGAAATCCAAAACAGATAATCAACAAAATTATAGCTAGTTCTATGTGGCATTTGTTAACCTTATGGTATCCTGGGACTGAACCTAGGTCGACTGTGTACAAGGCAAGCACCATACCTGCTGTGCTATCTCTGGCCCCATGTTTATAATCAAATTAAAAAGTTTTTCTTTTTTTGTTGTTTTTTTTTTTGTTGCTTTATTTGGGGGGGGGAGTTACATAAGAAGTGCTCAGGACTTACTCCTGACTATGCATTCAGAGATCACTCCTGGTGGGCTCAGGGGACCATATATGGTGAATTGAACACAATTCATTCTCATGAATGGCAAGGGCTCTACTCACTGTATTGTCACTCTGGCCTTATTAGGCAGTAATTCTAAGCAAAACTTCAGATTGGTAGGTTTCTAAAACTCATCTTTCTTTGACTCAAAGTACAATGATGGAACATTATTTGAATGTATTATGTATTAAAATAACTCCAATATTATTTTAATTTGAAGTGTAAAGTGACCTAGAACCAAGCTTTTCATCAATTATTTTTCTTCTGTTACTATTGTTGTTTAACTTTGTGTCACAGAATAGTCTTGCTCATCTATGGGTTTTAAGAAAATAAAAGACATTATTGTAATAGCACCCAGAGACAAAAGAGATAAGGGCCGGAAGGACCGGCTCATCCTGAAGCTCACCACAAAGAGTGGTGAGCCAGTTAGAGAAATAAGTACACTAACAACTATCATGAAAATGTCAATGAGTGAGAGAAGTAGAATGCCTGCAGGTCGGGGAGGTGGTGGGAATGTTGCACTGGTGAAGGGGAATGTGTTCTGTTTATGAATAAAACCCAACTCCAATCATGTTTGTAAACATGGTGCTTAAATATAGATATTATAAAAATAATTAACCACTAACATCTACATAACTGTTAGCATCCACAAACTAACTCATTAAATTAAAATTTTAATAAAAATTTATTATTCAGTTAGGAGTATGCACTGCAACTTTTTATTATAGTTCATAAAGAATTTTGACATACCTTAAAATAATCCACCTTCAAACTAGTTTCCATTATTTATTCTGGCTATTTTCCAGTAGTAATTCTTGGTGTTCTGAAGTCCTTCCCTCTACAATTCCCTATGAAGCTCTTTTTATTACATAGATAATGTCTATCCTGAGATCATTCCATTTGTGACTAAATAGTCCTCAAACCAAACACCGGCCCAGTATTTTCATCATAGATTACTTATTCGTATTTCTTTATAATATGTGTATGATCACTAATCTGCCTTCTTCACTACCTTTATTCTGCTTCAGTGAGGTTGACATAATTTAATATTTATATTACAACAATAGCCTCATGAGTTTCTTCTATATAAAATTTTCACCTCCCAATCAACAATGTAACTCCGAAAGGTCCAAACATCCAAACATTGCATTTCTCTATTTCAGGATCTGTAATTCTTGTAAGCAGATTAATCAAACGAACACTAAACTATCAGGAATTATACAAAACTAACAGGTACACTTCAAAATAGTTGTTGCGTTCAGTTGATGAATAACCCAGTCAGCACGTATTCATTTATTTCACATATCACTACACTTTCCCTGTCACTCTACATGGGCACCTTTTTAGAAATATGATATTTCCATAATTTTATTTTTATGCCCTTTAAATATCCCCATTAATCTTTATAAACACAGACCATAATCTACTTAATGAACCTAAATATTCATTAAGTCCAAGAAAAAGCACACAAAAATAGAGAACAAACAAAGATGAACTGAATAAAAATAACTTGTAGGGGTGGGAGACAAAGAACAGCAGGTAAAAACTGACAAGCACATGGCCAACCCAGGTTCACAACCTAGCACCCCATATATCCCCTGAGCGCTGCCAGGAATGATCCCTGAGCACAAAGCCATCAAGCCAGCCCTGAGCACAAAGCAGTAAGCTGAGAGCAGCCAGGTATGGTCCCCTAGTGCCAAAGAAACAAACAAATAAATTGCAAGATGGCAGATTTATATCCAACTATGCTAATAATAGGATTAAATAAAAATGGACAACATATATCAATTAAGAGTTATATATGATAAATAGGGGAAAAAATACAAGCTGAGATAGATAAAGCATCCAGAGTAGCCATCTTCCTACTGTGGGGTCAAATACTTGAAGTGTTTAACTCTGCTGAAGTCTAACTATTGCCAACTGTCTCTGCATTATGCCATATAAACAAGAATAGTTTGAGGAACAGAAAAAAGGTAGCAAAAAAAGAAAAAAAATATCTGAAGAAAATTCTAATTACATACTGCCTTTAAGATTTAAGAGCCTTAAGCTGTAAAGATACAGATTTAAACTAAAGAGGTGGAAATAGTACTTCAAACTAACAGGGAAAATTAAAACAAACAAACCAACAAACAGGAACCAGTATTCATCTATCAGATAAAATTGATTTCCATAGGAAAATGGTAACAGAAGATGAAGATAGGATGAATGACAAGGGATCATACAATAAAGACTTGTTAATATATATAAATGCAACCGGGGGCTTCAAAATATATAATAAGCAAATATTAATAGACCAAAGAGAAAATTCTGAGCACAGCATAATAATAGTTGAAGACTTAAAATCCTTCTTTAGAATAAGGAAAAATATTCCAGATAGAGGATCTTTAAGAAAACACTTGCTATAATAAAATAATGTAAATAAATATGTAAATAAATGATGTAAATAAAATAAAATAATGTAGACTTAGTTGATATTTATAGAGCATTCGACCCTAAACTAACATTATAACACATTAATCTAAAGTATACATGAAAAAATTCTCAAAAAGCACTCGTGTTGGGACATAAAATAAGTATTAACAAATATATGAATATTTAAATCATAGCAAGAATAATTTATCTCACAATGGTATAAATCAAAAGGTCAGAAAAATAACCATGTGATAAACATGCTATAGAATAATTATTGAAAAAATAAACTAATAAAAGGACAAATTAAGAAATACATGAAGACAAATGAAGCTAAACATGAGTTATTAGAACCCATGGAAAGCAGAAAAAATGGCAGAGGAAAGAAAGACCTTAGGAAATAAAAACAGCCAAAATTAAACAAATCCAAACTTAAATGAAAAAAAGAAGAGGATTTAGAGCTAGGAGTCAGCAGAATAAATGAAACAAAAACTAGAGTAGAGATAAAAGAGATATTAAAAATATCAATGATTGTCATGTAATTTTGCTTGGTGGATCATAGAGGTACTTAGTGGCTAATCCTGGCTTGGTGTTTGGGTGTCTCACACTGGCAATTCTGGAGAACTAGGAGGTATCAAAGATCAATCTTGGGACTCCCGCATGGAAAGCTCTAGCTCTTGGGGTCATCTGCCCAGTCTCCCCACCTCTTGATCACTTTTTATTTTCTTTCTCATGCCATTAGATTAGAATTTGCAAAAAATCATGAAGCCAATATTGTGAAATGTTTTGATTGTGTTTTCTTTTATTTTTATGAGTTTCTGTGTAATATCCAGGTCTTTAATCTAATTTGAATAAGCTTTTGTGCATGGAATGAGATTCAGTTTCATGATTTTGGTTTGCTTTTAGTTTCTGATCAGAAATTACTTCTGGCAGTACATAGGAGAACATGTGGGATGTCAGGTCTGCATGTGAGGCAAGCACCCAACATACAATACTTTCGCTCCAGTCCTCAGTTTCATTATTTTGTAATGTGAGCATCTAACACAACTTTTCCAGCAACAACATTTATTTATTTATTCATTCATTTTAGTTTTGGGGCTGCATTATGTGCTCAGGGTTTATTCCTAGATCTGTGCTCAGGGATCACCCCTGGCAAGCCTTGGTAACAATATGGCAAGGTAGAAATTAAACCCAGGTCAGAGCATTCAAGGCAAGAGTCCTATCTGCTGTGTCATCTCTCTGGCTCCTTAACACCACTTACTGAAGAGGTTTTACTCTTTATGTTTGGATATTTTATCTTATTCCAGTACTATGTAGAAAATCACTTTAGTTCAATCATATATATATATATTTTTATATATATATACACACATATATACACATCTATACATTTTTTTACTAGGAAGTAAAACTTCATTGTTTTGTTTTATTTTTTGTTTTTGTTTTGTTTTATTTTGTTTTAAAAAGGGTTAGAAAGAATGGTTGCCAGCTTAGGCAATAGAGAAATTTTCAAAGGGAAGAATTTCAGTTAATTGAAGACTTGCTTTTACACTTGGCAGACATAGGATTGCATAGGTTTTCTATATAGACTTAGAACTTCTTCAGAAAGCTTGTACATATTTATGAGGGGAAATGGTGGGCAAGCACAGTTGAGGAACATACAATGGAACACACTGATGTACAGAAAACAATGGGAAAACATCTTTAGGACTGTGGTTTACAGTATAATAATGAGGATAAAGATGACTAGGTCAAGGAAGACTTCACTGCAAGTCTCCAATGATCAGTACTCTAGTCAGGGTCTGGCATCGTTTTCAATACATACAAATATATCCATAAGGCTCTGTCTAAGTCCAATCAAAGTAAAAAGAATGCAGTAAGATCCAATCTTACATTGTTTAATTATTGTAGCTTTTTAATGACAGAGATTAGAGAATGTGATGCTTCCATTCTTCTATTGTCTCAGAACTGTTGTTCAGTTATATTTGTGTGTGATTTTCCAGTTTCTTGAACAATGTCATTAGGATTTTGATAAGGACTATACTGAATCTACACAATAATGCTTTGTAGGATACTCATTTTAACAATGTTTATTCTTCCAATCTATGCGCATATAACATTTTTACAATTCCTTATATCTATTTCTTTGAACAGTAACTGTCATCTTTTGTACAAGTTTCTCAATTTCCAATCCCTTTTAAATTTTATTACTAGATCCTTATTATTATTATTATTATTATTATTATTATTATTATTTTGTGTTTTTTGGGGACACACCCGATGATGCTCAGGGGTTACTCCTGACTATGCGCTCAGAAATTGTTCCTGGCTTGGGGGACCAAACCGCATCCGTCCTAGGTTAGCACGTACAAGCCAAATGCTGTACCACTTGTGCCACCACTCCGGTCCCTAGATACTTATTTCTATTTGAAGTCCTTGTAAATTGATTTTTCAGTATTTCATTTTAGTTTGTTGCTTTAATATAAAAATGCATTTTAATATATTTAATACACCAAATTATAGCTTTGGTGATCCTTTTACTTTAGAAGAAACCCCATTTTATCAATGATCTGTATTACTCTAAATGCATTGTGATTTCAGTTCATCATGTTTTAGAGTTGACACTTATGGTCATCAGCAGTCTTGATCAATAGTTTGCAGTTTCGGATATCTTCTTGTTTGGTTTTAGAATCAGTAATGCTGTCTTCACAAACCACCACTTCCACTCCCACTATTATTACCCATCATAGTTGAAAAAGTATTAAATTTTTTTTTTTTTTTTGGTTTTTGGGCCACACCCGGTGGTGCTCAGGGGTTCCTCCTGGCTGTCTGCTCAGAAATAGCTCCTGGCAGGCACGGGGGGGACCATATGGGACACCGGGATTCGAACCAACCACCTTTGGTCCTGGATCGGCTGCTTGCAAGGCAAACACCGCTGTGCTATCTCTCCGGGCCCAGTATTAAATTTTTAAATTTTAAATTTAAATTAAGTTTTTATTAAATTTTTAGAAGAGAGTGGGAAACACAGATGAAGCCACCTACACCTAGACTTTTGATTGGATAAAAAAGCTATTAATTAGTAGTGCTATTTGAAAGCTTCCAGGGCCATTCTGCAGAGTGCTAAGGGAGGGACAGGACTATACCCAAGGGTGCCAGGGGTAAGGATGATAAAAGTAGTACCTAGGATTGAACTAAATTCTTGCACTTTCAAGTCTGCTCTTTTCACACTTGAATCATAGTCTTAAATCCCATTAACTATTTTTCACTGCAGTAACATTGGTTTAAAAGGCAGTATGTACTAAGGGTAAATTTCACACTTTTTAAAAATCTATTATCACATGATACTAATCACTAAAGCACCAGAGTCCAGTTCTTCATTCTTTCCCCACTTCTCTCTGATAACTTCAGTTCTATGTTCAGAGTCCAAGAGTTTGTTTATGTTTATATTTATATTTATATTGTTTATATTTGACTTTATCTGGTCCCTTGCTAAATTTACTTCTATATCCCATGTATGAGTAAAATCATCTCTTGATTTATTTTGCTTAGCATGATGCCTTCCATTTTCACTTTTCATGTCATTGAACACAGTGTTATTTTCATATTTTGGTTATCCTAATTAACAATAACAAAACATATGAATATTTTTAATTAGTTTTCTGTTTTTTTTGAATAAATATCTCACAGTATAATTTTTGTCATGTGTTAAATTTGTTTTTTTTAATAAATATTTTCAGTAATCTATTTTCCATAGAGATTAGATTAGACCAATTTACATTCCTGTCAACAGTATATGAGTTCATTTCTCTCTATATCTCTACTAAGTCTTACTGCTTCTTATCTCTTCATTCATCAACTCAAACTGTGAGGTAAAGTCTCATTGTTATTTTGACTTCACCTTCCTAAAACTAAATGATAGTAAACATTTTTCTCTTGTGCCTGTGGATCATCCATTTGTCTTCTTTGGTGACATTATCTCTTTATTTTTCCCATGTTTTATGTACTTTGTTGTCTCATAACTTGATTCTGAAGAAAAAAGAGATTACGAATTTTAAACTACAGCTAGTAACAACAGGAAGTCATAAAAATTAAGACTGGAAAAAACGGGAAGACAGTGAACATGTTTTGGCTAAGATCAAGTGCAATCATGTGACCCAAATTTGAAAAAAAAAACCTACAACAAAGCCTAAAAATTTTTATAAAACCAACTTGCCTGTCAAGATGGCAAAAAAGGGGCCAGGACAGGTACAGGAAGAAACCTGGGAATACTGATGGAAGGAAGTTGACACTGGTGCTAGGATTGGTGTTGGAATGCTGTATATATAAAACTCAATTATGAATAGTTTAGTAAATTATCACCATAACAATCTAATAGGTCTCATCTGAAGGCCAGCCGAGAAACCTTTCCTCAGAACAAATGACTGGCCAAGATTTCTGATTGTGGGGGTGATATTCCTCATGCTTAGTTACAAACATTTATTTGGCCCAAATATGAATCTCCCTTCTGCTGTAGTAAGTATGTATATATTTGAACTTTTACTTCCAAACACAAGGATTTATACAGGCAAATATATCCCTGATAAAACTTTTCTTTACCTAGAAAATTCATCACCAAATGATACTCAAAAATTTTATTCCTCACTGTCTTTTAAAATGCCCTACAGATTCAAACAGAAAAATGTTTTTCTCTGGGACAACCCTAAGAGACTTTGAGTGACTTGCTAATTAATTTTACTTCAAAATTTACATCCATTTGGCCAGTAAATAGCATAGGGCTGTTGAAAAAACTTTACCAGTATAGATTCGCATCTCAGATAAGTTTGTCTCTTTTATTTGTCTCAATACAAAAACCTATTCCCTCAGGAAAAGGACATTTGACAGAAAAACCTAGATCCTTGCAGAATATTTTACATCAGAATTGACATCTAGGGCTTAGCAGGACAGGAATTGCTTTGAGATGTTCAAATTCACTTTCTCTGGACTCTTACTTGAAATGTATCTATCATCAGGTCTGCATACCACTCAGAGCCATGCAAATTGTTTTGTAGATCAAACTATGTAAACTGATAAAGCCTGCATTAACCAGAAAAATATATTGTGATTTGCAAAGAAATTAAGGAGAACATTCTTATCATAAAAAAACTGTGACTGGCAAGATTTCCCACGTATACCCCTGATTATTCTCATTAAAGCTGGACATAGTTCTCCTACACAACCTTGTGTGGTTATTTCATATTTCGCTATTCATATATTCACTTTCCTAGAGGAGAATTCAAAGAGGCTTTCTAACACATTCAAACCAAACTAGCCATAGCAGTAAATCATGGTGCTTTGTATAATTTAGGGAAAGAAAACAATACTAAGAAATAGTGGAAATTACTTTTTTGGTATCATTAGAAATGACTGTTTTTCATTCAGAATATATCAGTAGAATGTTTATTTTCCAATCTGATTCTAGAGGTTATGTTTTCCCTACCCCACCCCCATTTTTCATCCTAAGTGTTGTCTTCTGACTTTGGTTGCATCTCACAGTAAGTTTATTATAATTATGATAAATTAAAAATAGAATGCCAGAGCAAACTCAAGAAGAAAAGATGAGAAAATATTAGAAAAATAAAGGTCATAATTACAAAATCTCCAAAACAAAGATAAAAATCCCAGGATGAACTGCTCCACAGATAAATTCTACCAAAGATAAAAGAACCATATAATACAAATTCTATACAAAAATATCATACATTTTAAGAGGAAAGAGTAATGGCCACCTAAATTTTAAAAGGCAAAGATGATCCTGAAATTAAAAAAGAAAGACTACTGGGGCCAGAGTGGTGGTACAAGCGGTAGGACGTCTGCCTTGCACACGCTAACCTAGGATGGACCTTGGTTAAATCCCCTGGCATCCCATATGGTTCCCCAGGCCAGTAGGGATTTCTGAGCACATAGCCAGGAGTAACTTCTGAGCGTCACTGGGTGTGGCATAAAAACCAAAACACACACACACACACACACACACAAACACCAAAAAACAAAAAAAGAATATGACACCCTAAGGGCACTCATAACTTAAAGGTGCAAAAGTCTTTTAAGAAAATCATATCAAAGGGGCCAGAGTGATAGCACAGTGGGTAGGGTGTTTGCCTTGCATGCCTAAATTCAATCCATGTCATTCCATATGTCACCAGGTGTGGCCCCCAAACCAATATATACGTATATATACACACATATATACAATATATACATATATTATATATAATATAGTATTAAGAGTAAAATGTCACAATGAAGTACAACCTTGCTGAATAGTTAAAGATACATTAGAAAATCAATGTAATCCACCATTAATTTTAATAGATTATAAAGTAGAAATCCATATAATTCATTCAAAATAGTTGCAGAAAGAAGTATTTAATAAAATCAAACTACCTACTCTAGATAAAAATTAGCATATTAAGAATCAAAGGGAACTTTTTTTGGCCACACCCAGCGGCATTCAGGGGCGATTCCTGGCTCTGTGCTAAGGGATCACTCCTGGCAGACATTGGGGGATCATATGGGGTGCTGGAGACGGAACTTGGGTCAGTTGTGTGCAAAGAAAATGTCCTACATGCTGTGCTATCACTCTGGCTCCTCAAAGGGAACTTTCTTAACCTGACAAATGAGAAGTATTATATCTCTACTAATATTTTCTATGGTTATCCAAACAACTTTATGTATTGCAGTAGAAAGCTACATGTTAGAAAAATCAGTAATGGGGGCTGAAGCAATAGTGTAGCAGTGGGGCTTTTGCCCCTTTCTATCATTCTAGTTGAACTTTCTGGAACCACAAAACTCCCAGGGAAGAAATGTAGGTTTAAATGGGAGTTATCTTTGACACCTTTGGCCCCAAGTATAGTGAGGTGAAGGAAAGAAATTAGAGGAAAAACACAAATTGAAAGGATGGAGGACAGGGGTAAGAGTTCTCAGGTGCACTGGTGGTGTTAAAGGACAGAACCAAATATCCAAGTCAGAGTCAACAACAATAAAAATGTGAGACCCAATCTTTAACAACTAAAATTAAAAAATTAACTCAAATTAAAAAAAAAAACAGGCAGGCTTGCTATGCTGATAGGCTGTGGGGTAGAGAATGGTGGCATCGGATGGACTTTGGGAACATTTGTGGAGGGAGGTAGACACTGGATAGGTAGGATTGGCCCTGAGACACTGTATGTCTGAATCTAACTATGAAGAACTTCATAAATCACAATGGTTTCAATAAAATAATAAAAATAAAAACAAAAACCTCTTGGGCTCATCTAGTTTTCCTCACTCCAGTTCTGAAATCAATCACTTCTCCAGCTAGCCTTTGTACGGACAATATTTATATATATTCACAATCTGCCAAAAAATACAGCAGTTTAATGGCATGGTAAACATATAATTATATGACCATTTCCACACAGGAAGACAGAAGCAAATCAAGAATAAGGATTTCTACATGTCAGTGGCTGTGTTCTTTAAAATAGCACAAGAAGATGTTCAAAATTAAGATAGTTAATCATTTCTAATTTTGCTTAGGTAAGCATCTAGATTTCCCCTAAAGATACCATCGTCTTTGCATAATGTCTTCAACTCTAGATTTGAAACTATACAGAGAATATCAATGTCAATTTAATAATTAATTGTTAATTTAATAATAGAATTATAAAATTTCCAAATTTCCAGTGTATTATAAAACAGTGATAAAAGCACTTTACTAATTAAAAAATTTGAAGTCATAAGGTTCTATAAAATTATTTTTAATCATAAATTACCTCATAATTTATAGGAACACCAGAATTATATCTAAATTCTAAAAAAAACAACCCCCACTGAATCAGCATCCATACGTTTCCTTTTTTATAAGTGATATGGTACAAATCACAATATATCTAAGTGTATCTTTTCAGACTTTAAAATATATTGAAAAATTCAAAGGTGTCCCAATAATACCACTACCCTTCTGTGTATATATATATATATACGTATATATATATATATATATTCTCAGATCTGACTGAGAACATTAGTGTCTTACCTGATATATAGAATACTATGAGTGCCAGTCTTTGATGAACTACTATTGATGAAGACCATGTAATGTTTTTGTGGTTGTGATTCTTTATGCAGGAAAACTTATCCTGTATGTTTGCTCATAATAAGTAGCATACATTTTAATCAACTGGTTTCATATAGAAATAAGTTTTAGCATCTCCTTTTTTCTGTCCTATTTGCTGGTACCTCTTGTTTTTGTTTTTTGTTTTTGGGTCATACCTGGCGGCACTCGGGTTACTCCTGACTCTATACTCAGAAATTACTCTGGCAGGCTAAGGGGAAATGGGATGCCAGGAATCGAACCAGGGATCATCTGGGGTTGGCTACATGCACAGCAAATTGCCCTACCACTGTGCTATTACTCTAGCCCCAAGGTACTTCTAATACCATTCACTACAAGTTAGCTTTCCACAAGCTTTGGGCATGGGGCAAACTCAGAAATTTTACTCCATCACTGCTGTTTTGGGAAATGGGAATGTATTATTATGCCACGACAACCATTTATATTAGATGAAAACCAAAATGGATATCTTTGTACAATACTTAAAGTACAAAGTATATTTTTTTGTCTTTCTGATACTCTACTAATTTTGTTGTTTCATTTTGGGACCACACCAGACAATGTTCAGAGGTTGTGCTTGGCTCTTTACGTTAGTTATTCCTGGCAGGGCTCATAGGACCATATAGGATGGTGGGATTGACAGTGGGTTTGTTGTATACATGGAAAGTGCCCTACCTGTATTACCTGTCCTAACTCTGGTCCATCTAACGCTCCATTATTGATTGCAAAAGAAAAATCCTCTTTCATTTCTAACCACCTCTGCCTCTTTATTTTGACTGAGTCCTCCTTAGAAAGAAATTTTTATGAATTCTTAAACCAAAAAGCCTCACAATGGATTATTTCGGGAGACATAACAAAATCTCTTTCATTTCCAGGTTCTTGTGTACTAGAGTGCAGAACACATTAGAAGCAATGTATGGGGTATTATGCATATAAATAGTATCAATTTTACAAAGTGGACATGTATTAGATATGTAAAAATAATAAACATTGAGAATTTTAATAATGACATAATTTTCATAATGTTTAGAAGAATACAAAGCTTAGCACAGTGCTTTATACATAGTTAGAATCAAGACACAAAAGTTCAATTAAAATTTTAAGTAGAGGTCTTAAAGGAGTGTTAATAATATGAGCAGTGAGTAATAAGAAATGTTTCAAAATATGGTATTCCCTTTTAGTACTATAATAAAAAATTAATTATGAATTAATCAGCTTTCTAACTCCTATATTACTGTATCATTTTCTTAGAGATTAACTGAAAAAACACTAATGTAAATACCCCAGAAAAGAAACTTTAGTATTTTTCTGGAATAATTTGAAATGGTAAATGAAATAATTAGATAAAAATGAAATCAACAAAAATTAAGTATACACACAATGATTCTCTGTACTTATATAGAATTTACAGTAGTAATGACGATGAATAAGCAGAATATAATACATTCAAACATATTAAGCACATTTCATTTTGTGAACATTATAGTTGTTTCAAAAAGAAAGATGTCCCAAATAAGGAAAATAATGTAATATTTTGTCACATAATATACGTTGTTACAAATAAATTACTTTGGCTAGTAATTAGTTCAATGGATTGAGTTTCCATCCCCAGTATTACAAAGTCCCTGAGCATCACAAGAAATGACTCTAAGTATTAAGTAGCTCCTGAGCATTTCTAAGTCTTTCACAATTTAAAAAAAGCTTTAAATTTCTTTTGAAAGTGAGAATTTGTATAAATAGACCTGAATTTCTCACCTTAAAACTAAAACACCTCAGAAATATATATTTTATAAATATTTATATTATATATAATAAATATTTGATTTTTCCTTAAGAATAACATTAGTGCTTTTATTTTTACCTGTTATGGAAACAATAAAAAAGCAAACTAACAAATAATTATGACAATAAAAGAGACGAGACATTATTTTACTATGAGTAACATTTCATTCTGGGAGTCAAAATTATCATTAATATTTTGTTAAGAAATTCAATACTCAATTAAATAGAGAAAATTGAAAATATCAATGTATTATTAAATTTACTTACTTAAAATATTTACTATAAATTAATTTTAGGCAAAATATAAAAACACTATGTTTTAAAGATAACATACCTTTTTATCATATACATCTTGCCAGTTTACTCCAGAAAAGAAACTGTGTCTCATAATTTCTTTTGCATCATCTGGTCCTCCACCAAGGCTAGAAGGCCAGAAATAAAATTAAATGAGTCTAAAACATTTGCTGGAGCCAGAGCATAGTAAAAAAGGTTTATAAAATGTATTTTTTTTCTGTGAAAAGTAGGTTTTGTTATAAATCACCATAAAATAAAAAAACTTACTTTAAAAACTTATTTCACTAGAATGTTATAAATAAGTATGAGTCTCAGGTAAAGTATAGTATTTAAGCACAGATTCTAGAGACTAATCTGAAGCAGGCATCCAACCCTGCTTGACAATAAAAGAAGTTGTTTAATCTCAGTTGTCTCATCTGTGGAGCTGAGAGAACACAGTTTGGTGATATAGTAATCTAGTTTTGTGTATTGTCCTAAGGATTAGAAATAGTATTATTGGGCAAGAGATATAGCTCAGTTGTAGTGACACTTGTCTTGATATATAAGGAACCAGTTTGATTCATGAAAAAGAAGGAAAAAAAGGAATGGAGGGAAGGAGAAAAGGAAATAAGTAGGGAGAAAAGGAAGGAAGGAAAAATAGGAGGAAGGAAAGAAAGGATGGGAGAGAGGAAGTAAGGAAGGGAAGGAAGAATGAAGGAAAGAAGAATAAATATAGGTAAGCAGCTACCAAAATAAATGGTAAATATTATCAGTGAGAGATCCAGCAACCAAATTGGGTGTCTCAAGTCAAAATGCATCATTTTATATTTAAAAGTGTTGAAATAACTGGCCAGAAAAATTAACAGAACATTGCTAATAATAATTTATGGTTATTATAATAATGAGTTTCTATAAGTTAAATTATATAAACCTTAAAAAGTTTGTAGAAATTTCATTGCTAACCTATGGAAATACCATTAAACATGCTAGTTGTATAAACATACTATGCTAGTTGTAATATAAACTGAAACTTTGAAAAGTTTCCCCTTTGTCTTTGAAGACAGACTCAGTTAAATAAAATTTAACTGAAACTGAAACTGAGGTATTTTTCTGACTACATTTCTTTTGGTTTTTGAGTCACAGTCTGCGGTGCTCAGGGGTTACCCCAGGCTCTGTGCTCAGAAGTCGCTCCTGGCAGGCTCGGGGGAGCATGTGGGATGCCAGGATTCAAACGGGTCTGTGTGCAAAGCAAATGCCTTACTGCTGTGCTATCACTCCAATAGCTACTTTTGTTTCATATATTGCATACTAGTCACAACAAAGGATAAGAGAGAAGGAAAAGAACAGGAAAGAAATAAGAAAAGAGAAGGAAAGTACCCCCAATAATAAAAGCAAGGTGTGAAGAAAAGAATATTAAAGAATCTATTAAAATTTAAATTTGATGTAGAAATCTTTATAAACTTGTTCATGCTTAGGAATGATATGTGTCTTGTATAACAATAATATACCAGACCAGGATATTTATTATGCATTCTACTGATACAAAAATTTGGGAATAAAGTTAAAAATATATGCTATTTTACTTGTACCTTACACCATTATCTTCTCAAGGTAATTGTTAATTTTTATTTCCAAACAAAGATAAATATGGCAGACATTTTATTTAAGCAGAAAAAATTAATGCTACAGGAGAGGCATAATTAAGAACTTAACTTGTCTGTACCTATATGAAAAACTTCATTACTGGGCATTTAATGTTCCACAGTAGGAGAATATTTATTCATATTCCCTTCTTATTCACATTGTAACAGAAAGATTGATAAACTTTACATTTTTAATCTTAGCTAATAATATTTCTTTACTATTTTACTAAATATGAACAACCTACAAAATAAAATAACAAATCCTACTGTACAATGTTAGGTTGTTTGGATGTTTTGAAACCTACTGCAAAAGTACATTTCAAGTTATTAACCTGAGTGACTCAAAACATAGGTCAAAAAAGACAGAATAGCTGATCTGGTGGGTGCCTGAGCAGCATGGATTTGAGACCAACCCCACACAGAATTCCAGAAGAAAGCAGAGACAGGGGTGAATGGAACAGGCTGGAACAGGGTGAGTCCAGGTCGCATCATCTTTACTGTGGGTGCCTGAGAGGCGAGGGTTTGACACTATCCCCCAGCACAGAATCCCTGAAGAAAGCAGAGATGGAGTTGGATGTGCCCGAGACAGGCTGGAACAGGGTAGTCTGGGTAACTATCTCTTTAATGTGGGTGCCTGAGTGGTACAGGTTTCAGACCAACCCCCCGCCCCCTACACACACATATACAGAATCCCTGAAGAAAGCAGAGACTGAGGTGCCCGGGACAAGTCAGAACAGGGTGAGTCCAGGTCGCCAAGATCTTTACTGTGGGTGTCTGAGCTACTCGGGTTTGAGACCAATCCGTGAAGAAAGCAGAAAGACTGAGGTGCCCCGGACACCTATCCAGGTTTCTACTGCCAATGCCACTACTGAGGGCTCATGAGCACTGTGGGTCCTAAAATAACACCTGAGCAGGTTGGGCGCATGAATCTCTAATAAATGAACTCCACCATAAAACATAGAATAAAACCACACGCATGCCAACATGAGAAATATTAAATGAAGATGGCAAATTTGATGACCCAAAAAATGCCAACCATCGAATTAATCTCTCAGATAAGGAGTTTAGAATAGAAATATGGAGGATCCTCAGAAATCAAAGAAAACATAGCTCTAGCTGAACAGAACACAAAGACAGTAATCAGAAAACGCCAAACTGAAACAACAAATCCGAAAACCATGGTAGCTGAACTGAAAACCTCAATGGAAAGCCTCTACAACAGGATAACAGAAGCCGAAGAAAGAATCAGTGAACTGGAAGATGAAATGCAGAATAACTCCATACAGGACAAGAGAGTGGAAAAGAGCCTTAAGGCAAACAATCAGACAATGGAAAAAGTACTCAAAGAATGTAAACAGATGAAAATAGAAGTCTTGGACAAACTCAACAGAAACAACGTAAGAATCCTTGGAGTCCCAGAGGCCCAGGAAGGAGATCTCCAGGAAGAATCAACAGTAAAAGACATCATCACAAGTAACTCCCAGAGCTAAAGACTGCATGCAATCAATCCTGCATGCCAGAAGAGTACCAGATAAAAGAGACCCAAAGAAAAACACCCAAGACCCATCCATCCTAGTCACAACGACGAATCCCACAGATATAGAATACTGAAAGCAGCAAGATTGAAATTACATTCAAAGAGCATCCTTAAGATTTACAAAATACATGTCAGAAGAAACTCTCAAGGACAGAAGACAGTGGTGGAATATTGTGAAAGTCTGAAAAAAATGGATGCTTCACTAAGAATATTGCACCAAGCCTGGCTCATGTTCAGGGTCGAAGGAAAAATACATAGCTCCACGGATAAGCAACAGCTCAGAAACTTTACAGATGCAAAAACCAACCTTAAAGGAAAATCTGAAAGGTCTACTTTAGGACAAGACAGACCAACAGACACACCAAACTTATACACAAAGATGACAATAAATCCCATGACAATCATCTCCCTCAATGTCAATGGACTAAATGCACAATTAGGAGACAGAGAGTAGCGAAATGGATCAAAAATGATGAATCCAACCTTCTGCTACCTACAGAAAAGGCGCTTGAATAGGTAGAACAAACATAGACTCAAAATAGGCTGGAGGAAAATCATCCAAGCAAATAACACCCTTAGAAAAGCTGGGGTGGCCATATTAATATAATATCAAAGGACAAAAACACAAACACAAACTTTAAAGTCAGAAAAGTTGTAAGGCACAAAGATGGACACTTCATAATAATCAAGGGATATGTGTGACAGGAAGAAATCACATTACTAAATATATACACACCCAATGAGAGACCAGAAAAATATCTAATACAATTATTGACACCATTCAAAGAGGATATCAATAATAACATAATAAATGTGGGAGATCTAACACGACCCTGTCAACACTTGATGTTAACCAGACTAAAACATAACAAAAATATACTAGGCCTGAGAAGAGAAATGGAAGAAAGAGTCCTAGTGTGTATATATATACACACATATGTATACACATATATAGACATGAATAATAATATATAAATATATTGTATATAATTATAATTAATACTATAATTATAAATATATTGTATATTATATATTGATATTAGTATATTATAATATATGATATAATATATTACATAATATTATAATATATATAAATATATATAAATAATATGGATTTATATATATATATCTTAAACGTGAACTACAAAGAGACAAGAAAAAAACCTTTAACACCTGGAAGTTAAACAGCCTAATACTGAATAACCAGTGGGTCCGAGATGAAATTAAAGAGGAAATCAAAACTTTCCTGGAAACAAATGACAATGAAGACACAAACTATCAGAACCTATAGGACACAGCAAAAGCAGTCCTGAGAGGAAAATTTATAGCTTTGCAAGCACACATCAGGAAGGAAGAAGGGGCATACTTCAATAGCTTAATGACACAGCTTATAAAATTAGAAAATGATCAACAAAAGGAACCAAAAATAGGGAGACAGCAGGAAATAAAGCTTAAAGCAAAAATCAATGAAGTGGAAACCTAAAGAACAATCCAAAGATCAAAGAAAGCAGTTGTTTCTTTGAAATAATAAACAAGATTGATAGACCATTGGCAAAACTCACAGAGAAATTTGATAACCCGTATCAGAAATGAAAAGGGAGAGATCACTACAGATATTTCAAAGATTCAAAGGGTAATCAGAGACTACTTTCAGAAACTCTATACAACTAAACATGAGAACCTGAAAGAAATGAACAAATTTTTGGACTGTTATAACCTTCCACGGTTGAATGAGGACGTGGCACATTTAAACACTCCCATCACTATTGAGGAAATTAAAACGGTAATCAAATGTCTGCCCAAAAACAAAAGCCCAGGCCCAGATGGATTCACTAATGAATTCTTTCAAACTTTTCAAGAGGAACTACTACCAATCCTGGTCAGGCTCTTTCATTAAATTGAAAAAACAGGAACACTTCCAAATAACTTTTATGAAGCCAACATCACCTTGATACTAAAACCAGACAGAGATGCTGCCAAAGAAGAAAATTACAGACCAATATCCCTGATGAACACAGATGCAAAGATCCTCAACAAAGTCCTGGCAAATAGGATCCAATGCTTCATCAAGATCATTCACTATGATAAAGTAGGTTTCATCCCAGGAATGCAAGGATGGTTTAACATCCGCAAATCTAGCAACATAATAAAATCAACAACAACAAAAAATAAAAATCATGGGGCTGGTGAGGTGGCGCTAGAGGTAAGATGTCTGCCTTGCAAGCGCTAGCCAAGGAAGGACGTGGTTCGATTCCCCGGCATCCCATATGGTCCCCCGAAGCCAGGGGCAACTTCTGAGTGCTTAGCCAGGAGTAACCCCTGAGCATCAAACGGGTGTGGCCAATAAACCAAACAAACAAACAAACAAACACATGGTAATATCAATAGACACAGAGAAAGCATTTGATAAGGTCCAACACCCATTCTTGATCAAAACTCTCAGCAAGATGGGAATGAAAGGAACCTTTCTCAATGTAATTAAGGTTATCTACCACAAGCCAATGGCAAATATCCTCAATGGAGAAAATCTAAAAGCCTTTCCTCTAAATTCTGGTACAAGACAAGGCTGTCCTCTCTCACCACTGTTATTCAACATAGTACTGGATGTACTTGCTATAGCGATTAGGCAAGAAAAAGATATTAGGGGCATCCAGATAGGAAAGGAAGAAGTCAAGCTCTGTTTGCAGATGACATGATACTCTACTTAGAAAACCTTAAGGACTCTACCAAAAAGCTTCTAGAGGGGCCGGGTAGGTGGCGCTGGAGGTAAGGTATCTGCCTTGCAAGCGCTAGCCAAGGAAGGACCTCGGTTCGATCCCCCGGCGTCCCATATGGTCCACCCAAGCCAGGGGCGATTTCTGAGCACATAGCCAGGAGTAACCCCTGAGCGTCAAATGGGTGTGGCCCAAAAACCAAAAAAAAAAAAAAAAGCTTCTAGAAAGAACATATTCACATAGCAATGTGGTAAACTAAAAATTAACACACAAAAATCAGTGGCCTTTTTACACACACCAATAAGGAAGAAATGGACATGAAGTAAACAAACTCAATCACATTAGTGCCACACAAACTCAAATATCTTTAAGTCAACTTGACTAAAGATATATACAAAGAAAATTATCCCTGCTCCAAGAAATAAGAGAGGACACACGGAAATGAAAACATATACCTTTTTTATGGATTGGCAGGATTCACATCATTAAAATGGCAATACTCCCCAAAGCATTGTACAGATTTAATGTGACCTCTCTAAAGATACCCATGACATTCTTCACAGAAGTGGATCAAACACTTCTGAAATTCATTTGGAACAGTAAACATCCTTGAATAGCTAAAGCAATCCTTGGGAAAAGGAATATTGGAGGCATTACTTACCCCAACCTTAGACTGTATTACAAAGCAATAGTTAGTAAAAAAAAAAAAACCAAAACAAAAACATGGTATTGGAATAAAGATAGACCCTCAGATCAGAGGAATAGGCTTGAGGACTCAGAGAATGTTCTGCACACATACAATTATCTAACTTTTGATAAAGCAGCAAGAAATCTTAAATGGAGCAAGAAAAGCCTCTTCAAGTGGTGTTGGCACAACTGGTTAGCCACTTTCAAAAAAGCAAATTTTGATCCCCAGCTAACACCATGTATGAAGGTAAAATCCAAATGGATTAAAGACCATGATATCAAACCTGAAACCATAAGGTATATAGAACAACACATAGATAAAACACTCCATGACATTGAGCCTAAAGTCATCTTTAAGGAGTAAACAGCACTCTCTAAACAAGTGGAAGCAGAGATAAACAGATGGGAATATATTAAGCTGAGAAGCTTCTGCACTTCAAAGGAAATAGTGGCAAGGATACAAGAGCTACCCACTGAGTGGGAGAAATTATTCACCCAATACCCATCAGATAAGGGGATAATATCCAAAATATACAAGGCACTGATGGAACTTTACAAGAAAATTATATCTAATCCCAACAAAGAATGGGGAGAAGAAATGAACAGACTCTTTGTCAAAGAATACAAATGGCCAAAAGGCAGATGAAAAAATGCTCCACATCACTAATCATCAGGGAGATGCAAATCAAAACAATGAGGTACCATCTCACGCCACAGAGATTGACACACATCACAAAGAATGAGAATAGGCCAAGCTGGCGGGGATGTGGAGAGAAAGGAACTGTTATTCACTGTCGGTGGGAATGCCATCTAGTTCAACCTTTATGAAAAGCGATATGGAGATTCCTCCAAAAACTGGAAATTGAGCTCCCATACGATCCAGCTATTCCACTCCTAGGGATATACCTTAGGAACACAAAAATACAATACAAAAATTCCTTCCTCACACCTATATTCATTGCAGCGCTATTTACAATAGCCACACTCTGGAAACAACAAAGATGCCCTTTAACAGATGAATGGCTAAAGAAACTGTGGTATGTATACACAATGGAATATTATGTAGTCATCAGGAGAGATGAAGTCATGAAATTTTCCTATACATGGATGTACATGGAATCTATTGTGCTGAGTGAAATAAGTCAGAGGGAGAGAGACACTCATCTATGGGTTTTAAAAAAATAAAGACATTTTTGCAATAATTCTCAGAGACAAAAAGAGGAGGGATGGAAGGCCCAGCTCACAATATGAAGCTCACCACAAAGAGTGATGAGTGCAGTTAGAGAAATAACTACATTGAGAACTATTATAACAAAGTGGATAAATTAGGGGAAGTAGAAAGCCTGTCTAGAGTACAGGTGGGGGTGGGGTGGAGAGGAGGGAGATTTGGGATATTGGTGATGTTGTACTAGTGAAGGGGGTGCTCTTTACATGACTGAAACCCAACTACAATCATATTTGTAATCAAGGTGTTTAAATAAAGATATTAATAAAAAAAGAATAAACAAATACTGCAAACTAAAAAAAAAAGAATAGGTAATCATTCTATAGTAAATCTGACAAATTGACAGATACATACATACACATAATAGTCAATGACTAGATAGTTATTAATTAACAACAGTTTTGAATATTATCTTTGATTATAATATTAATAATTAAAATTTTAAATTTGTATAATTCAGTTTATAATAATGACTATATTAAATAACCAGCTCACAAAATTCTTAATAGCTAAAAATTGGCTTCCATGAGTTGATACACACCAACTTTATCACATTAACAGGTAGAAAGGAAAACAAAAAAAGCCACAGAATCCAAACGTTGGTAAAAGTATATAGAAAATCATTAAGTGTAATAAGTAAACATTGGGATAGACTCCAGGATACAGTAACATACTGTCAGAACAGAAAGAACTATTATCTAAACATCTTTGTGATGTTAAGTGGTAGTCATTTCCTAGGTATTCTTTTCCTGGGTCATTGTAGAATTAACCACATCCCCAGTACTAGATCATATCATAATTGGTGTGATCACATTCGGAACCTTCATACCAGCAATTTAATGTATAATTACTCTTATCACTCAACTCCCTAGACATCTTCTATTTAATTCCATTTAAAGTTTTATAAATCTTTCCTAAGTACATAAAAAGTTCTTCAGAGGCAAATGTGCTTAGGAAATCAAAAAAGCAGAAATTCTAAAATACAAATTTATGAAAACAAATTTCAACATTTAAAAAAAAATGAGGACTAAACCAGCTCACCATGAAGGTATCTTATACCAGATCAAAGGCACTGTGAAATCAGCAAGCACCGACTTAAGCCTAATGACTGTGATGAGAAGACAGTGCAGAGGGTGGCCAGATGACTGAGGGCATGAGGATGAGATCCAGCAGCCTGATCAACTTTCATCAGAGAGGCAACTTGCGCTAGTTCAGTGGCCCCAGGAGTAGGGCATGTCCACTCCACTTTACTCTGTGTTCACACATTTCTTCTAGTCAATGAGCCCCAGTGCATCAACTAAAACACATCACCAAAGTGCAAAAGCAAAATGGGAAAGCAATGCAGAACCCCACCACACTTAGTGAATGAGGAGGGTAGTTCTTGAAGATTCAACTAATATTAGTTACCTATATAGCTTCTTTGATAAGGACTACAGAGAGGAAATGCTGAGGATGTTCAAAGAACTTAAAGAAATCATGGAACTGATAGCAAAGAAAATTCAAGAGGATATGAGTAGAAATGAGAAAACTTCAAAAAATAGTAACAAATGAAAAACTTTGTATGTGAAATAAAAAAAAGTTACTGGAAGGCATCACCACTATATGACCACAATATGCAACATTAAGGGGCCACCAAAATACTTGAAACAACTGCTAATAGACCCAAAGAAAGACATCAATAACAACACAGTAGTAGTTGGAGAGTTTCAACACTGTTCTGCCACCTTTTGATAGATAAACAAGGCTAAAACCCAATGAGGATATACTGGCTCTGAAGGAAGAAATAGAAGAGAGGAGCTTAGTAGATATAGTGCTTTTCATATCCCAAAAGCTGATTACACGTTCTTCTCCAATGCATATGGGATTTTCTCTAAGATAGAGAACATGCTGGGCCACAAATTATACCTCCATAAAATCAAGAGGATAGAAATTGTATCAAGTATCTTCTCAGACCATGAAACAATGAAAACAGAATTGAATTACAAACAGACAAGGAGAAATAACTTTAACACCTAGAAATTACACTGCCTACTACTGAACAACCAGTGGATCAGAGACAAAAGCAAAAGATTCCTGGAAACAAATGTGAATGAAGACACAAATTATCAGAATTAGTGAGACACAGCACAAGCAGTCTTAAGTGAAAAATTTATAGCATTGCAAGCATTCATCAGGAAGGGCATATATGAATAACTTAATGGCACAGTTTAAGAAATGAAATAAATTAAAAATGAGACAGGGAGAAGGAAATTAAACTTTGAAAAGAAATTAATGAATTGGACAACCCCCCACCCCCAAATCCAAAGATAAATGTAAGTAAAGTTTGGGTCTTTGAAAAAAGATTGACAAACCATTAGCAAGATCAGCAAACCAATAAAGACTCACACACACAAAAAAGAACCATTTACTAAATTATAAAATAAGTGGGAACATCAATACCATTAACAAAGAAACTTTAAGGTTAAACAAAGAAATTTAAAGGTTGAGAATATTTATACCAGAAAATAAAAGAAACTGGAAAAAAATGGGTAAATTCCTGGGATTCCTATAGCCTCCAAATGTTGAATAAAGATGATCTGGCATATCTGAACAGTCCTATCATTATTGAGGAAAATGAAGTGGTATTCTACAGAAGTCCAAGCCCAGATGAATTCACTAGTAGATTTTTTCAAACCTTTAAGGAGGACCTACTGCCAATTGTTTTTAGGCTTTTCCAGGAAATTGAAGAAACAGAAACACAGCCAGTTTCTAGAGAAGCTAATATCATCTTGGTACCAAAAACAGACAGATTCCACACAAAAAAGAGAATTTCAGGACAATATCCTTTAGGAATACAGATGCAAAGATCCTCAACAAAACACCAGCAAAGAGAATTCAAGAAGTAATCAAGGTTATACATCAAGACTTAGCATTCATTCAGATATGAATGTATGGTTTAATATATGCAAGTCAAACAATATAATGCACCATACCAATGAAAGGAAAATAAAAATCGTAAGATCGTAGCAATAGACACAGTGAAAACATTTTATATGGTTCAGCACCCATTCATGATAAAAATCTCTCATCAAAATGGGAATTGAGGGCGTGGAACAATATCACAGTGGTAGGGCATTTGCCTTGCATGCAGACAACCCAGGACAGACCGGGGTTCAATCCCTGGCATCCCAAATAGTCCTCCTTGCCTGCCAGGAGCAATTTCTGAGCGCAGAGCCAGGAATAACTCCTGAGCACCACTGGGTGGGCCCTGAAACAAAACAAAACAAAGATGGGAATTGAAGGAATGTTCCTCAATATAGTCAAAGCCATTTACCACAATCCCATGGAAGACATCATACTCAATGGTGAAAAACTAAAATCCTTTATCTAAGGCCTGACACAAGACAAGGTTGAGACCTTTTGCTACTTCTTTCAATACAGCACTAGAAAAAGTGCTTGTCATAGCAATTATGCTATTCAAGAAAAAGTATAAAGGATATCCTAATAAGAAAGGAAGAAGCCAGCTCTCATTGTTTACAGAAGACATGATACTATTATTTGAAAATCCTGAAGGTTCTACCAAAAAACTTCTACAACCAATAGATTTGCATAGTAAAGTAAAAGGCTACAAAATTAATATGCAAAAATCTATGGTTTTTCTATATACAAATAATGAAAAAAGAAGTAAGAGACATTTAAAAAATAATGCCATTGACAATTCTGCCTCAGAAAATCAAGTACTTTAGAATCAAATAACTAAAGAGGTGGAAGACATATATAAAAATTACAAAATACTGCTTCTAGAAATAAAATGTGTTTTACAAGAAAATGTACATATACCCTGTTCAGAATGGAGAAATAACATAATTAAAATGGCAATACTTCCCAAAGTACTGTACAGATTTAATGCAATGCCTAAAACGATACTCATGGCATTTTTCAAAGAAGTAAAGCAAACTGTCTTGAAATTTATAAAAATACTCCTCACTTAACAACCTACCTGTCTAGCGACTGCTCGCACTTACGGCCATGTCTTCACTGTTATTTCATTTTATTTTAAATATCTTTTTTCCATCTTGTACACTCTACAGTACAGTACTGTGGTTTTTGGTGCTTTAATGTACCTTCTTTACTAATTTTATGTTCTGTAATACATTGCAATACTGTGTGTAAATTACACAAACTATGCAAATTAAAACAAGTGGAAGTTTTCAGTTTGATCTTTCTTATTATTTTATTTATTCAGAATACTGTATTGTCAAGTACTATGCATATACTGTACTACTGTATACAGTACATGCAGTTCCTCACTTAATGACCAATTCGCTTAACGACCACGTCGTTGAAATGAAACTTGGTCGTTAAGTGAGGAGTATCTGTATATAAATTATATGTTTATATATAAATGTAAATATAAATGCCCACAAATAGTTAAAGCAATCCTCAGGATAAAGAAGATTGGAGGCATGATTTCCCCCAACTTTAAACCTCACTATAAATCAGCAGTCATTAAAACAGCATGGGACTAGAATAAAGACAGATCCTCACATCAATGGGATACGTGAATATTCTGATACTGACCCCCAGGTATACGATCAATTTATCTGGGACAAGAAATACCAAGAGAACAAGAAAACCTGCTTAACAAGTGGTGTAGAAAAAACTGGTCAACTACAGACAAGAAAGAAAAGAAAGGAACTCAGATCTTTATTTTTATTTATTTATTTATTTATTTTTGAGCTCAGGTCAAGTATAGAACCTTCATGGCAATAAAGGTCAGTAAGAAAGGTGGTCATCATCACTCAGAACTGATCTACATGCACACGTGCAAACAAAGCCCCTTCACTTCCTTCCCTCCACCAACACACACATACACACACACACACACACTACAGTGTTGTTGCTTCTCAGAACTGGAGATCACGCATCAGTGGATGGGGATCCATCTGATGCACAAAATCAAATAGACATGTATTAGATACCTTGAATATCAGACCTGAAACCATAGGGGTAGAGAGGAAAATATCGGCAGAACATTCCTTGACACTGAAATTAAAGCATTTTCTCAAAGGAAATGGTGACTAGGATACCAAGACTACACATAAAATGAGAGAAATTATTCATCCATGCCCATGTGATCAGGGTTTAATATCGATCAAGGTTCTGGTAGAGCTAAACAAGAAAAAAATCTAATCCCATCCAAAACTGGGAGAAGAAATGAACAGATATTTCCACGAAGAAGATACAACCAAAAAAAGCCATCTGAAAAAATGTTCCACCATAACTAATCATCAGGTAATACAAACAAGATATCTCAGACCATAAACACTGGAATGCATCATAAAGAACAAGAACACCTTGCTGACATGGATACTAGGAGAAAGAGACTCATTCACTGTTGGTGCAAAAGATGACTAATCTAGCATTTTTGGAAAACAATATAGATATTCCTCAGAAAAGTAGAAATTGAGCTCCCATATGATACAACAATACCATTCCTAGGATATACCCTAGGAACCCAAAAACACCATACAGAAAAGCCTCTGCATTCCTATGTTTATTGTACAATTCTGTTCATTTATTTGAAGCTCTTTTCAAATTTCCTCTGTTGCATGGAGGTGTTGTGCTGCTCTTCTTTCAGTTCACTGATTCTGTCCTCAGCAGCTTTTACTGGTGAGGTTTTTATTTCATGTACAGTTTTTAATTTCTGTCACTTCTGTTTGAAGTTTTCTCATTTCTATACTCATATGCTCTTAAATGTTCCCTTATATTATGTCCTAACTCTTCCTTATATGATTTATTCTCTACATTCCAAATCTAAATATTTGTTGTTATGCTTTTATTAAGTGTGGATACTATTTGAGTTTTTGCTTAGTATTCTCATATAGGTTTTTGACAAAAAACTTAATCTCAGGGCTGGAGAGATAGTATAGAGGTAGGGCGTTTGTTTGCCTTGCATGCCAGAAGGACGGTGGTTCAAATCCCAGCGTCCCATATGGTCCCCTGAGCCTGACAGGAGTGATTTCTGAGCATAGAGCCAGGAGCACTGCTGGGTGTGACCCAAAAACAAAACAAACAAAAAAACACAACAAAAAACCCCTTAATCTCAGGACAGCTAAAGTTGACACATAACACCCACCGGAACAAGTCTCCTTCTTTACTTTCTATCTAATCATAAACTTCCATTCTTCAAATTAGTTATCTATGTTATAAACCTCAAAGATATTCCTAGATCCATCTACTTCCTCAGCATTCTTATTTAATCATTAATAGTTGTATTTATTATGTTATCACTGATTCAAGAACAACTGCATCCCCAATCTTGACAATGTGACACAGACATTTCTAACAGATTAGACTACCAGTTTCTGTCTAGTCATGTTTTAAATCAACTGAGTTAAAGCTGCCAGAGTACATTTAAAAAACGTAAATAAAATGATACTATTCCTTACTTTTAGAAATTCAGTGAATTCTCATTCCATTCTGAGTTTTGTTTGTTTGGGGGCCACAATAGCGGTGCTCAGGAGATACTCCTGTCTCGGCACTCAGAAATTGCTCCTGGCAGGCTTGAGTGACCATATGGGATGCGAGGAACTGGGATCAAACCCTGGTCTGTCTCAGGTTGGCTGCATGCAAGACAAAAACCCTATCACCGTGCTACCTCTCTGGCTCCTAAGATTAAATATTTTTATAAAATATAGGTGTTTATAACCTAAAAAATCAATTTATTTCAGTGATAGACAACTTGTATTCTACATCCTAGTTACCAAACTTTGTAAAAGTCAAATCACTAGACTTCTAGGAAGTCATTAAGAAAATGAATTAAACTTCATATTAGCTTATATACTTTATAGGTATCAGGTGTACATCACTTTAAGTTAACATCTGTATATATTACATTTTACTCATCACAAAATTAATTTAAGTTCATCCTTCACTTTGTATTGGACCCTTTTTATTTGATTAACCCACTTACACTCCCCTTTCCCTTTTGGTAACTTCTAATTTAGTTTTATAGATTAAAAATAATTTATATATAGGGGCCAGAGAGATAGCACAGTGGTATGGCATTTGCCTTGTATGCAGTGGATCCAGGACAAATGTGGTTCAAAATCCAGCATTCCATATGGTCCCCCGAGCCTCCAGGAGCGATTTCTGAGCACAGAGCCAGGAGTAACTTCTGAGTGCTGCTGGGTGTGACCCAAAAACAGAAAAAAATTTTTTATGTAGTCTGTGTTTTTTTTCTTTATATACAACATGCCAAAGTGTATGGCATTTGTCTTTCTCTGAATGCATTTCACTGCAAATTTCAATTCCTCTGTAAATCAGGTCAAGTCTTTTAATATCCTAGGTAAAGATAATAACTGCAATAGAAATTTATATGGAGTTCCTGAGTATCTGCTAATATATACTCTATTACCGTATAAACATTAAAAGTTAAAATTACTCGTTGTGTTTATCTTTTTCCTAACATTAGTATAGCTGTGAAGAGTCTTGTCCATAAGGAGAGCAAATATAGTGAATTAATATAGACACTGAAACCACAGTAGAGCAATATCCAATCAGATACTTTATAGAGGGATTCCAAAGGAAGGCACTGATAAAATTATATGGAGGAAATAAGTGTAAAAATCCTCTATCTTTAAAGCCCAAGTCAAGAGGCTGGAGTGGTGGCGTGAAGCGGTTAAGGTGTCTGCCTTGCTGGCATTAGCTCAGGACAAACCACGGTTTCATACCTGGCATCCCAAATGGTCCCCCAAGCCACTAAAGATTTCTGAGTGCACAGCCAGGAGTAACCCCTGAGCGTCATTGGGTGTGGCCCAAAAAGCAAAAACAAACAAACAAAAAACAAAAACTCAAGTCAAAATAAGATACCCAGATTAATTAAATAAACATCTTACTTCTGGGGGGAGGGGCGCTCTGCCATTGGGGCCAGAGCTGGAAGCTGAACCATGTGCCTGTCAGGTAGTGGGGAGGGACACTCTGCAATTGGGGCTGAAGCTGGAAGTGAACCCAGGTAGTGGGGGAGGGGCGATCGACCCAGGCCCTGACTGACAGAGGGAGACAGATAGAGGGAAAGGGAAACCTTATTGCTACTGAGCAAGGAGGAAGGGACTTATGCCTTCTGGCAGGTAGCAAGAAAGGAGACTTGTGGGCAGGGCCAAACCTCAGTGACCAGAGCCATCATACCCACCTAGAGCCAAAGAAGGTACCCAGCCCCATGTCACAGGTGACAAAGGAGGGCTGAAATCTGAAGGCATTACACTCCAAGCCAAACCACCAAATGCAAAAAAATGGGTAAACTAAGGAAAACACGAATAACTGGGGATATGGAGAGAAATCCTAGCAAGTTTTCAAGTCCACCAAAATGTACTGGCCCAGTAGATGAGGACCTAAAAGCAACAATGCAGGCTATGGCAAAAGAAATCAAGGAATCACTAGCCTGTGAGTTCAAGAAAACCATAGATGAACAAATCAATCAACTTAGAGAAGAACTTTTACAGAACATGAGAGAATCCATACAAATGTAATTAAAGTTAATAAAAAACATCTTAGCAAGCCCTAACAGCAGAATTACACAATTGGAATATTGCATAGAAGAACTTGAAGAAAAACTGCAAACCAAAAACTGACAAAGAAGCCAGTAAGAAAATAAAGGTAAAGCATTGGTGTGGCCTGATGTTGAGTCCACTGCTGATATATCCAGGGTCCCCAAATATCTCCCAAATTGAGAGACCACCTCCCCAAGTTAGGTACTTAATGAACAAAGACAAAAAAAATAATCTACTGATTATAGTTATACCAGAAGGGGAGGAAATAGAGAAAGAGGAAAACCAAATGGTCAGAGAAATAATAGCAGAAAACTTTCCCACCCTCTGGAAAGAGGTTCCAGTGAAAATCCTGGAGGTGAAAAAGAGTCCCTAATAAAACAGACCCAAATAAACTAACACCAAGACATATAGTAATCCAAATGGCAAAAAAAAACAAAGAGAAAGATGAACTCCTTAAAGCAATAAGGGAAAAATAAAAACCTCAAGTACAATGGAAGGAACATAAGAATCAAACCAGATCTCTTATTTGAACCAATTCAGGCAAGAAGACAGTGAATGACATATTTAAATGACGGAATGAAATTAACTTCCAACCTAGAGTCCTCTATGTGGCAAAACTCTCATTCATTCATATGGGAGAGAGGACTAAAAACATTCTCAGATGAAGAACTTGTGAGTGCTGCCTGTGTGTGTTTGTCTCCTGTCCTGTCTCCTAAACCTCTTGGGAGTGGGCCGAAAAGGACCCAGAAAATTTGCTCTCCTAGAGATTCATTCAAGGGGCTGGATCGCTAAGGAACTGCTTCCTAAAGTAAAAACTGGCTATAAGCAGTACTTCACAGAAGGCAGGTCCCCATTTGTGACATCAGGCTGGGAAAATCTATGCCGGCCCAGTGGGGCCCGACTGTGAGAACCTGTGAGTGCTGCCTATGTGGGTTTGTCTCCTGTCCTGTCTCCTAAACTTCGTGGGAGTGGGAAGAAAAGGACCCAGAAAATTCACTCTCCCAGAGGCTCCATAAGAGCACTTATCTCCGCTTTGCTACATAACCCTGCACTCTTTCTAAGAAAAGAACGCTACTGCAACAAGAAGAAAAAAAATCACATTAAGAAGCCCAGCATTTCTCCCCGGACTGTCTTCTCTGCTGCGTGCTTGGGCCAAAGATTTGATCCTGCGTGAGGCTTCATCCACAGAAGGCTCCCCTTCCTTGGAGGCAAGTCGACCCACACAGAAAGGGCAGAGCCAGAGGAGCATGGCTGCGCACATCAATTAGCCAATGAATACCACCACAACACATAAAAAAACCCACAATACAAGTGTGACAATAGGGAAACAGCGCAGGCCAGCATCAGACATAGAGAATGAAGATGACAACTCTGATGACCAGAAAACGGCCAACCAACTACTCAATCTCTCAGATAAGGAGTTTAGACAAGAAATATGGGAGATGCTCAAAGAACTCAAAGAAACCATGGATCGAGTTGAACAGAACACTAAAAAGAACCAAGAAAATATGAAGACAGTAATCACAAAACCCCAAACTGAAATAACAGGTCAAATAATAGGCCTGAAAACCTCAGTAAACAAATTGAATGACAAAATGGATGAACTATCCAACAGACTAACAGAAGTTGAGAATAGAATTGGTGCTGTGGAAGATGAGATAAATAACAACTCCATACAGGGGGAGAGATTGGAAAAAAAACTTAAAGTAAATGAACAAACAATAGAAAAATTAGTCAAAGAATGAGAACAGCTGAAAATAGAAGTCTATGATAAGCTCAACAGAAACAACTTTAGAATCACTGGAGTTCCAGAGACCCAGGAAGAAAATTTCCAGGAAGAATCAATGGTCAAGAACATCATTAAAGAGAAAGTTCCAGAGCTAAAGAATATATGCAATCAAATCCTGCATGCCCAAAGAGTACTAACCAAAGAGACCCCAGAGAAAATACCCCAAGACACAAACTAGTCACAGTGACGAATCCCACAGATAAAGAATTTTGAAAGCAGCAAGATCAAAAAGAAAAATTACATTCAAGGAAACATCCTTGAAATTTACAGCTGACCTGTCACCAGAAACATTCAAGGCCAGAAAGCAGTGGTGGGACATAGTGACAAAACTCAATGAAATAAATGCATCACCTAGAATACTGTATCCAGCAAAACTCACTTTCAGGTTTGATGGAAAAATACATCGTTTCACAGACAAACAATAGCTCAGAAACTTTAAAGTCTCAAAACCAGACTTAAGAGAAAAACTGAAAGACCAAATTTAAGACAAGACTGACCAAAAGACACACCAAATTTCAAAATAAAGATGGCACTAAATCAGAGGACAATTCTTTCTCTCAATGTCAATGGACTAAATGCACCAGTTAAGAGACACAGAGTGGCTAAATGGATCAAAAAACTCAATCCAACCTTCTGCTGCCTACAAGAAACGCACCTGAATAGTCAGAACAAACATAGACTCAAAATAAAAGGCTGGAAGAAAACAATCCAAGCAAACAACACTCATAAAAATGCTGGAGTGGCCATACTAATATCAGATAATGCAAACTTTATACTCAGGAAAGTTGTAAGGGACAAGATGGACATTTTGTATTAATCAAGGGATATGTACAGCAGGAAGAAATCACACTCCTAAACATATATGCACCAAATGAGGGGGCAGTAAAATATTTAATACAATTGTTGGCAAATCTGAAAAATAATATCAATAACAACACAATAATTGTGCGGAACCTCAACACGGCTTTATCAACATTGGATAGGTCAACAAGACTGAAACCCAACAAGAATATACTAGACTAGAGAAGAGAAATGGAAGAAAGAGACCTAGTATATATATAGGACACTCCATCCCCAGAAACCTGGATACACATTTTTCTATAATGTACATGGGACGCTCTGCAGGATAGACTACATGCTGGCACATGAAACATACCTCTATAATATCAAAAAGATAGAAATTTTTCAGGCTATCTTCGCTGACCACAAGGCTCTGAAATTATATGTGAATTCCAAAGGGACACAGAAGAAAAACTTTAACACCTGGAAGTTAAACAGCCTCATACTAAATAATCAGTGGGTCTGAGATGAAATCAAAGAAAAAATCAAAACTTTCCTGGAAACAAATGATAATAAAGACACAAACTATCAGAACTTATGGGACACAGCAAAAGCAGTCCTGAGAGGAAAATTTATAGCTTTGCAAACACATATCAGGAAGGAAGAAGGGGCATACTTGAATAGCTTAATGACGGAGCTCACAGAATTAGAAAGTGCTCAACAAAAGGACCCAAAAATAGGGAGACAGAAGGAAATAACAAAGCTGAGAGCAGAAATCAATGCAGTGGAAACCCAAAAAACAATCTGAAAGATCAATGAAAGCAGAAGTTGGTTCTTCGAAAAAATAAACAAGATCGATAGACCACTGGCAAAACTAACAAAGAAAGAGAGAGAGAAACTTGATAACTCTTATTAGGAATGAAAAAGGAGAGATCACTACTGATATGGCAGAGATTCAAAGGGTAATCAGAAACTACTTTGAGAAACTCTATGCCACTAAGAATGAGATCCTGGAAGAAATGGATAAATTCTTGGACTCTTATAGTCTTCCACGGTTGAATGAAGAGGATGTAGCATATCTAAACACCCCCATCACTATTGATGAAATTAAAATGGTAATCAAATGTCTGCCCAAAAACAAAAGCCCAGGCCCGGATGGATTCACTAATGAATTCTTTCAAACTTTCCAAGAGGAACTACTACCAATCCTGGCAAGACTCTTTCATGAAATTGAAAAAACTGGAACACTTCTAAATAGCTTTTATGAAGTCAACATCACCTTGATACCTAAAGCAGACAGAGATGCTATGAAAAAAGAAAATTATAGACCAATATCGCTGATGAATGCAGATGTAAAGATCCTCAACAAAATCCTGGCAAATAGATTCAATGCCTCATTAAGATCATCCATTATGATCAAGTAAGTTTCATCCCAGGAATGCAAGGATAGTTTAACATCCATAAATCTATAAATATAATACATATCAACAAGAAAAATAAAAAAATCACATGATCATATCAATAGATGCAGAGAAAGCATTTGATAAGGTCCAACACCCATTCTTGATCAAAACTCTCAGCAAGATTGGAATGAAAGGAACCTTTCTCAATATAGTTAAGGCCATCTACCACAAGCCAGTGGCAAATATTATCCTCAATGGAGGAAAAACTAAGATCCTTACCTCTAAATTCTGGCACAAGACAAGGTGGTCCTCTTTCACCAATTCTATTCAATATAGCACTGGAAGTACTTGCTATAGCCATTAGGCAAGAAAAAGATATCAAGGGAATCCAGATAGGGAAGAAAGAAGTCAAGCTCTTGCTGTTTGCAGATGACATGATACTCTACTTAGAAAACCCTAAAAACTGTACCAAAAAGCTTCTAGAAACAATAGACTCATAAAGCAAGGTGGCAGGCTACAAAATTAACACACATAAATCAATGCACTTTCTATACACCAACAGTAATTAGGGTGAAATGGACATTAAGAAAACAACCCCATTCACAATAGTGCCACACAAACTCAAATATCTTGGAATCAAATTGACTAAAAATGTGAAGGACCTATACAAAGAAAACTATAAAACTCTGCTCCAAGAAATTAATAGAGGACAGGCAGAAATGGAAACACATACCTTGCTCATGGATTGGCAGGATTAACATAATCAAAATGGCAATATTCTCCAAAGCATTGTACAGATTTAATGCCATCCCCCTAAAGATACCCGTGAGATTCTTCAAAAAAGTGGATCAGGCACTTTTATAATTCATTTGGAATTATAAACACCGTAGAATAGCTAAAGCATTCATTGGGAAAAAGAATATGGGAGGAATTACTTTCCCCAACTTTAAAATTTACTACAAACCAATAGTTATCAAAACAGCCTGGTATTGGAATAAAGACAGCCCTCAGATCAGTGAAATAGACTTGAATACTCTGAGAATGTTCCCCAGACATACAATCACCTAATTTTTGATAAAGGAGCAAGAAATCCTAAATGAAGCAAAGAAAGCCTCTTCAACAAGTGGTGTTGGCACAACTGGCTAGCCACTTGCAAAAAATTGAACTTAGACCCCCAGTTAACATCACGTACGATGGGGTAATCCAAATGGATGAAAGACCTCGATATCAGATCTGAAACCGTAAAATATATAGAACAACACATGGGAAAACACTCCAGGACATTGAGACTACAGGCATCTTCAAGGAGGAAACTGCACTCTCCAAGCAAGTGAAAGCAGAGATTAACAGATGGGAATATATTAAGCTGAGAAGCTTCTGCACCTCAAAGGAAATAGTGCCCAGGATATAAGAGCCACCCACTGAGTGGGAGAAACTATTCACCCAATACCCATCAGATAAGGGGCTCATCTCCAAAATATACAAGGCACTGACAGAACTTTACAAGAAAAAATCTATCAAAACAACTATGAGGTACCACCTCACACCACAGAGACTGGCACATATAACAAAGAATGAGAACAAACAGTGTTGGAGGGGATGTAGAGAGAAAGGAACTCTTATCCACTGCTGGTGGGATTGCCATCTAGTTCAACCTTTATGGAAAGCTATATAGATTCCTCCAAAAACTGGAAATCGAGCTCCCATACAACCCAGCTATACCACTCCTAGGAATATACCCTAGTAAGACAAAAATACAATACAAACATCCCTTTCTTACACCTATATTCATTGCAGCACTATTTACCATATCAAGACTCTGGAAACAACCAAGATGCCCTTTAATAGATGAATGGCTAAAGAAACTGTGGTACATATACACAATGGAATATTATGCAGCTGTCTGGAGAGATGAAGTTATAAAATTTTCCTATACATGGATGTACATGGAAACTATGTGTTTTTTTTAGAAAAATGAAAGACATTCTTGAAATTATAATTTTAGACACAAAAGAGAGACGGGCTGGAAGTTACAGCTCACCTCATTTAGCTCACCATAAACAGGGGTGAGTTTAGTTAGAGAAATAACTACATTTTGAACTATCCTAATAATGAGAATATGAGGGAAATAGGAAGCCTGTCTAGAGTACAGGTGGGGGTTGGGTGGGGAGGAGGGAGATTTGGGACAGTGGTGATGGGAATGTTGCACTGGTGATGGGTGGTGTTCTTTACATGACTGAAACCCAAATACAATCATGTATGTAATCAAGGTGTTTAAATAAATTACATTAAAAAAACATTCTCAGACAAAAAATAACACATTATTCGAGCAAACAAAATCGATTCTAAATGATCCACTCAGAGATGAATTACACAACCCAAACTCCCGATTGTAACAACAACCACCCTACACAATACAACTGCATAACAGCCCTCTCTGTCAATAATCTCCTTTAATATCAATGAACTAAACTCGTCCATTGAAAGACACATAGTACAGACTTGGATTAAAAAACAAAAACCGGATTTCTGCTGCCTGCCAGAAACACACCTACAAATATAGGATAGACACAGGCTCAGAATAAAAGAATGGAAATCAATTATTCAAGCCAATGGAAAACAGATAAAAGCTGGGACAGCCATTCTTCTATCAGAACAAATTGCATTCAACCTCAAGAAAGTGATCAGAGACAAAGAGGGTCACTACTTACTGATCAAAGGAATACCAGACCAAGAAGTACTAACTCTGTCAATATGTATGCACCAAATGCAGAGCCAGCAAAATATATAAGGCATCTGCTCGCAAACCTGTAGAACCATATGTAAGGAAATGTGATAGTAGTAGGAGATCTTAATCCTCACCTATCACCACTGTACAGATCCAACAGACAGAAAACTAGAAAAGAAATAAGAGCCTTAAATTAGACATTAGAAGAACTAGGACTAATGTATTGATATAGAGCCTTCCAACCCCAGAAAGCAGAATACACATTCTTCTCAAGTGCACATGGAACCTTCTGCAGAATAGACCATGTCTTAAGATATATATCTAAATTGCATAAAGTTACAAATATAAGGATTATTAGAAGAACCCTATCAAATTACTATGCAATAGAGATCAAGATTGACTTTAAAAAATAAACTATGGAGAAAATACAACACCTGGAGATTAACCAATATGCTACTAAACCATAGCTGGATCAAAGAGAAACTGAGGAAGAAATAAAAATTTTCATTGAGACAAACAATAAGGAAGAGACAACTGTGAAAATCTGTGGAACACTGGAAAAGCAGTAATTAGGGGGAAACTCACAGCAATACAGGCCTATCTGAGGAAAGAGTTAAACCACAAAATCAACAATTTAAAGGGACACCTTAAGGAGCTGGTAAACAGCAGCTAAGAAACCCAAACAGAACCAGAAGACAAGAAATAATAAAAATCAAAACAGAAATAAACAACATAGAAACTAAGGAAACAATAAAAAAATCGATGAGATCAGGAGTTGGTTTTTTGAAAGACTAAACAAGATAGACCACTGACAAGACTCGGCAAAAAAAAAAAAAAAAAAAAAAAAAAGAGGGAAAATACCAAATAAATAGGATCACAAATGAAAGGGGAGATAATACAACAGAAACCCAAGAAATCCAACACATCATGAGGACTTATTATGAACAACTATACTCAGTGAGGTTAGAGAACCCAGAAGAAACTGACAGTTTTTAGAAAAATATCATCTTCTAAGACTAGATAAGGAGGATGTAGAAAGCCTAAAGAGGCCAATTATATCCGAGGATATTGAATCCTTAATTAAGAAACTCCCCAAGAATAAAAGTCCAGGTCCAGATGGTTTTATGGGTGAGTTCTATCAAACATTCTAAGAAGAATTACTATCACTGATCCACAGGCTCTTCCAAAACACTGAAAAGACAGAAATCCTTTTTAATTTTTTTATGAGGCTAATATCACACTCATTCCCAAAGATGGTAAAGACACCGCCAAGAAAGAAAACTATAGACTAATCTCACTAATGAACATTGATGCAAAAATCCTCAACAAAATTTTAGCAAACCAAATCCAGCACTATATCAAAAAGATTATTACACCATGACTAAGTGGGTTTAATACCAGGGATGCAAGTATGCTTCAACATATGCAAATCAATCAACATCATACACCAAATTATTAACAAGACAAAAATCACATGATTATATCAATAGATGCAGAGGTGTTTGACAAAATCCAATACCACCAATTCATGATAAAAACACTCAGCAAAATAGAACTGGAAGGAACCTTCTTCAAGATAGTTACAGCTATCTATGAAAAACCCACAGCCAACATTATCCTTAATGGTGAAAAACTGAAAGCTACTCCACTAAGGCCAGGAACTTTCTTCTTCTTCCATTTCTTCCTCCTTCTCATCAACTTAATCTATGTCAAATAAAACCCACACTGTTAGGTTCTCTTTAGGAAAGAAACTTCGATAGATAAGATGCAATAGACACATACTACACAGGGTAGCCACCTACATAGGTAGGCCTCGTTAACATATTGCTTAGTACTCAAGATGTGAAACCTATGTGTATCCTAAACTGCTCCTGCCATTATCTAACCCTAAAACCTTTAGCAAAGCCCAACCCCATCAGTGATAAAATGCCTAGATACTGGAAAAACCTCCCAACTCTGATGCACTGACCCAATCTTCTTTATTAATATTTTTACTTTATTTTTACTATATTTACCTATTTTTCTGTTCTCTCTTATCTTTTGCTCTCTCTTCCTCTTTCTTAAACTATACCTAATTATCTTAATTCAAAGAATTCTTAAGAGCTCAGACCCATTCTATCAGGGTCAGATCTCTAAGAACATCTTAAGAATAAATCACTAATGTATGCCTTTATGTGGGCATGTGTACATAGAGAGGACTCCTTTATGAGAGCCAAAGTTAAATTGTAAATAGTTCATGCCTATAGTGTATTTATATCCCCTCCTATATACTATCCCTCCTGCCCCCTTCAGAAATCCTATTATCCCTTCCCTCTCAATTTCCAATACGATATCCTGCCTTATTAGCGCTTTTTTTTTTTTGGTTTTTGGGCCACACCCGGTGACGCTCAGGGGTTACTCCTGGCTATGCGCTCAGAAGTCGCTCCTGGCTTGGGGGACCATATGGGACACCGGAGGATCGAACCGCGGTCCGTCCTAGGCTAGCTCAGGCAAGGCAGGCACCTTACCTCTAACGCCACCGCCTGGCCCCTTATTAGCGCTCTTAACCCTCAGTTCTTAACCAATTAGGTATCAAGGCCAGCCTCCTGCCCCAATAAGCCATTACCCAGCTCCCAAGCAAAGAGACACTCACTCTGCCCCACAGCTCATCCCCTGGCAAGAAACTATACAACCAACACTCCGGTTGACACACCTCTGTGGCTCTCTTTCTCAACCTCCCCTACCGAATGTAGACTGTTGCTTGATCCCGGACTCAGAATGAGAGGATCCCCAGTGCAAGAACTCTACCCAAACTCTTTTTGCATCAAATCATTTCTCAACCTCAAAAGACCAGGGTGTGTATTAAAAATGTGCCCTGAATTCCACCTCCACAAGAATATCTCAAAAGACAACGGGGAAGTCTATATTTCCTTTATAAATTTAAGACTTATATAATTCTACTTCTTAACCTGTTTATCCCCAAATGGAAGGTAGTCTCCTGCATCACTTTGTTCCTTTAATTACTTTATTAAAACCCTTATTTATATTTATATAAGTATATATATATATTTATTTTTTGTCTTGTTTTTGTTTTCTTCTCTTCCTTAACTTCACCTGTTTTGGTTCTGCTTAATAAAAAAACCTACAAGAAAAAGTCTTGCCTGGGATAATAACTCAGGTCAAAACCAGGGCACAAAGATGATGGAGTCTGACACTCTCACCCTCAAATGCACCAGCAATATAGTATTTCTATATTTCTTCTTGCACCATTACTTCTGGCAAAGGCATACTAAAAAGGGGGAAATTTTATGTATAGAAAATTTATCTACTAGGGATAAGAATTTATACATTTTACAATACAAGGGCACCTCCCACCTTGAATATATGTGATGTGGACCCAATTTAAACTCCGGGGGAATAGACAGTGACCGTCCAACCCCGAACTCTAGATCCTAGACATAGAACTGACACAATTCTCCACAACAGCTCCAGGAACCAAACTCCCTCTGGGACATTCTTATTACTGATCTGACATCAACAGGCGCCAGTTTTGATTGACATCCTGACAATGAGGAAATGGCAACAACTTGATGTAAGAGCAGGTTGTCTTACTTTATCACCTAATGACAAGACGAAATCAAAAGACATGTCATCCTTTGATCTGTGCAAAAGCCAACATTGCCATCTACAGAAGATTGACTGTGACAACCATACCTGGGCAGAACTTATCTGGGGACCAATAAAAAAGACCCTAGTCTAGGCTCTGATCTACGTTCTATACAACAACCAAGATCTCTAATTCCAGGTCTGACTGAGACAACTGCAACTGAGCAGGTCTTCTGAAAACATAATGAAAGACTTTATCCTAGACTTTGTCCTAGGATTGGTGCAAAAACCAAAATCACCAACTTCAGAAGACTGATGGAACAGAACTTCTAGAACCATAAAGAAAGACTCCATCCATCCTGGGTTCCATCATTTGACCTGTACAGATACCAAGATCTCTAGATACCATCTACGATGGTGCTGAGTTTCCAGACACTACAAAAGGACGTAGGGGAGAGTAAAAGAACATGTATAGAGTTGTTAGTTATTCCTATGACAATATACTTCAAGGGTGGAGAAATCCTGTATCTCTTAGGCCAAGGGAATTCCCTTTCTAGTCTCCCCAATATTTACTGTGCCCATGCAAAAAAACAAAATAAAATAAAATAAAAGCAGCAGCACAAAAAAATTTTTTTTGGGTTTTGTTATTTTTTTTCTGTGTTTGTGTGTGTGTGTGTGTGTGTGTGTGTGTGTGTGTGTGTGATTTTTCTGTTTTTTTATTTCAGGACCATGGTTATTGTGTGGTGATTGTCTTTTTGCTGTAGTACTTTTTGAATTTCTTGTTTGAGTTTTCTTTTTATATTGTTGTTTTGCTCTTCTGCAATTGTCCCTTTCTCAAATTGATATTTATAGCCTCTTGAAGGATTCCACCCATTTTTTGCTTGTTTAATTTTGTCCCATTTTATTTTTTTCTTTCCTTCAAACAGAACCACATAACTTGAACCATCCTGTTCCGCCTCACAAGTTGAAGGGGAAATAATGAAGGGTACCATGACCAAACAGTTATCTGATCATTAAGTAGAAATAAAAAATGATCAGACTTAACACCAAATCCAAAGCCAACGACAAAAGAACCGAAACCCAATCTACAACAAGCTAGATACAGAGGGGACCACTTATAGTAGCAGCCCAGGAGGTAAAGGAGGGAAATAATATAGGATGCATGCTGGGAACAGGGATGAAGGGAGGACAACATTGGCATTGGGAATGCCCCTGATTCAATGTCACTATGTACCTAAAATATTACTGTGAAAGATATATAATCCACTTTGGTTAAAATAACAATTATTATTATTAAAAAAAACCTTACCCCTATTTAAAAATTCCCTAACACCATGTTTCCAATGGGTTTGTGATAAATGGCTTTAACAATACAGAGAAAAGTTCCTTCAATTCCCATACTGTTGAGAGTTTCAAACATGAGTAGGTATTGGACACTGTTAAATTCTTTCTCAGCCTCTACTGATATGATCATATGGTTTGTGTTTTTTCTTTTGTTATTATGTGTATTATATTGATTGACTTACATATGTTAAACTATTCTTGCATCCCTGGAAATGGGAAAAACTAAAAGCCTTTCTAATAAGACCTAGCCCAAGAAAAGGTTGCCTCCTCTCTCCACTTCTATTCAATATAATATCAGAAGTATTTTCTGTAGCAATTTGACAAGAAAAAGACATCAAGTGCATCCACATAGGAAAGGAAGAAGTGAAGCAAAGATGACATGATAGTGTATATAGAAAATCTTAATGACTCCTCAAATAAGCTTCCAGAAACAATAAACTTGTACAATAAAGTGGCAGGTTACAAAGTTAGTATGCAAAAATCTATGGCTTGCTATACACAATTAATGAAAGAGAAAAGAAAGATATTAAAAAACAATCCCATGCATAGTTGTGCACAGAAAACTAAGTACCTTGGAGTCAACTAAACTAAAAAGGTCATATATATATATTTATATATATATGAAATCACATTAAGGACACAAATTCAAAACTTGAAACAACTTGGGGCCAAGAGACAGTATAAAGAAGGTGCTTGCCTTGCATGTGACCTACCCAAATTCGATCCCCAGAGCCCTATATGGTCCCTAATGCACCAGGAGTGGTCCCTAATACAGATCGAGTAGTAAACTGTGAAAACAGCTATGTGTGGCCTCAAAACGAAACAAAAAAACTTGAACCTACTGAGAAAATGATGCAAAATCATACTATAAAAGTAAAATATTTATATATTTTAATTATATATATACAAAATATATAATATTATAAATAGGTGCTGGAGTGGTGGCATGGAGTGGCAAGGCATTTGCCTTGCTGGCGCTAGTCTAGGACGGACTGCAGTTCAATCCCCTGGTGTCCCATATGATCCCCCAAGCTAGGAGCAATTTCTGAGCCTATAGCCAGGAGTAACCCCTGAGCGTCACCGGGTGTGGCCCAAAAAATAAAAAAAAATTATTTATAAATATAAATACTTTTACTAGGGCTCCAGAGAGATAGCAGTGGGGTTTGGAATGGATGTCTGCATATGTAAGTCTGGCACTTCATAGTAAGAATTAACCAGCATAGCCCTATAGTCACTGATTCACAGGGATCAGGTAGCATAATCCTTTTGAGTCTTAACTTTCAACTGTTTGATCTAATTGGGCAATTTGGAGAGTGGCCCTTGGATCCCAAAAACACTTCTTGGGAGGTCCCAAAAGAATAGAGCAAATTAGACACAAGAAACGTAATTCATACTCTTGTTCTACACAAATTTTTGAGGCTTAGAACAAGTTCACATAGAATAAATAACTCTCCAAGCCTGTTTTCTCCTTCTATATAAATGAAAAAAATACCGGCACTATCTACCCTACAAGGCTACTGGCAATGGGGGTGGGGTAGGAGTGGGGATGGTGTAGGCAAGGAGATGTGCAGTTTTCCTGAAAAAAGAAGACAAAATCACTTTACAATTGTTAGGAAAGATCTCAATTACAAGGGTAACTAAAATATTTTTTAATATTTTTTATAAAGCAAACAGATGATACCCTTGTTAAGTTGTATTTACTGATTTTGGCTGAAGGTAAACTTTGATCTTCATGAATTAAAAGCTAGAAACATACAATACAATAGAAATAATCTCTAATGTGAGCAAAGAGCATCTTTTAGAATTCTGTTATTTTTTAAGTAACTACCTGTCAATAAATACTTCTTGAGAATTAATCCTACACATAATGTTGAAAACAATTTTGTGAGGTGTTGTGTAAGACCTAATATGTACAAAATGGCTTATCTACAAGATGATTCAGATATACAAGAAAGGTTCAGAAAAATAGGAAAAGGCATATATAGCTATAAGGATAAACAGATATATATATATACTTAATGTATAAAAAGAACACTTAAAGCTAATTTGTTTTTAACAACTTAGAATATGTATGTAAGATCTAAACATTAACAAGTAATATAATTCATTAAGAAAAGCAACAAAAGGATTTTTCATTAATTATTAAAGCTACAAACCCCCAGAAATTCAGTGTTTTTTTTCATTAATACTTTCCCTGCATATAGAAAAGAATGTCTTGAGAGGGAAGTCTTATAGTACAGTAAGGTACTTGTATTGTATGTATTGTATTGTATTGCATGCAGATGATTTGGGTTCAGTTCCCTGCAAAATATATAGTACCTTGAGCTAGTCAGGAGAGGTACAGAGCACAGAGCAGAAAGTAAGCTCTGTATACCACTGGACACAGACCAAATACCATATACCCCAAAAGAACAAAGTAGGTATCTTAGTAGAGTATAGGTTTGAATGGAAGGAGAGCATATAGAAAGGTTGATTCATTTTTTTACAGCATAATCCAAGAGTTATAAAGGCCCAGTTATAAAGACTGAAACGAAAAAGAAGCTCAAAAGAGAAGGAACCAAAGCAAAAAAGATAATTTTCACTTATATACGATTAAAACCCTCAAAATTTATTAAAAATCTACATAAAATATTCATACTAGAAAAGAACTGAGGCATATTTTCAATGTACTATATATTAAACAGTTAAAAATAAGTCAATCCCTTCATGGAAAAATGCCTACAACAAACACACTGCTTCTTGGAGTCAGTTATATTCAAATTAATTCCCATATCACAATTTCAACCATATTTATCATTAACTCTCAGTGTTCTTTGTGGCTTACCGTTTATTTGGATCCTTTATCAAGAGCCCTGAAAGCAATGATTTTGCATCTGAAGACAGTGTTCGAGGAAATTTAATGTCTTCCATTAGTATTAGTTCAAAAAGTTTCTCATGATCCTGGTTGTAGAAAGGTAACCTCCCACACATCATTTCATACATGACAACCCCTAGGCCCCACCAATCCACAGCTCGGCCATAGTCATTATCTTCTAATACCTAAAAATGAAACCAGTAAAAATAATAATTACTAGGAATTTAATTTTTAAAGTATTATTTATAAAGTATCTTCTTAAACTTTTTCAACTTATGTCCACTTTTTCCCAATAATTCTTTTATATAACCTTGATATTATGCCAAATCTTAATTATCTTAAAACACTAATGTTTAGGATTTTTTTGCAATCCCATTTTTAGTTATATACAGGGTCACAATTCACCGTTTAAGTTAAGGTTTATACAACATAATATTTTTACATAAAATAAATCCTCAGCTAGTTAGGCTATTCTGAGATCTTGTCATTTAAAGTGTGAAGCATTCTACAAAATTTAAAGAAAAGCACATAAGTCATACCAAATATATAAAATATTCTCTCTATATTTACATAAAGTATAGAAAAAGGGCTATGTCATTCAACAATTTCCAAATACTCTAAGAATATTTGTAGATTTTCTCTAAGACCTACTTGGTTTTCTATTCTGGTTCCAGCAATATGAATATTAAGTAATATTTAACTATTATAGTTAAAACCATGCTGATTATAGAACATTTAAAACATGCCTTACAATACATTCTTGTGTTAAGAATTACTAATTAGAGTCTATGAAGATAGCTTAGTGCCTTAGAGTACATTCCTCAAGTTTGATCCCTGATGACAAGTAGACTGAATATAGTTCCAACAGGTCTTATACCTATGACCTTTCATCACTGCAGGCTATTCCCAGTCATATAAGTTTCATGTAAGTTTTCAAATATGTCATTTGAAAACTATTACAAAATAAGCTATTATAAATTAATTTGTGTGTGTATGTATGTGTGTGTGCACGCAAATGTGAAAAATAGGATCAAACAAATTAAATGGCAAACTTTTGGTTTGGTCATGGCATACCTCAAGCATGAAAACTATGACAATAAAAGTATATCCTAAAATTTTTGATGGTTCCCTCATAGTTAAATTATTTCAGCAAATATTCAGTTAATAAAATGAATAAAATATTTGTACTTGGACTTTAATAAATATATTAAGAATATATAAAGAAACAAAAATATAAATGAAGCTCTGTTAGATCAACACATCCACAAAAGAAACCCAATTGCTTTCCATTTATCTCAGAAAAGATTAATTTTACTGATTTATTAAATATGTATTTCATCCAATGGAATTTTCTTCACCTGTTTGAAACTTCCCACATTTTCAGTTACTGTCATTTAACAGTCTTAAATCTTCCTTTATATATTTTGTCTGACTATCTTAGCTGTGGCCAGATAAAGAAAATTTAATTTATTCAAGTCCTCAATGTGGGGATTATATCCAGAGACAATAGAGATGAAGGAGGAACAAAAGGAACAGGAGGACCAGTCTACAGTACGAAGCTTGCCATGAAGAGTAAAGAAGGGTCTACTATGAACAGAACATGCACTGCACTTGTTTAGTAACAGTAGTGCAAACCACAATGTCACATAAGAGTGAGAGAGTGAAGGAGAGTGAGAGAGAAAGAGAGAAAGCGAAAGAGGAGGTAAAGAGATAAAGTTCTTGCTTTAGAAGCAGGTGACAGGGGAGGGTGGAGAGAGGTAATTGGGAATCAGGGAGGGTAAGAATAAAACTTGACATTGGTAGCAGAATGGTGAAGGTTGTTGTACATTGTATGACTGTAACTCAATCATGAACAACTTTATTTGTGAAAAAAATGTAGTATGAACAACCTTGTAACCATGGTGCTTAAATAAAAAAACATAAAATAAAGGGGTCGGAGACATAGCATGGAGGTGGGGCATTTGCTTTGCATGCAGAGGGATGATGGTTCAAATCCCAGCATCCCGTATGGTCCCCGGAGTTTGCCAAGAGTGATTTCTGAGCATAGAGCCAGGAGTAACCCCTGTGCGCTGCCGGGTGTAACCCCAAAACCAAAAAATAAAATAAAATAAAATAAAATAAAGCAGTGCTCATGTTTCAAGCATTCTAAGTTTGAATAAATAGTTCAATAAATATTAATATGTGACTTTTATGTTTAAATTACAAAAAATTCAGTTACATTTATGATGGATTACATTTTAATACTATGAATAGCACTTTGATATTTCAAGGTACTTCAATATAGAGAATAAAATTTCAAAAACTTTCTTTATATAAAAAGTCTACTTAAACAGTGTTTTTGGAAAGGTATCAAACTATTATAAACTCAACTGCATTATTTTTCTTTTATTGTGGCTAAAGAAAAACTAGAATCTGCATTGACAAGATATGAAAACAAGCCCAGTTCATCATTTTTCCAAAATATCTTTTGTACATCAAAACAAATGAAAAAATTCTGATTTATCATCTTTCTTCAAAACATTTAAAGTTTGATTTGTCTTAAATGATTAACATAAGTACATGTAAAAGGAGAATGAAGATTTATATTTGTGTACTTAAAAGGACCACTACAAATGTAGCCTTTAAATAACTTAAAAATTCTAGAATCAATTTCATATTCAATTAGTAGAATATGCTATTGTTGGTCTTTATTTAACAGATACAAGATTTTACATAATAAAAATTTACCAAAATCATTTAAATTAAGTAAGCTTATACTGTATTCTTATAATACCAATGAAACAGTGGCACATATGAAAAAGTGCCAAACGTGGTTTTTAACCTTTTTTTCTTCACAAAACCATAAAAAGCATAAAAGCTGGATTAACTGCCTCCTGAACCCACATTTCACCAGCCGAGAGTTCTCATCCCCAGCTGGCAAAACTGGCAAACCTTTATTTTTTGTTTAAATACCTGGTTGGCAGCCAGAAGAGAGAATACATAAAAGAGCTTTATTTTTGAAAAGTCAAGCAACTAAAAAATAAAACTGCATTGTTAAAAATTGAATCAAAACTGATAAAATATATTTTTATGTAGCTTTGCAAAATAAGTACTTCCCAAGTAAGTAGTTTCCAGTTTAAACACGTGTTTTAATTGATATATAATACTACAGAGAGAACCATGTGCTGAAACACTGTGCTGAATAAAGCTGATATAACATCTTATTGACATGTAAACTTAAGTCATGTTGAAAATACCCTAGTAGATTAAGTCAGCTTCTTAGTCAAGACTTTGATTATATGTTAAAATGAGAAATCTCTATTCAACTCCTATAGTTGGAAGATAAATACACACGAGATATAAACAATACTTTACATGTTAATATATATGAAACATTATCTCTAAAATGTAAACTAATTAAAACAATATTTTGAAGTACTATAATATTCTTGAAAGTAATCAAACCCAAATATTCTTTTACACTGTTTTTTGTAAAAACTTTTCTTTTTCAAAAAACATCTTTAATCAAAATTCAAGCATAAACATAACTATTAGTTCATTTTTTTATGGGGTTATTTGTGTCACACTTGCAGGTCACAGGCAAGGAAAGTGTCTTATTTCCTGTACTAGTTCTCTGGCCCACATTCTTTTTTAATAGATTGTTGGATTTAGAGGAAGAGAGACAGAAAGAATTCACTTGAGTGAGGGATACTAATAGGAGAATAGGAGAACACACAATAGGAGAATAACTAATTCCTGATATGAAACAAAGAGCAGGAGAACTGGTCTTAGTAGGAAGTTTGCCTTTGGGGATGTTGGGGAGGTTGAGTGGGGGGTGGAAGCCTAAGGCCAAGAAGGAACCACTAAGACAGTGAAGAAGTGCTCACTCTGGGCAAGGACAGGAAGCTGAAAGGAGGTAAAATGATATACAAGATATCTCATCAGAAACAGTATTGAAAACCTCAGTGTGTTAAAAGAAAAACAGTGACAGTAACAGAGGTAGGCTGGAGGGTGGAAAGGAAACTAAGGATCTGGGTGTGGGGGGGAGAGGACTCTGGTGAAGGACTGGTGTTGGAACTCAAATTGCCTGAAACTCAATCATGAATAACTGTAATTTTGTAATTTATGGTGATTCAATTAAAAAAATAAGAAAGATTGATGCATTACACTCAGCAGGGTGGTAAAATATGGGTATTTAGTGACAAGGACTGAAACAGGGATTGACAATCGTAAAGCATATGCTGTACTACTTGGGCCATACTACCTGCCTCCAAGTTACTCTTTAATACATGTAATTTCCTTCTATCTCTGATGATTCTTTTTTTACTTGGTTGTCAGAAAGACTGATCTAAGGGTATGGTAAACAGTAACATTGAAGTACAATAATATAATAAAGAATGTTTCAATTCCATAACAATGTAACCTATCATATAACTTAAAATAAATATGAACAAAACTTGTTCCTAACCAGAAGACTTATTTTGAAGAATAATATTCAAGAAAGTGTTTCTTTCTATAGAATCAATGTAATTGACATGCGAACTAAATTCTAGGCACAAATATTTATGTAGAAACTTAGTGCTCCTTTCTATTCCTTCTGCCCTCTGTAACTACTGAGGTATATTATTATGCAGCTACTCTGAACACAAATGCCCAGAAATTAAAAAGAAGGGCAGTAAAAGTATAAATACATTAAAAATGATGAAAGGACATGTCATATCATTACCAGAACATCAAGTTCTAAAAAAAAATAGATCTAACTTGAATTTTTCAACAGAGTCAGACATGGTTCTTCTTTCTGATAGAAGAAAGATAAGATTTAATTAACATTTAATAATATTTTAAAATAATCACCATGAATGGGAACTGCTACAAGTCAAAGATATAATTAAGTAAAAATAAATGAGAAAATATTAAACATTTGAATAATATTTTAAAACACTAACTAAAGAACCCAATGTAAATATTTGACTAACGGACACTTTCAAAAAACATTTCATTCTAATTAGTAATTAGAATTATTGGGAAGTTGAGGTTACATCTCTGTCAGCTTGCTCGCCAAGTCATATAATATACCCAAAGCCCAAATGATAAGGAAACTACATATGCCCTGCAGTGGCTTACTACTCAATCAATAATCTTGACAGAACAGATGGGGGAAAATTAAACATCTAAACAAACTGTCAGCACACCTATACTGTGAAAGTAAACTGCGAACTTTGATGAACCAATTACAGCTAATTCAAAAAATTTTTCCTAATAACTTTATATTTCAGGTAACTGATATGTGCATAGATGTTCTATATGTAAAAACATAAGTATTCTGATACTTTGTAGAAATTCTTTAAATATTCTTAACATAACATAAATTTTATAATCTAGTTTCTAAGTATTACAATTTCATACAATTTCAGAAAAGTGCATGTTTTATTCATTAGAATTACAAGTTCTCTATTCTCTTGACATTCATTTTACAAATACACACTTTATACCGGCTTATCAATTGCTCTAATACTTCTTTTTTGTTTGCCTGTTTTAATTTGGGCCAACTTGGTGATGCCGGGGGTTATTCCAGCTCTGCGCTCAGAAATTGCCTCTAGCAGGCTCTGGGGACTATATAGAATATTGGGATTGAGGGGCCGGAGAGATAGCATGGAGGTAAGGCATTTGCCTTTCATGCAGGAGGTCATCGGTTCGAATCCCGGCGTCCCATATGGTCCCCCGTGCCTGCCAGGAGCAATTTCTGAGCCTGGAGCCAGGAATAACCCCTGAGCACTGCCAGGTGTGACCCAAAAACCACAAAAAAAAAAAAAAAAAAAGAATATTGGGATTGAATCTGGGTCTGTCCCAGGTCAGCTGCATGGAAGGCAAATGCCCTACTGCTGTACTATTATTCTGGCCCCACGCTAATAATTCTTGAAAATGAATTTTAAATTCTATTCATTGTGAATTTATTGACATTTCCAAATACACCGAACTAAAAATTTACATCATGATTCAAAAAGCACTTATGGCTATAAAAGGCAACATTTACATGTTTATATTACATCTATTCCAAGATATATCTGTACTTTTTTTAATCCTAAAGGAATTGCAAGGAATTGAGTCTCTGAACCAATGTAAAAACTAACACTAAAATTAGTGTTTTTAATAATATGCAGTTTTTTCAGGTAATTAAACTTAAATTTTAGGTATGAGAAATCTATAATCATTTTAAGAACTGAAAATGTTATGACTATTGCCAAAAGATCATGTAATACTGAAAAGAACTTGAGGTGAAAAGGAGCTCCTACAGAAATTGGCAAAAGGAAACAGTACGAGCCTTGCATGTGGCTGATTCCAGTTTCATCCCCAGTATTGCAATATGGTTCCCTGAGCAATGCCAGGAGTACCCCTGAGCAAAGATCTAGGAGCCTTGGGTAAGTCCAGGGAACAGCCAAGTGAGAACCAAAAATAAAAACAAAACAAAACCAAAATAAGTGACAGACTATTAAGAAAGTAAAAGCCACTGCTTTAAAATATAGAAAGGCATTAGTATTGAACAAAAAAAAAAAAAACCCCACCCCTTTTTAGTTACAATTAAAATATCCAATTTGGAAATAAAATGGAATATTCTGTAATATTAATAGATAAAAGAATAGTTAGAAATAGTAAGAATACAGAAATAAAATGTCTTTAACATAAATTCTAACTGGAAAGCAGAAGTCATATTTAAATTAATTTCCACTAATACTGGTGAAAGATTTCTTCAGAATTATCAGGAAGAAGAAAGTTTTCAAGGATGCCATAGGAAAAGTTTATATATTTTTATTAATTATTAAAGTTCACAGATTTAGAATGGTTATTAGAGCAACTTTAATTTTACAGAGAGTGTAGAAACTTTAGATTTAGTTTCACAGACTATTACAAAACACTAGAATTTTGTTTGAGATAAAAATCAAAATATTACTGTGTGTTATTACTTTAATTTAAATATGTGAAAACATAAGTAACTATGAACTTTTAACTCTAAACCTTTATTTCACTTCAGAAGAAATGATAGACACCAAAAATATAATTTATATTCTTTGTTATATTTATTTATTTATTTATTTATTTATTTTTTTTTTTGGTTTTTTGGGCCACACCCAGTAACGCTCAGGGGTTACTCCTGGCTATGTGCTCAGAAGTTGCTCCTGGCTTGGGGGACCATATGGGACACCGGGGGATCGAACCGCGGTCCGTCCAAGGTTAGCGCAGGCAAGGCAGGCACCTTACCTTTAGCGCCACCGCCCGGCCCCTCTTTGTTATATTTAAAATATAAAATTCAGGTTAATGGAGTATAAAAACTCCATTTTAGACTCAGATTTTCCCCACCTCTACTATTTCATAAAGCAACTACATTTATCTTTTCCTATTATGAACTTAAAGCATTCCTAAGAAGGCAATTATTATCTTTTGCTTTAAATTTACATAGATTTTAATTTTTATCTGTAATATTACATATACTGCATCAAAACTGAGTAAATTTTGGCAACAAAATATTTTAGTCTCAGATATACTTGAAATGAATAGTACACAAAATATTAAATTATCTAAAGATAGTATATTTTGAACAAAAGTGATTAAAATTATAGTAAGCATTTCTAAAAATGAGGTTATAAAAACTAAGAATGCATGAAAATGTGTTGTTAGTCACCAAAATAACAGATTAGGTTTAAATCAAATTATATAGTTTTTTCTGAACAGCAACCACAACTAGATATTATATATTTTCCAACAAACAAATCATTTTGTACAATCTTTTGTTAGTTTTAAGTTGATTATCAAATAATCTTTATTTTTACACTATTATAGAAGTGCATTTCTCTAGGTTTCCAAAACCACCTTATTCAACCTTCCCCATCTGTCACCATCTGCTTCTTTTTAGCATGTACTTTTTGTGTGATCACATAAGCATGTGAAAAATAACTAACATTCAGATGATTATCTGCTGGTACATTTGAGGACTGGGCATAATAAAAGTGAACTGCCAAAACGTACTTAACACTTTTAATTTTGTTGGGTCTTGCATGTAGGCTACATTTGATTTTCAAACTGTTTTACAGTTGGAAAGTTGATCAGGTACTGCTAACTCAAGAGCAAAGCTGAGACTCTAAATAATTAGCACTGCATAAAATGGTTTAGATTTAATGAGAGCCAAAGCAAATACAATTTAACAATAAGATTTTTATATGTGATTTCTAATTCCTCTTATAATTTCTAGGTGTGAAAATATAGTATATGCTGTGAAAATATCCCTTCAAAATATCTATGGTAAAGTAGGCCAATTTATTTATTTTTAATATAAAAAAGTGCAGAAGATATTCACTTAAACCTAATGTATTTTTAGAGATTTGACACCCTAAATGCATAGTTTATATGCTTGTTTTAACTGAGTTTCTGCAATATCTTAAAAAAAAACCAGATTTATTCTCTATTAATAGTAAATAACCACACCTATTCAAAGAGAAATGGTAACAGATACTTTAAAATATATTCTTTAAAAAATAGCATTTTCTACTTCAGTCTTACATTTTCTGATAGCTTGCTGGAAGACTTTAAAAACATCAAATCAGCTGAGTTTCATATATAGAACAGCTAATTAGTTTTCAACTGATACCTAACACTTTTATAAAACTATTATCAGTACTCCATTTACCTTTAAAGGAAACACTTTTACTAAATTAAATCAGTTTAAAAAGTAATAAAAATGATCACTGTTAGATACAGAATAAGTTGCCATAAGATCTTTTCATAACATATAAACAAGTCTTCCTCAAAAAAATACTGATAGTGAGTCGGTCACAAAAGAGTCTGTACTTAAGATTGTGTAAAGATCTGACAACTACAACTATTTCACCACAAAAAATATGGCATATAGAAATGTCAATGTGAGAAACGCCACCTGAAGCAGAGGGAAGAGGCTAGTTTCAGCTCTGCAGTTTTTCTCTAAATCTAGGTATGCCTGTTTCGTTACCTCAAAATTGACTTTCCCTTATACATGAGAACAATCTTTTTTGGGGCCACACACAGTGACACTCAGGGGTTACTCCAGGCTCTGCACTCAGAAATTGCTCCTGGCTTAGGGGACCATATGGGATGCAGGGGGATCGAACTGCGCAAGGCAAACACCCTAGTAAAGCTTGTGCCTCTGCCCAGGCCCTACATGAGAACAAATTTAAACTACAATCTATTAGTCTATCTGCATATCTTCCCGCTTTCATTTACGAATACTGATCCTCCTAGCAGGCTCATGCACAATTCCTTTTCTTTGACTTCATGGTATATTAACTCCAAAAATGAAGCTATTTGAGGACAAAAAGCATTAGTTATAATCTTTGTGCTTTCAGCACCTACCAATAATGCAAGGTACCGCATAAATATACTCAATGCTTATTTTTATTGACTAAATAATCTTTAGTGAAATGCTCATTCAGTGAAAAAGAGTTGAAATATTAACTTTGGTTCTGAAAAGATTAAGCACAATTTAAGTCATCTCAAATTTAAAAAACACAAGATTTTACACACATATTTGAAATTAAGAATTGAAATTGTAGAAGTACATTGTTTCAAGATTTATCAATCTCAGGTAGGAAGTATGATTATCACCCTATAAAGATATTAACATTACTTTTTTCTTTTAGATATTAACATTTCATTTTTGGGAGACACACTTGGCTGTGCTGAGGTATCACTCCTCCTGGAGGGCTTGGGCAACCTTCAAGGGTGTCAGAGTTAGAGCCTGGGTTGACTATGTGCAAGGTGTCTACTCTATGTACTACTGCTCAGGGCCAAAATGTATTAATATTTTAATTAAAAATCATTATATATCAGTCATAGGTATATAAGCTGGTTTTATTTTTTTAAGTTAATTTTTGGACCTCACTCAGTGGCACTCAGGTATAAACTGCTTTTAAAGATCAGACTTGTGCAATAAAAAATAGGTATACAAAAATGTTTTCTTGTTTATCTTTAAATAAAAATGGTAGATAATTCTTGTGAATTGTAAACTTCCTATTTAGAAATAATTGGCCTCTTCTTGAAACAAATTCTGGGGTTTGTTCTTTAATGGATGCCATTTACATATGAAACAATATCTTTATTTCTTAGGAGATCATCTGCTTCTAAAATGAGATGTATTTATCTTCTTCAGATATAATTTCCCCTAATTGTGACAAACTAATTCTGTTATTCTAAAAACGGGATATCATCATCCATGGCAAATATATAGCAAGGGTAATTAAGCACCAGAGAGAAACAAAGATTTTGTTTTATATTACATTCATAAAAACAATACTAGTCTAGAAAATATGATCTTTTACTTGAGTAAACAAGGAACACTTTATTTCTAAAATTTTTACCTAATTCAGTTACAAAAATGGAGAATTTTAACTTGCAGTTTTTGTAACAGAGAAAGTGAAAATTTTGGCAATCCTTACCAAATGATAGCTGCAACTGTGCTAAAGTCAAAATAACTTATTTACAGTAACTTGAAAGTCTAAAATATAAATGTAATCTCAGCTGTAAAGAATTATTATAGTAATAAACTAGTATGAGTTATGAGAGTCAAGAATGCTAGTAACATTCTCAGTGTACTTCTTTTTCCTAATTTCTTTGTCTTCTCTTGTTGAGAATATGAAACATTTTTTTTCAATGTGACTGTATTATATTTACCTCCCATTGCAGTGCTTAGGAGGTCCAGGGGCCCTCCAAAAGATTCTCTGTCAAGTGGGGTTTAAGGTTGCATGATGCTCAGTCTGGGGTAGTGGTGGCGATGGTACAGGGGGTAGGGGTAATGTGTGCATGTGTGTGTGTGTGCACACGTGTGTGTGTGTGTGTGTGTTGAGGATAATGGAAGGATGGCTCAGGTGGTGTGTGTGTGTGTGTGTGTGTGTGTCTTGAGAGTAATGGAAGGTAGCACAAGGGTGCACCTGGCAACCTTAGATCCAACCAGAGTTATCCACAGGCAAGGCATGTGGTTTTACTTACACAACCAGCTTAGGAACCACTCCTGGCAGTGATAGGATGGGGATAGAAGGAAAGGCACATAGCTGCTGTCAACTAAAAAGAGATTGTTGGTCACATGCCAAGTAAGTTTCTTAACTACTATCCTCAATCCAGCCCCAAACTGTCTCTTCCTGGTACTCATTTATCAAATGGCACCATGTTATTTGCTTTTAACAGCTCTCCCCACCAGAAGTTCCTCAAAAGTATTTTATATCTTCTTTACAAATAATACTATACAGAAAATCACCAAAAACAGAACAGATGTATAATAAATGTTTGTTGAATAAAAGATTAGTAAATCACAGTGGAACCCTCTGTATAGGGAGATAAGTGATTGAGACTTATTTGACATTACTCTCAAAATGAACCTACTGCCATTTTATTATGTTCAATATGATGTCATATTATAAAACATGAGAACAAAATAAATTTTATTCATTTTGAAATATAGGTAAAAGTGCTTATATTACATTTTAAAAATCTCTTTGAAAAAATTTTTCCCATAAATAAAACTATATACCTCTGGTGCTAGATATTCTGGTGTACCACAGAATGTCTTCATGGTTGCTGCATCTGTAATTCCTTCTTTGCAAAGTCCAAAATCAGTAATTTTTATATGGCCATCTTTATCAAGCATCAGATTTTCCAACTGTGTATGAAAGAATGACATAATTTATTAAATACTTTCTTCAAATATAGAAAAGACCTGTTTTGAAAAATTAATCACAGAGAAATATTCTGGGAAGTGAAGATAAAGGTTGGTAGAACTTTCATTACTTGAAAGCCAGAAGTTTCTAACGTTTACAAATATAGGGGCTGAGGAATAGCACAGGAGTAGAGCATTTGCCTTACATGCAGCTGACCCAGGACAGACTTAGATTTGATTCCCCAAGTTTCAACTGATACCTCAAGCCAGGAGTGATTTCTGAGTGCATAGCCAGGAGTAACCCAAATGTCAATGGGTGTGGCGCCCATATCAAAAACAAAAAGACAAAACAAATATAGAAAAATTTGTTTAATCAAATACTTCACAATGATAAACTGATGTAAGTAAGTCATTATTGTATAAATTCTGAGGACTATAGCCTATTTAATTCTTCAAAGAGCACCCTCTATCTCTCCTTTCCTTCCTCCCTCTTTCCCTTCCATTCACTCATAGAAATCCTTTTCTGGTAGTTGCTATAAATCAATCTAAATATAACCTTGTATAATTTTTTGTAATGAAGAAATAACTTATTTTTATTTTTATTTATATTTTTATAAATATACCATACTTTCCAGCATATAAGATTACTGGGCATATAAAACAACCTCCTACTTTTCCTGTTAGGATTTGGGCTATATTTGCTGTATAAGACTACCTCTCTTTAACACACACCAAAAAGAGAAAAAGAGTAGAACCCTCAAAGGTTAACAGTATATGTTTAATAAAGCTAGAATTTGGAGTACCAACAATCATTTTACATTTGTCATTTGTAGTGAGTGACTGTGAGTTTTTAATTGTGATCTACATTGAGAGCAGGGAGAGGGGGGCTCCTCCAAGTGCAGCTGTCTGGGGTGCAGTGATTAATAGGACAGTTAGAGAAAGACAGAGCAACTCCTCTGTGTCCATAAAAAGTGAGCAAAGGACTGGGCACCGGAAAGCGGCATACCGGGTGGCTGGATGAGATGTGATGCTCGGTAACGCAGCTCCTCTATGTGGCAGCTGGATGGGATGCGGCAGGAAGAGGGGGGCAGATCACTTTTCCCCGAAGCTGGAGTAAGTCTTAGCATGCCGTATATTGGCATATAAGACGACCCTAAACTTTTAAGTTTTTCATGGGTTAAAAAGTTGACTTATATCCCAGAAACTATGGTATTTGTTTAAGCACCATGATTACAAACATGTTTATAATCAACCCCTTCACCAATGTAATCTTCTCACCACCAATGCCTTCCATCTCCCTCCTCCCTGACTGCCTTCCTGTATTCTATTTCTCTCATTCACTACCACTGTCAATGATAGTTGTTAGTGTAGTTAAGAAATAACACTTTTAGGGACCGGAGTGGTAGCACAAATGGTAGGGCATTTGCCTTGCCTACAATAACCTAGGACAGACTGCAGTTCAATCCCCTGGCATCCCATATAATCCCTCAAGCCAGGAGCAATTTCTGAGTTCATAGCCATAAGTAACCCGAGTGTCACCGGGTGTGGCCCAACCCCCCCAAAGAAATAACTCTTTTAAACATACAAATTAAAAGCATCAAAGTCAAATAGCCAATAGTCATATTTCAAAATATTACAAAGTTGAAATATCTTTGAAATGATTAGTTAAATAAAAAACAATAAGAATGAAGTCAGGATCAAATTCAAAACAGATACCAACTACATAAAATTGATATCAAATGACTAATAAAACAGAAACCAGTTTAGCAAATGGTGTTTAAACACCTGAGTAGTGAGATAATGTACTGTTGTCCAGCTAAACAAATAACAAATACTAAAAACATGCCCTTTTTTTGGTGTTTGGGCACTGCAGGATTACTCCTCGCTCTGCACTCAGAAATCGCTACTGACAGGCATGGGGAACCATATGGAATTGAACCTGGGTCTGTTCCAGGTCTGCAGCATGCAAGGCAAAGGTCCTACCTCTGTGCTATCACCCAGTTCTCAAAACATGTTTTATTTATTTGTTTAAATAACTTTATTTAAGTACCATGATTATAAACATGTTTGTGATTGGGTTTTAGTTATAAAAAAGAACACTCTCCCCTTCACCAGTTCAATACTAGATCATTCAAAAATAAGTCTAGTCTGTGTCTTTGACTTTTCTTTTTTTTTTTTTTTGTTTGTTTGTTTTTGTCTTTTATTGGTTGGGCCACACCTGCCATTGTATTGTTAATTCTATGATAAGGGGGCTTAATGTACCATGTGTGGTGCTAAAGGATCTAATCTGGATCTGCCATGTCAGATCTGACTATCTGTTGTCCTATTGCTCCAGCTCTATCCAAAAACTAAATAGATCAAAAATACATTTTTAGGTTGCTTTGCAAGTCTGTGTTCTTAAAATTATTTCCTGAACATCTCTCTCTCTCTCTCTCTCTCCCCCTCCCTCCCTCCCCCTCCCTCCTTTATTATATTCACTCTGGAAAGGCTTATGCTCTTTGTAGAACATATACACCTTTCTTTATCTCCTCTAAAATATAGTTAAAACTTAAATAAAAGTTATTTTACCCAAATTAGGAAGTTTTGCATCTTTCTTATTCGCCTGCTTCCTTAAACCTAAAAGTCAAGTCCACGTTTTTAAGAGTCTAACAAACTGAAACATCAAGAAAGAGCACCTATCATTTTCTCTTTCTTGCTTTTTATTATCATTCTCTTTGTCCCAGCCTCTCTTCTTAATTCTTCTGTTTCTTTTTCCTTTAAACCAATACCCACTTCTTCCTCTCCCCTATCTTGCTATGAGAGAGTATACACTAGAAAGTCTGTTTTTGATTCATTTTAGTCTCTTTATGCTCCATTCAAGTTTTTTAAACATTTCTATTATGTTAACACGTGAATATATTAGAACATGTAAGACAATTTAAGAATCTGAAATGTTCTTTTCAAAAATTTAATAAATGTACATAATATGTAAAATAGATAATATGACAGAATGTAGTATTTGTCTATTATTTTGATAAGATTGTTTTAAAGATTCAAACATAATAAATGACACAATCAAATGAATCACATGGATTAAAATATCAATGTGTTTGGTATTTTAGCTCTCTAATACTTTATGAATACTAAACAGAATATATAAAACATCAAACATTTGTACAACAATGTGTCTATAATATATTCTGATGCCTAAACCCCAAGACTCATACAAAAATATAAATCAGATACTTTCAGGACAAAATAAGGAATAATTTGCCTCTGTGGTGACTGGTATTGAATCCAGAGTCTCATCATACTTCTACCACTAAGTTACATTCCTGGCTCTCACGAGTTTAAAGATAGTCAACATCAACCAGTTTGCTCAGATCTGAAGATGTGTCTTGGATAGAAAAAAAGGTTGTAAGGTTCTACACTAAAAGGTTAGTCTGGGCAAACTAAGATTTGTTTGGTAATTGTGTACTTGTTTTATAAATCAGCTTTAAAAATAAAGTAATATAAAAAACACACAGACTCAGTCTGGGGATAAATTGTGAGAAATGGAGTGAGGGACATGGGGATTGGGCATGGCAGCATAATGCAACAGTGCAACAAGAGCAACTAGACAAATATGGTATCAAGTTAGAGGAATTATGTAAATTCAAGTTGGATCCCTCAAACAATCTGAAATACAGGCATCTCTATATGACCTGACAACCTAAATTGCACAAGTATACAACAATTCAGTGTGACTGCTAACTTTAATATATACTTAATGTAGATTTAAAATAGCAATGCAACATACATATATTACCAAATATAGAGGAATTAAGGGCTGGTTTGTAAGTTATGAAACAATCTACCTGCAAAGATTGCACATATATAAGTGGGGAGGGGGTCAAATCTTGTGGTGCTCATGCACATTTTGATTGTACTGTTCATCATGTACATCTGGCCATGGTACTCATATATTTCTAGTTGCAGTGTTAGCAGTGATAGTCTCACAACCTTATTTAGCAGGTATTGCCAATAAGCACTAATATAATAATAATAACCCTGCCTATAAACAAACCTTTCTAAAGTAGTCTGTGTAAAGTAGAAAATAATATTATAAATAATTTTTCTTTGGTTCTAAATCTCCTGGCTTTCCTTCGTTTTTATACTAAAACAAATGTGAAATACATATTGACTGTTTCGATATATTCAAGATATGATTAAGGCTTCTAACTTGAGTTATTTAGAGGTTGCTACCTAACAATTCACACACAAACACACACATACACAGAAACACACGGAGGTAGACAGACATTAGTGATAAGAGTCTTGGTTGAGTGTAGATAATTAAACAGTAAATAAGAGCCAGGAAGATAGCTCAGCAGTGATGGGCACATATTTTGCATGCATGGCCTAAGTTCAAACCTGGGCATCTCATGGCTTTTTGTGTATTGCAGGATATAGTCCTGAAGACCACCCAAGAGTCATAGTGGCTAGATCTGATATTTCCTAGTAATAGAGGTTAAGGCAGTTCTGTATCCTCAAATCCTAGCTTTCAATCATACAGTCCAGCTGGCCAATTATCCCTTGAAGTAGTCTCCAGGTCTTCCCTAAAAACATATTTAAAAATATTTCCTTCTGTGCATGGTAGATAACAAAGTATTATGCTCCTTCCTACTGTTGCTGTGCCTAGGATAAAAGTAAATCTAAATGTCTTACCTGTCTATTAAATAATATTTATTAACCTTTTAATCTTAGTACAATTAAATATGAAATGCGTATCACAGAGCCTAAAAAATCAGGGCAAACCAGGATCAGTGGACATGCTGCTTGAAGCCAGGATAGACCATTGGCTCCTTTGCCCATCTGTGGACTCCTAAGAAAGACCATGACATAGATAAGCCTATAATTGATTTTTGAGACACATGCTGGGATGTTCTGTCTTCTATATGCTAAGCTAACTAGGATAAGTTTAAAAATATATTCCATATATATGCAGGTGGGCTTTTCACTTTTAATGTCTAACATTATAATTAAAATTATAATTCTAAGGGTTCTTCTATCATAGCAACATATTCTCTTTATCCTTCTTTATTTTCTGTATCCAAGCCTCTACATGTGAGGCATGTGCTCTACTTCTGCACCACTACAGTCCCTCTTTTACTCACTTTAGTTTCAAATGCAGTGTCATATTGCTAAGTCTACCTCAGAGCCAAAATGTTGTAAGGAATTTTTTCACTGTACAATGAATACACCGGCATAAGGTAAGCAAAGTACAAACAAAAAAAAAAATCATACAAGTAGAGCTTCAGGAATAAAATGACCATGAAATCAAAAGAGTGATCTAAAAATTCTGAAACAAATTTTTTTTTTACTTTCAGTGTTCTTTTTTGGGGGGGAATATCTGGCAGTACTAACTCCTGGCTCTGCACTCAGAATTCACTCTGGCAGGCTGGCGGGACCATGTTGGATGCTAGGGATCGAACCCAGGTCCACCCTGGGTCAGCAGCTTGCAAGGAAAATGCCTTACTCTGTGGTATCATTCTGGCCCCAACTGTCTACATTTTAAGATGGAAAAGAATCAATGTTCAATGATAGAAACCCAATCCTAAGTTGCCTGGCTATGTTGAAATTTATTACAAATAAGAAGTATAACCTGATAATAATACAATTTAATTTCAGATGTGGAAAGGGTTCTTAATAGCAGAGGCTATAATATATTTTTTGTACTACAGTCAGTTACACTCACTATTTACTACTATCAAAGTTCTGGAACCATATGTCTGTCAGGGATCAAACTAGATTCAGCTGTGTACAGGGTTAGTACTTAAAATCCTTGCCTCCTTTTTCTTTAGCCTCTTTAACTTTTTTTTTTTTTTGAATGAGGGAATCAAGAGTAGCTACTTGACTATCATTGGAGTTGGAGAAGTCCAAGTAGAAAAAAGCAATTAAGTTGCTTCCAGTTAGACGGTAGGTTTATCTGAATGAGCATCAGGGCGTTGAAGAAAATTTGGAGGACTTAGGTAAATATTTGGAGACTAGATCTTAAAAAGCCTAAATATATATGACATTTTCTCCTATTAGTAACATATTTGATTAAATTCCTCATTGAATTTGCTAATTAATAAGAAAACTAGGTATATAATTATAGAAGAGATGACTGGATGAAGAAGCTTTGGTACATTTATACAACTGAATACTACTTTAAGAAATGATGATGACATGCAATGTGCTGCATATGGATGGATCTGGAGAATATAGTGCAGAGTGAAATGAGTAAGAAGGAGAGAGACATACAGAATGCTTTAACTTATATGCAAGACATAAAGGAGTAAAGGAGCACAATACAGAAATAACTAATGCCAAAGGCAACACAAATGAATAAGAAAATTGGTCCTTGGTAAGGAAGCTTGTCACTGGACAAAGAATGAGGGTATAGGAATACTTATATACTCAAGTATAAGCCAACCCAAGTATAAGCCTACCCCTAAAAACTGGAAAAATTTAGTGACTCGAGTATAAGCCGAGGTGGAAAATGCATCAGCCACTGGTAAATTTCAAAAATAAAAACATATCCCAAACAATTACAATAACTGAAAAATCAGTAGGTTAAATGTCTTTCAATATTTATTGCTATAGAAAAAATGTAAACTAGCAACAATAACTTTAAAATTTTAAATAAAGTGCAGAAAACTGTAGCTTAAGAGGTAATCAAGCTGAATCACAAAGGATAAAATCCTTCAAAACTGGATTCCTCCTTCTCCTCCTCATCTGTATGTCCAAACAGAGCTTCAGCTGTATCTGATGTGAGAGTATCAGCATAGATATTGTCGTCATTACTGAGTTCTCAGATCATCACTGCTGTAGGTCTCATACAAAGCACAGAAAATTATGGGTTAAATTGTTCAGTGGCATCCAGTTCAGTTCAGCCACCTACCTCTTCAGCTCAGTTGCGACTTGTGTACTGAGCTGAAGCACCACCCACTCCAGCAGAAAGACAACTGAAGACTACGTGTATTTGATTTGGTGCATGCACATTGAATCAAATAACCTGTATGACCGAGTATAAGCCAAGTTTGAGCTTTTGGCACAAATTTTGTGTCAGAAAAAACTCGGTTTATACTTGAGTATATACGGTTAAGTTAGGGAAGGTACCAGTATGACTAATAGAAAAGAGGCCATTCTGGACAAAAATTGCTGCTCAAAGGTGGTAAAAGTGATAGGTATGTAGTCTACCAGAAATTGTAAACCACAATGCAAAATGTGAAGGAGAGAGAAAACAAAAAGTACCTGCTATAGAAGCAAGCTGGAAAACAGAAGGAAAACTGGAGATACTGGTGGAGGAAAGTCAACACTGATGAAGAAAAGCAGGATGGCTACATGTAGTGCAAGTGGGATAGAAAGTGGCTGGTGGTGAAGGTATTGATTTTGCAAGATTCTACACTAAAACATAATCATAAATATTTTTGTAACTAATTCATAGTTTTCAATAAAAAAGTTAAAAATACATAGCATAAATTAAAATATTGTTTGTTGCTTCTCATTCCATTATAAACTCATGAAGAGATTATAAATTCTTGTAATGCTACATGCACCTTAGTGAAGATTTCTAATCAAATGAGTAACATTTGAATAGATTTTAAATGCCTATCTTAATCAGTTTATTTTGGTGTTGAATGGTCAAAGTCCTTGAAAAGAAAGGTTATACTAGCAAAGTCAGAATTAAGCAGAATACATGTTTTTAGTATGATTTATTCTACCAAAAAAGTCTCATAAGACGTTTCTTCATATTTTTATGATGTCATGAATCAATACTCATTTTTCCCTAAGTAATCAGGATATAAAACTCATTTCATATAATCAATTAAACACTTGTTTTAAGTGCACATTGTTTACTATATCTTTGTCTATGTTCATCACTGTATTACAAAATATGAATAAATATCTATAACTTGGACATAAAATACAGAATTGTGTAAAATAAACCAAAGACAAATGGGTACTTATTTAGTTGAAAGGTGCAGCTACCATAGGAACTTCAAATGACTTTTTGTAATTGAGTAAGTAAAGAAAGAAGCAAAGATAAATTTGAGACTAAGTAAATGTGTTTAATGTTTAAAGTTTTTAATTTTGTTCTTAACATATCTGTTAAATTTTACTTAATATATTTTAAATATTAATTCTTTTTGACAGCTTTATTTTCATTTTAGGTTATAAATTCCATATAGTTTTGAACTCTAGAAAGAATGGTATAATGCTTCAGGAGTCATAGACTTGATTACATTGACATTATTTGAGTGACTAATTTAATAGGCATTTGGCTTCAAGGACCTTACCTAAAAACTAATTTTCAAATTTTCTATAACCCCACTTATGGCTCTCAGTTACACATAGTCCTGTGATCTACGGCTATGATTAACATTTGAATAAGTTTTAAATGCAAAGACCAATATGTTTTAAGGTTTTGTAGTAGATGTTCATAATTTCTGTACAATATCATACATTTGTATAGATCTTTAAGTTAAGGCTATATATTAGAAAGTCACTGAATTCTCTAGTAAGCTAGAGGTCTAAGCACATAGTAAATAATCAAGCAGTTGCCTTATATTTCTGATTTAATAATTATTAAATTTATTCCGATTCCATCAAAGGATTAAATTTGAAGTTATTTATTTAATGAGAAATCAATAGATAATTCTGAAGAGATTATCCTAATTAAGTAATTGTTGACAATCAATGGAATATTCCGTTCATTACTTTAGGCTAATAAATTCATCATCTTCTAGATTTAGCATTTTGTATACATTACTGAGTACCTCAAAATTCTTATATCCTTTTGTTTATTATGCTCTATAGTTACAAAATTATTCATATTTGACTTTTAGTCATAGAATGTTATCCACCCTTTACCAGTATAGTTTTCCTGACACAAATGCCCCAGATTCCATCCCACCTCACATCCCCTTCCCTTTTTGACACTACACTGTTGTTTGCACTGTTGTTAATAAAAGAATATTATGCATGTCACTTTATCCCTTTCTGCATCCAGTTCTTGACAGAGTGATCAGTTCCAATTACCATTATCTAGATTCTAAGTGGACTCCTTTTTCTCTAACTGCTTTCACCTTTGTGGCAAGCTTCCTACCAGGGACTGACCTTCTTGGCCTTCATCTCTATTGTCTCTGGATATTATTACCATTATTCTTATAATCTTAAACCCAGGAGATCTATCTCCTATAAATAGGAGACATAAAATATAAAATGGAGTTAGGTGGAGTCAGTCAGTGGAAGAGCTATTTCTAAGAATGTACCATAACTTACTGTTTTTTTTTTCAAGTCATATAACTAACTTCTATTTTTAAAATTTAGATTCCAGACACATATATAGGTTTATCTAGACCTCTAGGTATCAGATTCAGTATGTTAAATTCTATCATACTCCTGAATACAAGAAGTTTCAGGCCAAATACAATTTGTATAATATCAGGTTCACTCTGGAACTTAAATGATCATCCCTAATTCTAAATTTTTATATGTCAAGTTTTTTAACCAAAATCCAAAATTATAATTTTATTAATGTTGTTATATACAATATATAATGCATTATATCATTGTATAAAACAATCCTGAAAAATAAAATTCAGCATACTATTTAGAAAGTAATTTTATTAATTAATTTATTTTTTGGTTTGGGGGTCACACCTGGAGACGCTCGGGGACTACTCCTGGCTCTGCTCTCAGAAATCTTCCCTGGCAGGTTCAGGGGACCATATGGGATGCCAGAATCAAACCACCATTGGTCCTGGGGTGGCCATGTGCAAGGCAAATGCCCTACTGCTGTGCTCTCTCCAGCCCAGAAAGTAATACTTTTATGCAAGGAAGATTTTATTACATCAAGATGACAGAAACTTCATGAAATAAGCTAGATACCTAATTAAATAATTAGGTAATTAATAATCTTAATAAAATTAATATTAATTAAGTAATCAGGTAAGAACAATAATCAGAAAACTTAAGTTTGGAAGCAACACATATAGCTCAGTAGCAGATATCATGCCTCATTTCTTTTCTTTTCTTTTCTTTCTTTCTTTTTTTTTTTTTTGGTGGGAGGTTTGGACCACACCTGGAGTAAATTACTCTATGGATCAGCTAACTATGGTAAATAGGCAATATCTAGCATACTGCCTATTTCTATCAAAGCTTTGATACAATGTCAGAAATATTTATGCACTGTCTGGACTGTTTTTACTAGATCTATAATGGTAGAACTGAGGAGTTTCAATACAAATTATATGAATAGTAAACAGTTACCCTCTGTTTTTTACAAAATAAAATCTCAGGTATAAATACCTGAGCTATTCCTCAGTATCATAGCAAGGAACTTAAAAAATTAAAGGCAGTATTTTGATAAAACAAATACAGTGCCTTCAAAATGAGAAGTAAAATAAAAGGTTATAAATTGAAAATATGTCAGTTATTAAAACCTAGCAAAAAGTTAATACCAAAAAGTTTATTATAAGCTTTTCTTCACATATAATAGAATATAATCATGACACTTATTTTAAAATATTACTTTTCAAGTTAATTAACTTTAACTATATATTAATATTACTTATAATACAGAAACAACTCTTATATTGTTATATTGGATAAGAGTAGTCACGCTAAAATTTTTTTGTGTAATAAAATCTTAAACACATATGAATCACATACATACCAGTGAATAAAATTCCCTGTCAAATGCAGTAAACTACATTCAAAATACTCAGTGTATTTCTTTTTTCTTTACTAAATCTGCTTTTCTCCAAACTGTTTAACTTTGTAATTACTTTGTGTTTGTCCCTATAGTCTATGCAAAAAGAAATTTTGATTACTTTTTTTTTTTACCTTGAGATCACGATACACAATTTTCCCAGAATGTAGATAGTCCAAGGCAGACACAATTTCTGCACCATAGAAACGTGTGCGGTCCTCAGAGAACACCCGCTCTCTCGACAAATGGAAAAACAGCTGTAGGGTAAACAGCAGGGACAGGATTGTAATAATTACTGATTTAGTGGGGGAAATTAACACAAACATAAAACACCTCTCATCACCATATTGTGATGATAGATAGTATGTTCTCAGTGGACATGAGCACTCTTAGACAGCAGCTGGCTTATCTTTTCCAGGTTTCCAGGGGGAGAAAAGGAGCTGTTAAATCAGCATTTTAATCAATATACCAATCTTGTTTAAGGCATTCTGCTTGCTATCCATTTAACCTTCAGTTACTAGAGGAAATAAATATGCATCATCAGATTGCATTTCCCTCTCACTGAATCTTTGCTTCATTCTTTCAAGGATCAAATACTAAGGAATTATTAAAATTAATTAACACAAGCATAGATATATTTATGATTTCAAAGAAAAGGCTGTTAGTTTGCTAAAACTGATTTATGTAAACTCGTTTTAGTATATCTATTACTTCAACTTTATATACTTAGAAATATATCCAGGGTCTGAATCTATTTTCTGTGGTAAAAAAATAGTATGATTTAAAGTTACTGATTTGAGTAATATACAAACTGGACTGAGAAACCTTCATCATTCTCCATAGTTTTCAATGTATATTCAACTTTCACATAATTATGACACTAGTCTATTCTTGTATAATCATTTATATGCTCCTCTATTTCCTAATTATTTAAAACAGTGAATTTCATCCTTAATATAACTGCAGACTAGCACAAATCTGTGTACTCTGTAGCACATTTCTGTAAATAACTGTCTGTGCTTTAAAGCCCAGCAGCCAATCCTGATGATACTGTCAGTGATGCTAGGTGTGACAGGTGTGACAGGTCAGCGTTAGAGTTTGGTGTTGGAGTTTACCAAGTCTACATCTAGTGATATCTCAGGATATCAGTGATATACAAAGTGGTGCTGAGACGGGGCATGCAGTAGATTAATCTTAAGGCTTTACACATGTAGGCATAGAAATCTCTGAGTGATATATCCCACCTAGACCATGATTTTTTTATATATATATAACTTATTTAAAGAGCATGTATCACATAGTTGACCTGGCTGATTATGATTACATTTTTCCAGGTAAGTGGGATCAACATTATTAAAAAAGCAAAAAAATAAAGGAAGAAGAAAAAAGCACAGAACAAGAAAAATTGATAATTAATGTATAGTGCATAAGGTCAAAAATTCATAAATTTGTTGCAATAGAGTCAATGCCATCAACTGTTGAAAATCACTGATCTAAAAGATACAGCACTCAACAATTAATAAGTATTAATTATTAACAATTAATAATTACAAAACAGCTCTTTATTTAGGCTAGCTCTTTAAATAATGGAAGGAACAATTTCATGCATAAGAAACAAACTCCTGACCTTTGTTTATTAATATCATTATATCAAGCTTTGTTAGGATAATTAAAAAAGAAACAAAGAAACAATAAAGTGTACTCAAGCTATCAAAACAATTTTAAATTTGCAATGGTTCAAGTTGGCTCCCCCAACTGCCAAGATCAATGCAGAGAGCTAACAGTATTAAGCATATCACAGTATGTTTTCAACCATGTCTATGATCAGAGAAATATGCCTTCTTGATCATCATATCTTCAAAATAATTACTATTAGTGTTTCTACACATTTTTAAAAATAGTTTATCTAATTATTTAAATTAATAAATTTACAACATGTAAGTTAGGATAAGAGGCACTCTACAAATACCTTCTTCTTTTTCCCAGTTAAACCAAGAATCTATTATTATACTAAGATCAATGTTAAATAGAGAAACTCATCATTTACTAAAGAGTAGATGATAGCTATTGCAGAAAAAATAGATAAACATTAGTTATAATAAAACTAAGATATCTGGCCAACAGTCTAAACTCTATAATTGTATTTTGTCAAATGTAAAGTGATAGTGATTTGTACTACCAATTAAAAATGCAACTAAAACTATGATATAAATAAAAATAAACACTGATTGTAGAAAAGTGCTTTTTCTTTTTTTTGTGGAGTGGCATACTTGGGCCATACCCTGCAGTGTTCAGGGGCTTGTGCTGAGGCGTGATCTTCAACAGTGCTAGAGATGAAAATGTAGTACCAGGCATCAACAAAGCATTGTTGGCTGAATGGAAGACAAATGCTTAACTCCTATACTATCTCCTAGCTCCAGAAAATGATGAATTTGTCTTAGAAATTATCAAATACAGTGTATCAGAATTTATCTATTTATTTATTTTGGTTTTTGGCCACACCCAGTGACACTCAGGTTACTCCAAGCTATGTGCTTCAGAAATTGCTCCTGGCTCAGGGACTGTATAGGATGCCAGGAATCAAACCCAGGTCCTTACAGGGTCAGCCGCATGCAAGGCAAATAAATGCCCTAGTGCTATGCTATTGCTCTGGCACCAGTATACTAGAAATCTAACATATGTATAAAGATACTCAGTAGATTTTAAAAACCTCATTTCATATATATATATATATATATATATATATATATATATATATATATATATATGTATAGTCAAGTATATATTGTGTAGTACCCTTCTCATGATAACAGAAAAAACACATCACCTAGCCAGACTCTCATTCAGGTTTGAAATATGGAGTCATAACAGCTCAGATGAACAACAGCACAGGAATTACCAGACTCAAACACTACTTTAAAGAACTGAAGGGAGTACTTTAGGGCAAGACAAACCTCATAATTACATCAAGCTTCTACAGAAAGATGGCATACAAATCCATGACAATCACGTCTCTCAATGTTAATAGACTAAATGCACTAAGTAAGATAAGTAGAGTGGCAAAATGAATTAGAATATTGAATTCAAAATTCTGCTCCCTACAAGAAAGACATTGAATCTAACTCAAAGTCAAAGGTTGAAAACAATCCTTCAAGCAAACAACTCCCTCAAACAGCCTGGCTTAGCTGTAATAATATCAGATGACATAGACCTCAGGATCAAAAATGTTCTGAGACTGGGGCTGAGCATGATAGCGTACAGTGTAGGTACAGTGGTAGAGCATTTTGCCTTGCATGCAGCTGACCCAGGGCAGACCGTGGTTCGATTCTCCGATGTTCCATATGGTTCCCCAAGCCAGGAGTGATTTCTGACGGCTTACCTAAGAGTCACTACTGAGCATCCCTGGCTAAGGCCCCCAAATCAAAAACCAAAAATAAGGGGGAAAAAAGGGTTCTGAGATAGAGTTATTGCTTTACAATCAAGGAATAAGTACACCAGAAAGAACTCACACTTCTAAATACATATGCACCCAACAAGGGGTCAGCAAAACATTGGAAAATTCCTAATGGACTTGAAGAAAAATATCAATAGCAACACAGGAGTAGTTGGTGACTTTAACATCACTCTGCCACCTCTGCTCCAATGTGCATGGGACATTGTCAAAGACAGAAAACATGTTTGTCAAAAAAATATCTCCATAAAATCAAGAAAACAGAAACGGTAGCAACTATTTTCTAACATCACAATGCAGTAAAAGTAGATGTGAATATAAGTAAAAGAGACATGGAAATATAATTTAAACACCTGGAAATCAAACAGCTCAGTTCTCAACAAGTTGGTTAGAAAATCAAAAACATTGCTGAAAACAAGAGAGAATGACAATGGAACTATCAGAATTTGTAAGACAGAACAAAAATAAGAGTAACATTTATAGTTTTTGAAGCATTCATCAAGAAGAAGAAAGGGCCTACATAAAAAACATAATGTCATAACTTAAAGAATTGGAAAATTACCAAGTAAATGAGTCAAAACGAGGCAAGTAGAAGGAAATAATAAAACACAGAGCAGAAATTAGCAAACTGGAAAAGCAAAGAAAAAATTTCCAAAACATCAACGAGAAAGAGTTGGTTCTTTTAAAAATAAACAGCATTGATAAACAATCAGCAAAACTCACAAAAAAGAGTGAAAAATTGAGAACCCTAATAAAGTGATTTAGAAATGAAAGGGGTATGTCACAGAAGGTATCACAAAAAATTCAACGGACAGTCAGAAATTACTTTCAGGATATTTATGCCACAAAAATGTGAGAATTTACAAGAACTGGATAAATTCTTCTGATCCTATAATCTCCTAAGGTTAAACCAAATAATAAAAAGTATCTGAACAGAGTCTTAAAATGGTATTCAATAACAAAAGCCAGACCAAGATAGATTCACTAGTGATTTATTTCGAAAATTTAAAGAGGACCTATTGCCAATACCTTTAATCACTTCCAGGAAACTGAAGAAACAGAAATACTCTTAAACAGTTTCTATGAAGCTAGTACACAAAGCAGACAAAGACACGACAAAAAATAATTACAGGACAATATCTTGATGAATACAGATACAAAGATCTGCAGCAAAATACTAGCAAATAGAATCCAACAATTCTTCAAAAAGATGATCAATATGATCAAGTTGGATTCATCCCAGTGGTGCAAGAAAGGCTGCAAAAAAGGTTAAAATATGCAAGTCAATCAAAATGATATATCATATCAATATAAGAAAAATGAAAAATCATATAATCATATCAATAGATGCAGAGAAAGCATGTGAGAAGGCCCAGTACCCATTCATGATAAAAACTCTCAACAAGATAGGAATTGAAGGAACCTTATTCAGTATAGTCAAGACCATTTTCACAAGCTGTTGTCAAACATGATCAATAGGGAAAAACTGAAAGCCTTTCTTCTATGATCTGACACAAGACAAGGTTGCCCACTCACCTACTGAATATAGTATTGGAAGTACTTATCACAGCAATTAGGTAAGAAAAATATGTCAAGGGCATCCAGATAGGAATGAAAGAAGTCAAGATCTCCTTGTTTGTAGAAGACAATGATACTATATTTAGAAAAAGTTTAAGACTTTTATAAAAATAAATGCTTCTACAAAAATAGATTTGTAAAGTGACTGGCTACAAAGAATACAAAAAAACCCACGGCCTTTTTAAATAAAAATAATGAAAGAGAAGAGATATTAGAAAAATATCCAACTCACCATAGTACTTCACAAAATCAAGTACCTTGGAATCAAATTTACTACAGTAGTAAAAGATCTATATAAAGAAAACAAAACACTGTTTAAATAAGAGAAAACAAGAAAATCGAAATTTATACCATGGTTATGGATTAGGAGGATTAAGGGCATTAAAATGACAATACTCCCCAAAGTATTGTATAGATTTATTGCAATCTCTATTAAGGATACCCATTACATTTTCCAAAGAAATTGATAAAACACCTCTGAAATTCATGTGGAATAAGAAACCACCAGGAATAACAAAAGCAATCACTGAGGAAAAGAATATGGAAACCATCATTTTCCTCAATTTCAAACAGTGGTCATTAAAGTAGTAGTCATTAAAACGCATGGTATTGGAATAAAGAATTATCCTCAGATCAATGGCATAGACTTGAATGTCCCAAGGCTGACCCTCAGATATATGATCAATTGTTCTCTAATAATGGGACAAGAAACATAAAATGGAGCAAGAAAAGCTTCTTCAACAAATGGTGTTTGGAAAAATGGGTAGCTACTTGCAAAACTAGTGAACTCAGCTCTTTGACATCATGCACACAAATAAAATGAATATGGCTTAATGACCTTGGTATCAGACCTATAACCATAAGGTACATAGAGGAAAATGTAGACAGAACTCAAAGAATTTATATTTCAAGAATGAAATACTACTGGCCAAATACAAGCAAAGATATATAAATGAGATTATATTAAAATAAGAAGTTTCTATGCATCAAAGAAACAGTGAACAGAATACAAAGATTGCCCCTGGAATGGGATAAAATATCCACTCAAAACCCTTTTGGTAAGGAAGTAATATCTAGATATATAAGGCACTAGTAGGGCTTAACAAGAAAACAATCATCTAACCCCGACTGAAATAGAAGAATTGAGCAGACATTTCCTCAAAGAAGAAATACAAATGGCCAAAAGGCACCTGAAAAAAATGTTCCACATCACTAATCATCACAGAGATGCAAATCAAAACAACAATGATGTAATATCTCACACCAAGAGACTGGTACATGTCACAAAGAATAAAAACAACCAGTGCTGACGTGGATGTGGAGAGAAAGAAATTCATATTTACTGCTGGTGGGAATGCTTATACATAGATGGACATGGAGACCGTTATACTGAGTGAAATGAGTCAGACAGAGAGACATAGAATAGTCTCATAATCTGTGGTATTTAAGAAGAATAAGATTCTTTACATGACTGAAACCCAATAACAATCATATTTATAATCAAGATGTTTAAATAAAGATATTAATAAAAAAGAAAAATAAGACAGTTGGTAATAATATCTAGAAACAAGAGATAATCTACTGCTAATCTCTCACTGTAGACGAATTAATTTCTTTTGTAAGAAATATTTCCTCAGCTATCCATCAGGGAATCTCCATATTACCTCTTTCCTTTGTTCTAACCAGTACAAGCTGGATTCCTTTAATGTAAACTGAAAAGTAAGCTATGAGTACCTATTCTATTTGAGATCCTTCAAGAGCTTCTTTCCAGCTCGAGTGTAGCTTGTAATATTATAACTAAGTCTTTTTTAAAATGTGCTATTTTATAGCTATTATCTTTTGAGAAAACTTATTTATGTATCAAATAATAATATTCCTGTGATCAAATAATAATTTTCAGTCTGATTGGTAATAATTCTTCACATAGAGTTTGTCATTTTTCATAATGATTGTACTAAATAGATATCCAATCCAACCTTTTGGGCTGTGCTATTAATCTATTTAGTCCCCAAAAGCTTAAAATTGGTTCTCTAATTCTCTCAGAGGTGTCTTTCTAACATTGTGCTAATGATATTAATTCCAAACGTTTTATTCTAAATTATTTATACAATAAATAACAAAGACATATTATTCTACTCAATGTCCTGAACCAATAGTGAGGTAATTTTCTAATAAGGCCATTTGAATATTTCTAATATCATCACAGGCCATACAATACAGAAGAACAGGCTGAGAGTAGCCAGTGAGAGACATAATGTGGTACGTTCAGTCTGTCTAGGAGGGCCAGATCACTTGATTATGCAGGCCTTCAGATTACTGCTATGAAAATTAATTACTCTTTGCTTCTAAAGTATACAATCAGAATTACAAAATTAATTATAGATATCTTGTGTTGTTCTTATCTTTGCATGTATCTCCTTTGATGGGCTGAATTCATTTAATTTAATCTTACATGTTAACCATCCTATATACTGTATTTTCCGGCGTATAAGATGACCCCTAATTTTGCAGTTAAAACATAGGTTTAGGCCTATATTCGCTGTATCAGACAGAATGTTTCTGTGCTGCAACTGTATGTATCACAGTGAGCCACTCACAACAAGCAAAGATTCAAAGGTTATACTGTAATAGACTTCCTCTCTGACTCTGACGAATCTGAGCAGACTTTTTCGGGTCCAGAACATTGTCTAATTTGCATGCATAAAAAGCCTGCTTGGATTGGCTGAGTTGGAGAGGTGGTCCGAGCAGCCTTGCAGTGATTGGTCCCTTATCATAGGCACCTTTTCTGGCAATTCTCTGGTGGCGTCAGTTAATCTCTCCCACTACACGAACCAAACAACACCCCATCCTCGAACCCTCGCACTGAACCACCACATGGTTAGCTGGGTTTTGCCAGAATATTAAGATTTCCTGAGTACTGTTTGGGAGCTCGCAAGAAAGAGATTTGGAAACTCTGCGACCTGATTTTTTGTTTTGTTTTGTTTAGTGGCATATTGAAACATTTTTCGGGATATACTTGGCGTATAAGACGACCCCTGATTTTCGGTTGACAATTTTTTTGTTTCAAAAGTCATCTTATACGCCGGAAAATACAGTACCCTCTCATTTTTTTTCAGGGCTCAATAAAATAACTTTAAAACATCTGATGCTCACTAACTGGAAAGTTGGTTCAAAGCCAAAGTAGAAACTAGAAGGAATATTCAGAGTTAGGTAGAAAATCAAGCTGTGTTAGAAAATCAGTAAATATATTTTAAGAGTAGAGATCATTTGGTGATATTATAAACTCTAAAGCAGAAATGAGGTATATAGACTAAAATAATTGACTTTGAAAATTTAGAAATATTTGTTCAGTTCAACAGAAATTAAGTTCCAAGAGACACAAAAACAGCAGGAACCCCAGCTCAGGCCAAGGTTGGCAGAAGCCCTGAGAAACAGAGGGGTAAGTACCCTTCCTCCAAAGGAAATATTTCATCTGAGAGGTGACACCCCTCTTTTGCTGCGAGAACACAGGCTTCTCCTGCCTAGAGAAACAAAATTGGAGAACAGAAGCTCTGCTTTAATCCTAATGCATTATGTCCTAATCAATGTATATTAGTACAACATGTAGAAAAACCACAGTTCAAAGGCCAATATGGGAAAGGTTCACAGAATACCACCATGTTTAGAGAATGAGGATGATGGATCTGAAGACCCCCCCAAAAGTACCCGTCACCTACACAGCCTCTCTGAAAAAGACTTTAGAGAGAAAATTTGAAGAATATTAAGGAACTCAAAGAATTCATAGAACAAACCACAAATAATAATCAAGAGAATATGAAAGTAGAAATAAGAAAATGCCAAACTGAAATATTTGGGCTAAAAAATCTGGCAGCTAAAACGAAACCTCACTGGAAAGCCTCACCAACAGAGGAACAGATGTTGAAGACAGAATCAGTGATTTGGAATATGAAATGAATAACAACTCCATACAACATAAAAAGCTAGAAAATGACCATAAAAATGAGCAGATGATGAAAAATATCCTTAAAGAATGTGAACAGATAAAAATAGAGGTCTGAAATAAACTCAATAAAAACAACATAAGAATCATTGGATTCACAGATGCCCAGGAGAAAATCTTCATAAAAAAATCCAAAGTTAAGGATATCATTGCAGAAAAACTACCAGAGCTAAAGCATGCATGCAACCAAAATACTACATGCCCAGCGTATATTTACTAAAAAAAGAGCCAAATTAAAAAAATCAAGGACACATCTAGTCACAATGATGAATCCCAAGATAGGAATAGAATACTGAAGGCAGAAAAATCAAAAAGGAAAATTATGTACAAAGGAGTATCTTAAAGTTTACAGAAAATTTATCAAAGCAATCTTCGGAGCCTGAAGATAAGTGGGATACAATGACAAATCTCAACAAAAGGAATATTTCGCCAAGAATATTTCACATAGCCAGACTTAGATATATATTAGAACAGTGGTCCTCAAACTATGGCCCGTGGGCCACATATTGTATTTGTATCTGTTTTGTTTCTTCATTGCAAAATAAGATATATGCAGTGTGCATAAGAATTCGTTCATTAAGTTTTGTTTTTACTATAGTCAGACCCTCCAGTGGCTGAGGGACAGTGAACTGGCCCCGTTTAAAAAGTTTGAGGACCCCTGTATTAGAAGGAAAATACAAAGCTTCTCAGAGACAATAGCTGAGGAACTTTACACACTCAAAAACAACCTTAAAAGAAGAACTGAAAGGTCTACTTAAATTTAAGGCAAAGCATACCCAAGAACACACCAAACTCTTACAAAATATGACATTAAATCCCATGACAATCAACTTTTTCAATGTCAATGGACTAAATGCACCAGTTAAGAGATAGAGTGACAAAATGGATCAAAATATTGAATCCACTGTTTTGCTGCTTTCAAATGAAACACATTTGAATATCAGAGCAAACACAGATTCAATGTCAAAAGTTGGAGAATAATCATTCAAACAAGCAACTCCCTTTAAAAGGCTGGAGTGGAGGAGCAGAGGGAGAGGCCGGGCAGATAGCTGGCTTCCGGCGCCTTGATCCTGGAAGCCAGCTCTTCCCAGGTATGGGGACACCCCATTCCAGAGGCCTACTCCCTAGCTTGGGGGCTGCTGAGAGGCTTGGCAGGCCCCCAGCCATTCCCCTATTTCTCCCCTACTCCAGGCATTCCTTGGTTTCCGCCCCAGGTGGACTCTTATAGTGGTCCTCAGGCTTTCCCCCTTTCTCTCCCTACACTAAGGGGGGGACATGTGGGGTGGATGGCGGGTTGATGCAGCACTGGTATATGTCATGACATGTCGTGACATTCACTGGTATTTCTTTTTCTCATTGGTCTCCATTTCAAAAACCACGCGGGGTACCATATATATTTAAAATAAAAATGGAAGGATGGACTCTCAGGCTGGGAAGAGACCAGTTCGGGTGGGGGTACAATATTTGAATATTGTAGATATATTCCCTCAACTGCTGTAACTATTCTTAATATCCCCTTAAACGGTGACAATTGTGTCCACTGTCTTAAGTTAGATTGTTTATTTTCCCCACGTTTTATCTTTTTTTTATCTTTGTGAACTGTTCAATAAGGAATTTTGGGGAAAGAGTCGCTCAGTTTAATGCTTATGTTTGAACCAGGTCACGGGATTGTTGGACTTGCTCTTGCGGCCCCCTTATGCGCTGATAATGCCAGGTGGCATTATTCCTTGTTTGCATGGGCACATTGAAATGGAAAATACTATATATACAAATAAGTTCTTATCTAGAGATAAGGAACACAAAAATCTTGTGGTGCAATGGGAAAATTGACATGATGACCTGGCACAGGCTTCAGAAATTTGGGCATTCTCCATTCACACCTGAACCAGGGAAGCCATCTATGAAACATCCAAAGTTGTCTATGAAATTACCTGGAAGCAATCCTCTACCAGGGAAGACCCTACTGCTACTCTGACATCGATTTACTCAAAAGAGTCTTCCCTAAACACTGAGAAGATTTAAACAACAGTAACAACCTGCATACTGAACAGGGCTTTCTGCATTGCCTTTTAATTGTGAGTTGAAATTAGATGACGCTCTGCACCATCCTGACTTCAATGTTGGATATACAGATTCCAGGATCTTCAATATAGAACATAATACCAACAACAGAAACCGTGTAAAAAATAAAACGGTATTGGCACTACAGACTATGGCCTAGATTGGACAAACTAGTTTGCCTGAAGCCTAGAATTGGTCAGGAAACTTCATGGGTAAGGTCTCCTTGGATATAGGCCAAGGTTTTTCCTTTCCATGTCCCCCATACTTTGGTGGGTCTATGCAAATGATAATTGCCACTCTAACACTGTTTTTACAGTGCTCCTTTGATGCTAAACATTTAAGAAACCACTAGTAAAACCATCTGGAACTGCACTTTTGTTTTTGTTTAGTTTCAATTTCCATTCTTGAATATGTCTGTTGGTGTTTTTTGCTATTTGTTCCATTAAGTCTTGAATGGCTGTGAGATTCTAAAACTGTTTATTTCCTCTGGGTGATTCAATTTAGTTATATAAAATTGTGCATACTAATCTAAAAAAACCAGTTATTGAAAAGTCAAGCATTTGGCTTTAGGTCTCTCTTCTCTCTCTCTCTCTCTCTCTCTCTCTCTCTCTGTCTCTCTCTCTCTGTCTCTCTCTCTCTCTTTCTTTCTCTCTCTGTCTCTCTCTCCTCTCTCTCTCTCTCCCCCCCATATGCCATTTTTCTCTTTTCTCATTTGGATTCAAAATCAAATGGTTGTTGAATAACTTGAAAAATCACAAATATTAATGTATCTTGAAAAAACTGGCAGTGATGCTGTACAAGCACATACTTTCCACAGAAAGACCGATAATAGCTAAGTGTCTTAATCAATATGTAAGTTAATAGGTATTCTAACAAGGCTTAAAGAAATTGAGACATGTGAATCTAGATTAGCATTGTATTTTACCATATTTTACACATCTGACTTGTTATTTGTCTAATATTTTCACTATTATGTACTGCTTTTCATCTCAATAAAAAAGAAAGAAAAAAGCTGGAGTGGCCATACTTCTATCAGATGACACAGACTTTAGACTTAAAAGATTATAAGGAACAGAGATGGACAGTTCTTGATAATCAAATGATATATACTCTAGGAAAAAATCATACTGTAAACATATATGCACCCATGAGGGACCAGCAAAATATTTAAAACAATTGCTGAGACATATCTAAAGAAAGATATGAGAGGCATTACAATAATAGTAAGATACATCAACACTGTAATTCCACACCTTGATAGGTCAACAAGGCTAAAACCCAACAAGAATTTAAGATCTAAAGGAAGAAATTGGGGCCGGCGAGGTGGCGCTAGAGGTAAGGTGTCTGCCTTGCAAGCGCTAGTCAAGGAAGGAAACGGTTCAAATCCCAAGCGTCCTATATGGTTCCCCAAACCAGGGGCAATTTCTGAGTGCTTAGCCAGGAGTAACTCCTGAGCATCAAACAGGTGTGGCCCGAAAAACCAAAAAAAAAAAAAAAAAAAGGATCTAAAGGAAGAAATAAAAGAAAATGGTTTAGTAAATGTATGTTTGTATGTTGGGCTGTCCATCCCCAGAAACCTGGAAAATTGGACACATTCTTCTCCAATGTTCATGGATCATCTTTATACAGATTTAAAATAAGCTTTTTCTTCTGTAAAATTCTTTGGAATTGGATTGGAAAGAAAATACAGTAAGCAAGTTGCTTGCCTTGCATGTACCTAACCTAATTTGATTTCTGGCTTCTCATATGGTCCTTCAAATACTGTCAGGAGTAATTCCTACGTACAGAATCAGAAACAACTCATGAGCAACACCGGGTAAGGCTCCCTCCAAAAATCCTTCCCAAAATAAAATTTTGGAATTAATGTTTTAGTGAGATTTTAGTATTAATATCAATTATTAAATTAATTGGTATTTAAATAATACTTAATTTTTCATTGAAACAAATAATAGAGTTTAAAGGCTAAAGAGATAATTCCAATTAATTAATTAAACTCAAAGGAGATACATGCAAAGATAAAAACAACACAAGATATCTATAATTAATTTTGTAATTCTCATTGTCAGTATACTTTAGAAGCAAAGAGTAATTAAGTTTTATAGCAGTTATCTGAAGACCTTCAAAATCAAGTGAACTGCTAGGAATTGCTGAGTTTTATCTCAGATACTACATGGGTATTGCCTGCCCCAACTTCCTCCACAGCACTATCAGTTAATCAGATAGTTAGCAAGAGCAAGACTTTCATTGACAAGGACCCATCACCACACTCCCCACTGTGGGAAGCTCCTGGAAGAAATGAGTTAGAAACTGGGGGAGGGCCTGAGTGATAGCACAGGGGTAGGGCATTTGCCTTGTATGCGGCCAACCCAGGATGACCCGAGTTCAATCTCTGGCATCCCATTGGCTCCCTAAGCCTTCCAGGAGTGATTTCTGAATGCTGAGCCACGAATAACCCCTGAGCGCCGCAGGATATGGTCCCAAAGCCAGCCCACCCCCCAAAAAAAGAAATTGGGGGAGTAGTAATAATTCAAAAAGCAATGGACAATGGGGAGGAGTTCTCAAAAGGCTTTCTTTTCAGCCTCATCATCATTTTCTTTACATACACACACATACACACATACATACAAACATACATACATATTCTGGTACTGGCAGGCATACCACTGGAAAACATATGGTAAAGTGCAGGTTCACCGAGTGCTAAGTAATTTCTGTCTTATCCATAATGGAGAAACTTGGAATTCCAAGAAACGTGGCACCTAGCACTATTCTTGCACTTACTGCAATTATGTATTAGAGCAAAGGTTAAATATATGACAAAGTGATTTTAAAAAAGAAAAATTATTCAATGGGTCAAAAGATAGTCTTTTAAACAAAACTCTATAATAACTGGGTATCAATAAGGGGGGGCAGGGAAGAATTTCAATCCTTACAGCATCCATAAAAAATAAAGAGATCACAGACAGACTTAAATTATGGTAGGTATTATTAAAAGCTTTAGAAGAAAGACATATGACCAAGGGTAGACAAAATTTATTAGAATAAAATATTAAAATGAATTATAGTTGTGCAAAAAATATTGGGAAATAAAAAGGCAAAGTACAATCTGAGAAAATAATACACATACTTTGAACTTTATTTGTAACCAAAATGTATTAAGAACTATTATAATGTAATATTAAAGTAAATATATTAATAAAAAGGCAAAATTGATCCACTTTTACAAACTCTGACAAGAGGTCATTAAAATACTTTAGTGTCCAAAAAACTGGATCAACCAAGTATATAGATATATTTTAATTGAAATTGATTAAATAAAATAAGCAAACTAAATACTAAAATCAGCAATAATTTAATAAAGTATGTCCTACCTACAAAATTACTTTTAAGTCCACTTAAACATGGGGAAATATGTGTCTAGGACAAAGCAAAATATATCAACATAGTAATAATAGATATATAATCACATATGTAGTTTTTCAAAACATTTTCTGGAGTTGTGAGATAAAAACTACTGGTTCACACTTGAGAGGCTTGCTTTATCATACTCTACAGCTAAGCCACATCCCAGCCCTTTTGTAATTGTAATTAGCTGTTAAGATCTGTTCTCCAGAACTCTATGCTTTTCTTAAGTTCAGAGACCATCTGTCTAGTTTAGTTCATATATGACATGCATAGCACTGTGACTGGCTTATAGTAGTCAATAAATTTCTTAATTAAACTGAAACCTTTTTGCCTTATGAATATTCTCTGCAAAAAACATTAACTAAATATTAATCTTATAATTGGCAAAATCACAAAGGTTTTAAATAAATTATTAATTTTTATTACAAATCGAATGCTATTAATTTTTTTACAGAGGTACAAGGGAAGAGGTTATCTTTTCTCTACATATGAGTATAAAGAGAAAAGAATAAGATAAAAATATTTTTCAATGATATGGAAAGGTTTAAAGCTTTTTAATTGAATAGCCCTTGTTTTGTTTAAAAGAACAAAATCATGCAATCTGAAGCAACATGGATGATACAGAGGATATTATAATGAATGGAGCCAGAAAGAAAGAGATAGATACAGAATAATCTCTGTCATAGAGGGGGCTTAAAGGCAAGGCAGTAAAGATTCAAAGGCAACATAATGGGAGAACTGAGCCTGCCAACTGAATTTCTGAACAAAGAAAGGAGTAACCTCTGAGTGCTGCCAGGTGTGGCCCCCCCCAAAAAAAAAAGAACAAAAAATTATGAATGCAATCAATTTACTAAGAAACTAAAGAAACAAACTCTAAGAATATCCTGAATATTACCACTGCAGTCTAAATTTTTCCCCAAGTGCCTGAACAGACTAATTTTAAGATAAAGGTTCCAAACATCAAGAATAATCCAGTTTCAATTTGTAGTATCCACAGTGTCAACCTCCCTCCAGCATGTTCCCAAAGTGAAGATGTTCTCTACCCTTTGACCCTTAGCCTGCCAGTATAACAGACCTATAGAAAACAAATCTTAAGACTATTATACTATTTTTATAGAGGAGCCATTTCACATGCCAGCTCTCATTCACAAATATACATTGTTACATTTGTGTTGCACAGCCCTACCCTGCACTTTCATGTGGGATAAAAGACATACTAATAACTTTTATTTTTTTTTTTTTGGTTTTTGGGTCACACCCGGCGGTGCTCAGGGGTTACTCCTGGCTGTCTGCTCAGAAATAGCTCCTGGCAGGCACAGGGGACCATATGGGACACCGGGATTCGAACCAACCACCTTTGGTCCTGGATTGGCTGCTTGCAAGGCAAACGCCGCTGTACTATCTCTCTGGGCCCATACTAATAACTTTCAAAGCTGTTCTTGAATACTACTTAACTAACAAGATTGTCTTCGCAGTTAGGTAAGCAACTATTGAACTCATGTATGAATGGAAGAAACATGTATGAATGGAAGAAATTCTTAACTCAATTATCTTTCTTCTTACAAATCATACCTATATAATGTTTAGTCATTCCCTTTTAATGGTAAAAGACTGGTTAATATAGAATAACAAAATATACTCTATACATGCCTCATTTATTTTTTAAATTAAATTAAAAAAATTTTTTTTGGATTTTGGGTACTTAGAAGGTACATCAGACAGGCTCGAGGGACCATATGGGATGCTGGATACTGAACCCAGGTTGGCCATGTGCAAGGCAAAACATACTACCGGTTAAACTATTGCTCTGGCCCCATCAGGTCTCATTTACTAATAATTACAGTAATTATTATAATAATGATTCATCTTATATAAGCATGATATTCTACAGCAACAAATTGAGCAATTAAAGATAGCAGACTGTGTAATAATTAATGACATATAATTAAAACATCCTTTTGATTTAAAAAAAATAAAAAGAACAGATCCAGATCAATCTACATGGAAACTAACCAAAAATATCGACTTAGTCTGTTCATGTAGTTATAATAAAATATAAACTAGATCTTTTAAACAATATATTTATTTCTAACAGTTCTTGAAGCTGGGTATTAGCATTACTAAACAAGTATTAGTAAAACTAAGATCTATCTGCTTTCTATCTCCTAGAAAGTTGTTCTTTTGCTGTATCTTTAAGTCATGGTAGGAACTGGATATATGAACTCTTTGGTGTCTCTTTTATAAGGGCACTTTTTTTTTTTTGTTTTTTTGGGCCACACCCAGTTGATGCTCAGGGGTTACTCCTGGCTAAGGGCTCAGAAATTGCCCCTGGCTTGGAAGGACCATATGGGACACCGGGAGATCGAACTGAGGTCATTCCTTGGCTAGTGCTTGCAAGGCAGACACCTTACCTCTAGCGCCACCTCGCCGGCCCCATGGGCACTTAACTCATGCAAGAGGATTCCACTTTATGACATAATCATCTCTCAATGTCCTCATTCTATTTCTATATTACTGGATAATATGCTTTAACCACATGGATTCCAGGGAACACATATTTACAGATACTATGCTATATAACTGGAACAGTATTATATAATCAAATGGGCACTTAATATGTTCAATTAAAAGTATCTCATATTTCATGGGATATTCATATAAATTATTTTCAGACAGTTCCTACATTTTTATAAACTGAGCTCACAGTTACTATATATTTTTACACAGACAAATTAAAGCAAATTAACAAATTTACACAGCTTTTAAAGCAAGCTTATCTTAGAATGAACAGTATTTAATTAGCTTTTACTATAATACCTTTTAGTAATATAATTCAATAACATTTCTTAAAATACAAATTAAACACTTGAGATGTTATTAAAAACTACAAGGAGTCTAGGCTTAGAGCTGTTCAGTGGTAATTGTTAATCATAAATGATCAGTTAAATACCTCAAGCTCTGATTCCTCTACCCTTTTCCTTCTTTTCACAAATCTAAAAATGTAGTCATTGTGCTATTTTATTATCTATTACCTGGAGCTGGAGACTTAAAAAGTAAGATAAAAGTTAACAATTTGTTAATTAATATAAAAAAGTTGAGGAAATAGTTAAGTACAAAGAAATCTACTTTAAATTTTCTCAAAAAATTAAAAACAGAACTCTCAAATGACCCAATGATAGCAATCCTTGGCATCTACCTCCAAAATGCAAAAACATTAATTCAAAAGGACATAAAAATATCTGCACACCTACATTTACTGCAGCATTGAGTACAACAGACAAGATTTGAATTGTTTAATTTGAATTGTATTAAACTATAGATGATAGGATAAAAAGTTGTGGTTAATATATTCAGTCGAATATTATGCATCTCTAAGAAAGGACAAAAATCATGCAATCTGCCACTACGTGGATGAAACTAGAGGGAATAATGCTGAGTAAAGTGAGTCACAAAAGAAAGAGACATAGAATAATTTCTCCCATATGTGAAATTTAAAGAGGAACAGTAATGGAGAAAGAAACACCCAAAGACTAGAGAGTTGATTCAGAGCTGAGCTTGGGGTTGTGAGGGTGGGGAACTGAATAGGAGATGAGATGCCTTTGTTACATAAACAACACGTTACTTATTCACTTATGGTAACTTAGACACATATAATTTAATCCTCACAGTAATCTTATATTATAGGCATGTTTTTATTTCACAAATGAGAAAGTTTTTGGTTAGGGCTTAAAATGCTTTAAAACTTAATCTCAATGCTTATTAAACAGTTGTGATTTAAACTCTCTCCCTCAAATTTTCAGAAACAAATAATTGCTTTACAGAATCATCCAGCCAGCAGGTAGGCACAGCATTCCATATGGTCCCGAGTCTGCCAGGAGTGATCCCTAAGCATAAAGCCCAAAGCTCTGGGTGTGGTCCATATAACTAAAGCCCAGAAAAAGCAAAAACCCAATTTCTAGTACTAGAACAATGTAGCAGTAGGGCATTTGCCTTGCACAAGGCTGACCAAGGATAGACCATGGTTCGATCCCCTGCATCCCATATGATCCGAGTCAGGAGCAATTTCTAAGCGCAGAGCCAGTAGTAACCCCTGAGCATAACCAGGTGTGGCCTAAAAGCCAAAATAAATAAATAAAAAAAAATAAAGCAAAATCAAAACCCAACAAAATGAACCAAAAAAGGTTCTTAAAGAACAAGATGAGGCCGGAGTGGTGGCACAAGTGGTAAGGCCTTGCCCATGCTAGACTAGGACGGACTGTGGTTTGATTCCCCATGTCCCATATGGTCCCCCAAGCCAGGAGCGATTTCTGACCGCATAGCCAGGAGTAACCTGAGTGTCACTGGTACAGCCCAAAAACAAAAACAAAAGAATGTACACAGTAGCAAAATTAAGACCTGGTTACGTATGGTGATGATATTAGTTTGAATGTAAAATGATACCATTTACGGTCTATATAGGATTCTAGTATCTCTAGAGAGTTCCTGCTTGCAGTTCAAGCAAGGTCAGTTTCTGGGACCAAACATGATTCCTTGAACAATGCTAGGAGGGATTCCTCAACAGGGAGCTTCAAGGAAGTCATAGAACTGCTTGGTGTATCCCAAATCCAGATCCCAAAATACATCAGTATTTTATAAAATTGAACATACAAAATGACATAGGTATTTATTTGAGATAAGATGAAATATATTTCCAAAGATTTAAACAGTAATATTCACAAGAGCTATTTTTTATAATATGTCCATGCTGCTAAGGAAACAAATGCATATTAGTGCTTGACAATATATTCTGATACATCCATATATTGGAATAAGTATTATAATACTGTCAATGACATGGTTTCATGAATGCAGCACTGCAATATAACATGCCCCACCAGAGGGTTTGTTTACCTCTACTCTTGTCTCAGTGTCCTCCTCACTCTCTTTCAACAACATCTTCACTGGACATCTTACCATATGCATGGTAAGCTCAGTTCTGTAAATTAGTTGTTAGATTCTATTCTTTTGAACCCTTTAAAAAACTCATTAATTAAAGCACAATGATTTACAAAGTCACTTGTAATTAAGTTTTAGACATGCAGTTTTCCAGCATTGATTCCATCACTAGTGTTAATTTTCCTCAACCAGTGTTTCCAGGTTGCCCCTATCACCCACTTCAGAAACAAAAAGTGTATCTTGGCAGGAGCTTTTTAAATTTTGGTTGTTAAAGTTTAGGTCTCTTGATTTCAGTATTGTTGACTCTGTGGTTTGACTATTTCGTGATACCTTTCCTTTACACTAACAATGAACTTGAATCCCCTTAACCCCTGACATTTTTTCCCTCCAGTCTCTTCTACTCTTCTACTGCTACCCCACCCCTCTACTTCCTTCCTTGTCTGTCCTTCTCCCTAAACTATGAGGCCAAAGGTGATATAGGCATCACCCCATTAAAACACTGTATATCCTCATACTTTTTAGTTATTCTAATTCCACTTAAGTGAGATCATCCTGTGTTTGTCCTGACTTACTTCACTTAACGTATCTTTCAGTTCCATGCATGTTGCAGTGGACTTCATGATTTCATCATTTGTTATATATGTATTGCATTCCATTCTGTATATTTACCACAGCTTGAATACCACTTGTTTATATTCTTGGACGCACAAGTTGATTTCATACGTTGGCTATTGTACTAAATGCCGCAATTATGGTCTTTTGTTATTCTCCGACTGTGCTTTTTATAAAAATATCTTTCCAGTTTAAAAAAAATTTGATTTTAGTTTATATGCTTTACAATTTGCTTTAATATTGTTTGGGATTTCAAATCCTTCACATCCTTCCTAGTGTGTCCATTTCCCTCCCTCATTATCCCCAAATATCCCCCCACTTCAGCACCTTCCTTGCCCTCATCTTCACTCCTGCTTCTATCCTTCTAAGTGAACTTTAGTATTTGTATTTCCCTTACTATGCTTCTTTGTAACTCAAATGGGAGATATCACTCTGTACCTGTCTTTCTTCTAGTTGAGTTCACTTAGCATATTGTACAGTTCCATCAAGACAGGTAAACTGAATGACTCTTTTCTTATAGTTGAAGAGTATTCTATTATTTATATACTTCAGTTTCTTTTCTTTTTTTGGTTTTTGGGCCACACCTGGTGGTGCTCAGGGGTTACTCCTGGCTGTCTGCTCAGAAATAGCTCCTGGCAGGCACGGGGGACCATATGGAACACCGGGATTCAAACCAACCACCTTTGGTCCTGGATCGGCTGCTTGCAAGGCAAACACCGCTGTGCTATCTCTCCAGGCCCATACTTCAGTTTCTTAATCCAGTCATCTGCTCTGTTCACGAACACTTGGGTTGTTCCTAAATTTTGGTTATTAAGTAATATTACAACGAACATAGGAGCACAAATGTCTCTTTTAACTTTGAATCTAGTTCCGATACCATTCAAGTGATATTTCACTGCTGTTTTGCTTTGATTTTTCCTGATGTTAAGTGATGTAGGGTATATATTTTAATATGCTTATTGGACATTTGTATATCTTCTTTGAGCAGTCTTCTCAACTAGTCTTCCTTTTTTTGATGAAGTTGAGTTTTTCTTAATATTTACATATTATATGTAGAGGCACTGAAGATGCCCCAAGATTTCATGTCATGAAGGTTCCAGCTTATATTTTCCTCAATATACTTCATAGATTCTGGTCCAATAAGGTCTTTAATCCATTTTAAATAGACATTTGTTTAGATACCAGGGCAGACATCCAGACATCTAAAAAACAAGACCTAAATTAATATTTTACATGTGACTGACTAGTTTTCCAGCACCATTTGCTAAAAGGCTTTCCTTGCTCTTGTTCATATACATAGTTCCTCTCTCAAAGATTAAGAGACCATATTTGAGGGTCTATTTCAATTCTACTTTATTGGTAAGAGTATTTTCTTATTCCCACACTAAACTATCTTTATTATGGTGATTTTGTAGTAAAATTTAGTGTTGGGAATAAAAAAAGTCTCCCATCTTTTTTCCTAAAATAGTTTTTCTTATTCAGGGAGGTTTATTACCCTGAAAATCACTACCATATAAATAGTTATCATATAAATTATTACCACAGAGTAGCAGCAGCATTTGTCCCTGTATTTTAAAAATATCCAGGATATTTTTGTAGGAACTCCATTGAACCTGTATTTTGCTATATGTAGGACTGTCATTTCGACAATGTTACTCTTCTTCGTAATTCATAAATACAGGAGGTTTTTCTATTTCCTTATATCTTCTTTTCTTTCAGTAGTGGAATTCAGTTTTCTTTCTAAGTCTTTCATTCTTTTGTTAAGCTGATCTCCAGGTATGTGAATTTTTGAGACACATTTGTTAATGGGCATTTCTCTCTCTTCTGTTGTTTTCACACAGGAATGCTATAGATTTCTACAAACTGATTTTGTAGCCTGTTGCATTATTCTAGGAGAGTTCTTTTTCTTTTGTAGTGTCTTTTGTGTGTTCTAAGTATAGTTTCATGTTGCATTTTATGTTGTAATTAGTGACAGTTCTACTTATTTTATGATATGCATATCTTTACTATATCTTTCTTTCCTAATCAGTTATAGGCAGGACTTCCAAAACAATTCAAAAACTAAATAATGGTTATGTGAGTGGGAAACCTTGACTTATGCCTTATCTTAGTGGGAAGTATTTTCATTTTATTCCATTCAGAAAGATGATTGATGGTGGCATCATGGTAAAAAGCTTTAATATACCGAGGCAAGTTTCTTCTACTCCTATTGTATTTAATCTTCTCATCAAAAATAGGTATTAGGTTTTGTCAAATGTGCCTATAAACATGATGACAACTTTTATTCTTCCTATGATGTATTATGCTAATTGATTTAAATGTTTTAAACAACCCTAATATCCTTGGAATAAATCACAGTCAGGTATATATCTTTTTGTTTTTTTATGTGTTTTTTTGTTTGTTTGTTTGGTTGGTTGGTTTTTGGGCCACACCTGGTGACGCTCAGGGGTTACTCATGGCTATGTGCTCAGAAATCGCTCCTGACTAGGAGGACCATTTGGGATGCCAGGGAATCGAACCACGGTCTGTCCTAGGCTAGCGTGTACAAAGCAGATGCCTTACCACTTGTGCCACCGCTCTGGCCCCGGGTACAGATCTTTTTGATGTTTTTATCAAAGAAACTTTTTGAGTGGAAGAGTCAGCAAGTATATAAGTATATAAGTGACTGTTAAATTCCTCTATGAAGTTTTATAATCACACCAAAACATTTTTTATATCACACCAAAAATTCGTTCATTTTCTTCTCAATTAGTGACAATTATCACTTTAAGCTTGTATCAGTTTTTCATCAGATTATAAACTTCTCAAGGACAGGTCTTACTTTTCCTGCAATGTCCCATGATATATACCAATTATTAGTATATAAATACTTAAATCTTATTTTTATAAATATACTCACATATACTCTTAAAAATACCTTAATTTCCCCCCCAAATAAATTATGTCCTATTTTTCTCCTATACCTCAACAGCTTGTTTTATTTGTTTGTTTATGAATGGTCATATCTGCTTGTGTTTAGGGCTTATTCTTAGCTCTGTACTCAGGTCAGGGATTACTCCTAAAAGTACTAGGGGTAGGATTCAAGGTCATTTGCTTGCAGAGCAAGTGCCTTTTTCCTATACTATCTCTGTGGCCCTTAAAACCCTTAGCAGTCTTTAATTTACCACTTCAACTAACTTAATTTTGTCTCATTTTCCCTGAAAGATTTCATTTATGTGCTTGACTATTTGTCAAGTGATGTATAAAGATTGAGGATTTGAACAATGAAATAACCTCTTAAAGAGTTCAGTCTATGAGGGGGAGGGGAAAGAGTTCAGTTTACATAAAAAAATAGAAAAATAAATACCATATTTTCTGGCATATAAGACAACTGGGCATAAAGACGACCCCCTACTTTTCCTGTTAAAATATAGAGTTTGGGCTATATTCGCAGTATAAAACTACCTCTTTTTTAAGGCACACCAAATGGAAATTAAAAAACATAAGAGAAAAAGAATAGAACCTCAAAGGTTAACAGTTTATGTTTAATAAAGCTAGGCTTTGGAGTGCCAACAATCATTTTACATTTGCCATTTGTAGTAAGTCACTGTGATTTTTTAATTGTCATCTCATTGAGAGCAGGGAGAGGGGTCTTCTCCATGAGCAGCTGGGTAGGGTACAGTGATTAATAGGACAGCTAGAGGGAGACAGAGCACCTCCTCTGTGTCCCATAAAAACTGAACAGAAGACTGGGCACTGGAAAGCGGCATACTGGGTGGCTGGATTAAGATGTGGCACTCATTAACTGAACTTCTCTGTGTGCCTGAAAGATGAATCAGGACAGGCAGAGAACTGAGCACCCGAAAGCCACATACCAGTGATGACACCCAATCGCTGGATGGAAGGGATGCAGCACTCAGTAAATCAGCTGCTCTGTGTGCCCTGAAAGATGAATCAGGACAAGCAAAGGACTGAGTGATGATGCCTGGCAGCTGATGGGATGCAGCAACAAGAGGGAGGTGGATAACTTGTCTCTGTTATTGGAGTTAGTTTCAGCATGCTGTATACAGGCGTATAAGATGACTCCAACTTTTAAGAAGTTTTTCATGGGTTAAAAGTCATCTTATGCACCGGAAAATATGATAGTTAAAAATGTGTTAATTGTTATAACAGATGTAAGTATATTATATTGCTTTATAGCATATCAAGATATGAGTGCATCTTAAAATTTTAATATGCAATCTATCCATCCCCTGGTTCTGGCCAGTCCGCCAGCCAGCAATATTTTCTACTTAAATTTTAAAAGTAGACAACAGAACCACATAACTTGAATCATCTTGTTCTGCCTCATAAATTGAGGGAGAATAAAATGGATGGTACTAGGACCAGTCTTATGAACATTGAGTGGAAAGAAAAAATGATCAGACTTGCACACTAAACCCAAAGTCAATGACAATAGAATCAATACCCAGTCTACAACAAGCTGTACAAGGGAGACCAGTTACACTAGCATTCCTGGGAGCAAAGGGGAAGGTATGGAATACATGCTGGGAACAGGGGTGGAGGGAGGACAACACTGATGATGGGAATGTTCCTGATTCAATGCCACTATGTACCTTAACTATTACTGTAAAAGATTTGTTATTCACTTTGGTCACAATAAAAATTATTTTTAGAAAAGTAGGTAATAAAACTCAAAAGCAGCACAAGAATATCCCCTCCATAACTTAAAATATACATTATATTAGTGCTTTACAAATCCCCACTCATACTTTTCATATTTATTATGTGATACAGATAAATGTAAACCCATGACACTGTAGGAAAACCTTTACAAAAACAAATTTATAATTTTGCCCATAATACATTCTTAATTGGCTATTACAATTACTATATAATTAATATAAATTAATCATGTACAATTCTACAACACAATTCTATATTATAAACCCATGTTTTCACAATAGTGGCAAATATACATATTTTAAAATATTTTCTCAAGGAAAAAAGCACAGGAGCCTAACTAATTATGAATACCTGCATTTCAGTTAGTTATTTAAATTACCCTTGCTCTATGTTTTCCCACTAATGATTCTACTAACATCATTGTCTATGCCTAAATATCTTCCCAAATCAGAATATATATTATCTCACAAAATTCTATACTTACAAAATAATGTATAACCCTTCGTAGAATATCTTACCATAGTTTTGAATCAGCACCGCTAGACACTGAACATGTGTTCAATCAAATTCATAAATAAAATTTTGCAATAAAGTAAGTCTCATAATCAATTAAGATAATCTAATTTGTTTTTAAAAGACATTATAAAATCCATATTATATTAATTAAATTATTAGTTGTAATTATTAAAAAGTTAAACTTAGAAAAAAATTCTAGAATGTAAATATTTCTAGTCAAGTATTCTAGTAATTGTAAATACAATAAGTAACCTTACACTGAGATTTGATTTAAAATATAAAGAAAAAGATAAGTAAAGACAACAAAATAATGTACTAATAAAAAAAGATTAAATTTCTCTTCAAAATGAAAGGATAACTTAAAATCTCTAACACTATGTAGGAGAAAATAGTCATGATGTAGCTTGTACTGTTAAACTAAATTGAATATGGGTAAGTAATTTATTTTTATGATTTCACAAAAATTTTGAACTTTGAAAAGTATCATATTTATTTCCATATTTCAAGTTTAAATAAAGGTAAAATTAAATTCATGGAAACAATTTTGGTTTTATAAAAGGACAAAGAAAAATGATCATGCTTTCCATATATATCAAAGTAGTTCTAAAAATAAATAATTACTGTAATCCATTAGGGATTATTCAGCTGTCATTTACTAAATACTAGAAATATCTGTGCAAATTCCTAATAAGAAACTGAATTACAGCTATTATTTTAAAATATTTTTTTGAAATGATAAAATAGTAAAATGCAAATATAAGTTTTGAATTTACTTCTTCACTCACCTCTCCCCCATTTACATATTCCATCACAAAACACAAACGGTCTTTTGTCTGGAAGGAATATTTCAAGGACTTGAAATGAAAAAGAAAAAACATTATATTATAAACCCATGTTCTCACAATAGCGGCAAAAATAGAACACTTCAAAACAATAAGCATGGTAATTGAAAAGAATTATAGCTTCTTAAGAATCTGTTTATTCCTTAGGAGTATACAGTGTTTAGAAACATGAAACAAACTTTGATTAGATCAAATTAATTGATATTGATGGATATCCACCAACAATGAATATTTCCAGGGGAAAGTAAAAAAATACATTCAATAATTGTGATGAGTGTTTCTTAATCTATTAAGCATTTCAAACTGAATGGTTTCCAAAGTTCTAAAGTAAGAGTTATGAATTACTGTACCTGAAATCTGAGGTACACAATTATAGAAACAGTTACTGTTTAGTTTCTTAAAACTGCTCTTTGTGGCCAGAGCAGTGGCACAGATGTCTAAGCCTTGCGTGTGCTAGTGTAGGACAGACCATGGTTTGATTCCCAGGCGTCCCATATGGCCCCCCAAGCCAGGGGCAATTTCTGAGCATATAGCCAGGAGTAACTCTTGAGCATCACCGGGTATGGCCCAAAAACCAACCCCCCCAAAAAAAAACATATACACACACACAAAAGAAAAAAACCCTGCTCTTTGTACACTGGATGCATACAACAGTGTAGTATTTATATAGCTTTATAGCTCATGAAGATATAAAGACTTAAGAATAGTCTTATTACACCGAACAAGATACCACAAAATGAGAAAATTAGTCTACGAGGTTTCTACTTCACACATGCTAAATATTTACAAGTTCCCACCCCGTGCCTTTTTTGTTTATGTTTCATTTTTTTGTTTGTTTCATTTTGGGAATAACACTTGGTAATAATTAGGGGTTACCTCTGGCTCTGCACTCAGGAATTACTCCTGGCAGTTCTCAAGAGACCATATAGAATGCTGGGGACCTGAGTTAGCCATATGCACAAAAAGCATTTTACCAGTTTTACTATTACTTTAGCCCCCCCCCCCCCATGGTTCTATTTTTAATGGTAAAGTTTTAATTTTGATCTTAATTAAGATTTAAACTTAATCTTTATTGCAACTATATCCATATACAGATTTCAAAATATATCTATGTCATATGTACAAGTATTCTACATACAGAACTAAAAAGTCAGTTTGTTTCAACATAAGGTGATATATACTATTCTACATCTAGCTAATAAAACATACTCTATCTTTAGTGTTTTCAGGATTTCTATGCATTTAAAGTACTATATCCCTAAGTCATAGTTCTTTACAAACTATTTACTAAACTAACACATGAGGATTATTCTGACAGATGGATTAATTTATCAGAAATTAATAATTGAAAAAAGCATAAATTCTTACATTAATTTGAATATTTTTTAAAGTCTACCATTTTCTCAGTGGTCTTAAAATATTATATATTTATACTTGATTTTTATTTTTTAAAGGCAATGAGTTTTACTGAGAAAACAATTGTCATAAAAGTACTGAGTATGTGTATGGAAGGGCTTATTAATATATGTACTTATATATTCCATTTGAGTCCAAAGAAGCCTGACTTACTCTTTTCACAAAGAAAATGGCATACCTGAAGTATGTTATATAAAATGTCATTTTTATGCCTTATTTTCTATAATAAAATTTCTCTAGGTAAAAATGATACTATTAAAATATCTATCTTCTAATTACTTACTGTTAAAAAAGGATGTCTAGTGTTCTTTAATACTCTGCTTTCTGTTAGAGTATGTGCTACTTCATCCTACAGAAGAAAAAAAGCAAATGTTTAGACTATGCTCTATGCACCAAAAAATTAAAAGATTTCACTTTCTCTAATACCAAAAGAGGCTGAGACAAAACCATCAAAAATGAAAAGTAAAAGACCATAAGTTATGACACCAAAACTACCAAAAATTATCTTGAGCATAAAAAATAAACCCAGAGCCTTTCTCATTGAAAGGAAGGTCTTTTCTACTTATATAGGCATAGAGTTAATAGGATCCATGCTTCAATTTTGGGGATACTATAATGATTTAATTTAACAAATATCAGACTTTCTAATATACCACTGAAAGGAAAACCAATTATTGTAAAGGAATGCAGATGGTACACAAAACATTTAATACTAAAATTAAGCATTTAGAAATAAAAACAATATAAAACTTCATCTCATGTCATATGGCTTTTTTTTTTTTTGTCTTTTGTACATGCACCTTTAAGAAAAAGGTCATAATCCTAGTCCAGGATATGAAGCTTACCACAAGAACGGTGAGCGCAGTTAGAGAAATAACTACACTAATGACTTCATGACTATGATATAGAAATACAATGCCTGTCCCAAGACAGGAAGGGGGTAGGGAGGAAGGAGATGGTAGACATTGGTAGCTGGATAGTTGCATTGGTGAAGGGAGAGGTCTACATTTTATCACTGAAACCCAACTACAAACATGTTTGTAACATACTGCTTAAATAAAGATATATATAAAGAAATATACATATATATATATCAAGAATACATATAAAAAGGTCATAATCTGCCCAAGTTGCAATTTTAAACTTGATAAATTTCAAAGTGAAGATACATTTAAAAACATAATCGACTCAGGTGGCCATTTTAAACTTGTATTTTAAAGCAAAAATACATTAGAAGATAATATTACTACAATTTTAAACATCAATCTTTTTTTACACTTTTTTAAATTTTATTTTATTGAAACTATTGTGATCTACGAAGTCCTTCATAGTTGATTTTCAGATATACAGTGAGTCAGGGCCATTCCCACCAACAGTGTTCCCAGAATGCATCCTATACCACCATCCTTGCCCCCCGGCCTGCAAGTATAATAGACCCAGTTAAGTTTAGAATGTTAAAGTTTAGGTCTATTGATTCTATTGTTGTTAACTTTGGCTTGGATAACTGAACTTCACCCTTAACTAAAGACTTAACTAAAAGAGTTATTAAACATATGAAGACCTGAAAGCCTGCTTCATGTTTCAAAAGCAATACCATTTTATAAATGTAAATAAAATTAACACTGTTTGCTCTGGCAAAATAAACAAAAGCCTTGATTGATCGATTTAACACTGTCTAAAATTTAGATTATAAATGACATATAGAAATAAAAAAATTAGAACTTTGGGGGCCACAGATTGCACAGTGGTAGGACGTTTGCCTTGCATGGACCCAGGTTCAATTCCTGGCATCCCATCTGGTTCCTCAAGCCTGTCAAGATTTCTGAGCACAGAGCTGGGAGTAAACCCTGAGCACTGCTGGGTGTAGCCCAAAACGCCAAAAAAAAATAAATAAATAAAAATTAGAACTCTGGGGCCAGAGAAACGGCACAGTGGTAGAGCATTTGCCTTGCACGCAGCTGACCCTGAACGAACCCGGGTTGAGGCACAACATCTCATATGGTCCCATGAGCTTGCCAGGAGCAACTTCTGAGTGCATCGCCAAGAGTAACCCTTGAGCCCCTGCTGGTGTGGCTCAATGAAACAGGAAAAAAAAAAAAAGAAGAATTCTGCATTGTATTTATTAAGTTAAGGAAAACACTTGACTTTTCTGAGGCTAAAAGAGAAACAGAGCAAAAATGCTATGTTCCACATGCAATTCCAAGAAGGTCAGACCAATTTATGTTTAAACAGGACTTAAAATCAGTGACACAAAGAACAAAAATTATTATAAAATTATTATAGAATTATTTTATAGGAATCAGGATTGAGTGTTCAAAGTTTTTGTTTGTTTTAGGTAGGGCTTCTTGATGGTGCAGTTGCTAGCTTTGCACAGGGATCACTTGTGTCACGGCTCTGGCCCTTAAGTGTTCCAAATTTTTGAAAAGTTCCACATAATATGGTACCTCCTAAATTAATTATAAGAGCAAATATCTTTACATAAATCAGAAGCAAAATCACATTTAACTTGTCTCTATATCTGCACTGCCTACCATAATGCATACCACAGTCAATAAAGGTTTTATGAACTAAATCACAGGAATTAATTCTAAGATGTAAAGAATAGGTTATTTTATTTATTCAATAACTCACTGGACAAATAAACAAGTTATAATATTGAGATCCACAATGAAGATAAAAGCACCTGTCCTTAAGGAGTATTTCTTCTAGTTAGTCAAATAATGATCAGTATTAACGGGGTGGGGTAAGCTAACAGGTAGATGCTGTTAATGATTATCAAATAAAGAATTTAAAATGCACATTTTAGCATCAAATTTGTGATATGCAGAACAAGATTCGTTTATTAAAAAACATAAATCTGTAGAGTTTGGAGATAGCTCAGGATTAAAGTCCTACAAACATGAGGCCAATAATGTCATGGGTTCAATCACTGGAATTACTATATGGGCCTGAGTGTGACTACAGTAATTCTATTTTGGATCAGTGGTACCATAACCAAGTATTCAATCTTCAGCATAACACAACTAACCACTTGAGTACTGTAAGTATAAGTGTTGAATTTCTGGCAAGCAACAAGTTTATGTAACCTTGGTAAATGTAGAAACAGCAGAAACAACAGAGGGAAGGGAAAGAGAGAAATTAATTTAACTTATGGATCTGCAAGTCAGTTGTTTTCTGTGCAATATAAAATGCCATGTAAAAAATTCTACTAAATTCAGGGCTGGAGAGATAGCATGGAGGTAAGGTGTTTGCCTTGCATGCAACAGGTCGGTGGTTCAAATCCTGGCATCCCGTATGGTCCCCCAAGCCGGCCAGGAACAATTTCTGAGCCTACAGCCAGGAGTAACCCCTGAGCACAGCCAGGTGTGACTCAAAACAAAACAAAACAAAATTCTACTAAATTCTAAAGATTATAAATAGAAATTTATTTATAAAAAGAAAAAAGAAGAAAAAAATCTGAGTTCACAGCTTAGTAAATAATATATAAAATCAGGTATATAAACAATAAATCAATGAATATGCTGGAAAATGGTATTAATAAATAGGAGGGTTTTCTAAGTGCTTTCAAAGAATACATACTGATAAGCTGTTACTATCTGTGCATATGATAATACATAAAAATATCCTCAAGACTTCACTCCAAAAATGTTTAGAAATAAACAGAGGCAAGAAAATCAACATGCAAAAATAAGTCATATTTGTAGGCCTGTGGAGAGAATACAGCACATAGCCTAACAGGAGGTTGACCTGGATTCAATCCCTGACAACTCATATAGTCCTGAGAACTCCCTAAACAGAGAGCTTATAATAATCCCAGAGCACCAGTGGATGCACTCATCCCCCCAAAAACTTCAAAGATATGTCATATTTCTATTAAGCAAACAAAAATATAAAATTTGATATTTAAAACTGTGTCCAAGTACATCAAGTATATAGGAATCAAGCTAGGGGGTGAAAGTATGTGAAATTATATTATTATTAAACAGATTACACAAGGAAATAGAAATTAAATGTTTATAAATCTGAAGAATTTATGTAGTTAACCTGGATACATGACCTAAAACATATACATTCAGTACAATCCTTATCAAAACTCCAATGGCATTCTGTAGTGCTACAAAATATTTTACTAGTAGTTGTCTGGAAGCACAAAGCTTTCCAAATTGTCAAAGCAACTGGAAAAAAACGATGAGAGGTATCACATTTCATGATTTTTAAAATATTTTTAACTATAACCTATGGTAATCAAAACAATTTGATAGTGGAATAAAAGCAAAGTCTTAGTTTTGGACTAAAAAAAATGTCACTATGAACTGAATGAGGTGATTGAGTCCAGGCAAAAACATAGCTGGGAGAAAAAAAAAAGATGTTGACCAGCAGCAGTGGGAGTGGCTATGTGGATTGTGGACTTTGGGCTGTGGGCTGCAAATGAACTAAAAATGTGCCATTCTGAACTGAGCTGTTTTGTCCCCAACTACAGTTTTCTTCTAGAATTTCATGTTAAGCAGAACTAGAACAAACAATAAAAAATAAATAAATAAATAAGTAAGTAAGTAAGTAACAATTAAAAGAAAAATAAGGACGGAGGAGGTGACCTTTGAATTTGGGAATAGAATGTAGCTGTTTAGGTATCAAACATACATAGAAAATATAGATATCCCACTAAAACTTCTGACAATCTTGCGGGGTGGGTGATGAGATCCAGGGCATATTTTTGTCCCACACTGTGGTCTTCTTCAGATTGAGAAATGATTTGTAGCAGTATAGGTTTGGGAAGTGTCCTCAAATTGGAAGACCTTCTGGAACTGAGTCCGGTAGCATGCCCCAGTCTCTGTTGAGAGTGTGTGAGAAAAAAAGGGCTGCATAGAATGAATCCGCAGGTGTGGTGATGGGAGCTTCCTGCTAGAGCTAGGATGGCAGTTTGTTGGGGTAGGGGGTCGGTCTCAGTTCCTAATGAGTTAAGAACTGAGGATACAGAGGGTTAAATAGGAAGGTATAATGGGTCAGGATTGAAGATGTAAGAATAGATGAAGTTATGAACAGAGGGTGGGGGATAATATATGAGAGGAACTATATACAATAGAGGCATAGCTTGTATACAGTATAGATTAGGCAAATATAGTGGAGTACAAGGCATACAAAGTCATACCCACTTATAGACAAACTTTAGAGATATATTCATAGATTGGCCAGACCCTTATAGAATGAGTCAGAGTGCTTTAGAAATAATTAAGTTAAAAAAAGAATAAATTTGAAAAGTGGCTTAGGAGAGAATAAAGAGAAAAAGAAAAAATAAAGAAGAGAAAAAAAATAAATAAAGATAAAAATAAATAAATTGGGTCAGTATCTAGGAGTGGAAAGATTTTCTAATTTCTTGATGCTTCTTCGATGGCAGGGGTGAACTTTGCTAAATGAAGCTTTCAGGGTTACATTGTGTCTGGAGCATTTTATGATACACATAGTTTTCAAGACTAGAGTACAGATACTCCTCGCTTAACGACCTACCTGTTTAGCGACCGCTCACACTAACGACCATCTTTTCACCGTTATTTTATTTTATTTTATTTTATTTTAAATACCCTTTTTCCATCTTGTACACTCTACAGTACTGTGCTTTTTGGTGCTTTAATGTACATACTTTACTAACTTTATGTTCTGTAATACATTGCAGTACTGTGTGTAAATTACACAACCTGTGCAAATTAAAATAAGTGGACGTTTTCAGTTTGATCTTTCTCATTTCTTTTTACTTATCCAGAATACTGTATTGTCAAGTACTATGCATATACTGTACTACTGTAGACAGTACATGCAGTTCCTTGCTTAACGACCAAGTCTTTCAAACAGAACTTTGCTGTTAAGCGAGGAGTATCTTGTACTAAGCAAAATGGTAGTGGGCACTATAAGAAAAGTCTGTCTTATGTAATATTATCTACCATATCATGTGCATCCAGGTTCCCTTCCTAGAAAAAAAAGCTGACAGCGTAGGCATTATGATATAACAGTACCATAGCTTGGGTTGAAAGAAAAGAAAGGAGAGAAGGAAAAGAGAAAAAAAAGAAAAACAAAAAAAAAAAAGGAAAGGGATAATGTAATTTGCAAATACATACTCAATGAGTGGGTCCTATAACATACATCTGTGGTGTGTTGTTGTCAATTTCAATGCTCTCAAAGATCATAAGATTTAGGTCATAGTAGAAGACATAATCCCATGGAAATGGGTAAACTGAAGTATTTTATCAAAATATTGTCATAATGAGCACTATATATGGAGTCTAATACATTAGAGTACCGGATTGCAAAATTAGGGTGTCTACCCTATATCTCCAAGAACCTCAATGGTGGCATACCTTCTATAACTAAAACTCAACCATGAACAATTTTGTAAACACAATGTTTAAAAAGAAATTATTTTTAAAAAGCAAACCTTAAATCAACGTAAAAAATTTAGAGCCCAGAAATAAACTCTCAATAGAGAAAATAAGTGTGAAGTGTAGGATAAATTAAGTCTCTTCAATAAAGGATGTTGGGAAAATTGGATCTGTTTAAAAAAAAAAAACAAAAACTTGACCCCTATTTCATAGACAATGGTTAATTCAAAATGACCTTGAAATTAGACGCATTTTATAATGTCATATAGAAAATAGGTAAAAATATTTGTAATTTCAATCTCAAATAAATTTTAATGAGTCAATATCATTGGTTTAAAAAAAAAGCAAAAAGCAAAAACAAAGAGAATTACAACAGATAATTTTTTTCTCTTGAAAGGAGCATTAATTAAAATAAGAGGGTACCACAATTAATAGAGAAAATATGACAAAGAACTAATATCCAAGGTGTACAATATGCTTACAAAGGAATCAAAAACCCCATGGTTGTTGGGAAAATGTGAAAAGGAGCTGAATAGTCCATTACTCAAGAAAACACTGAAGCCAGAGAGATATATAGTATACAAGTCAGTACAGCAGACAGTACTTGCCTTGCATATTACTGACCCAGGTTCAAATCCCAGCATCCCACATCACTCCTGCCAAACAATGCTAGGAGTTTTCCTGAGCACTCTGGGTATGCCCACCCCTCAAAAAAGAAAAATAACAAAAAGATACACAGATGGTCAAAAGACATGAAAAAGTGTTCTACATTACTTTTCACCACCAAGGAAATGTAAATAAAATAAAAATAATATTGTGTCAGACTTTATAAAAATATTATGGTGACTCCTCAAAATTTATTAACAAAAATTCCCATTTGATCTAATAATTTCACTTCTTCATATCTGCCCTAAGAACTCAAAGAACTTTAAGAACTGAAGATACTTGTACACCTCTATTCATTGTAGCATTATTTTCAATAGCCAAAAATTTGCCACATGGGGGACAGAGCAATAGTACAGCCGGAAAGGAACTTGCAATTTATGCATGTGACAAAGATTCAATCCTTGGTAACATATATGATCCCTGGAGCCAGGAATGATTCCTGTGCAGTCATGTGTGACCCCAAGTCCCTATTTAAAAAAGGAAGAAGAAAAAGAAACTGTGTACTATGTACACAATGAAATACTAGTCAGCTCTAGGAAATCTTGCCTTCTGCTACTTGGGTGAACTGTAGGTCAACAAAACTGAGGTTATCTAATAAAGGAGGGAAGAAGGCTGGAAGTAATGGACCGAATGTCACATAAGTAAAGTCTTTGGCACTTCACTACTGGTGGATATACAGTTAAACTGTACATACAACCATCTTTATAAATAACTATAAAATATATTTTAATGCCCACAAAGAAGGTAAATAGGTAATGTATTGATTGGGTGTAGAGGAGGAGTGAAGTGACAGAACCAACTGATAATAATAAAAGTAAATTGGGCTAAGTAATTAGAATGAGAAATAAAAAAATAAATAGTAAGTGATAATAATAAGTGATGACTATTATTGTTATAAAGTATGAACTAAGGAAATGGGCATTTAAAAATACTTGATATAAAATTAATAGCAATAATCAGTCATACTTCCAATATTAGTCAAAAGATACATTTCCTTATAAGTAAAGATTCACAGAAGTGATAAAATTAACTTGATACGCTTTACGATACTGTCATTTGATTTAATAAAACAAAATAGCCATTTTTCTTTGTTATAAGAATGAAACCAGAATACACTGTAAATATTTAATACATGAAAAAGTATTTCTATCACTTATGAATCTGATAAATTAGAATTTCTGCTTTTTGCAGATTTAATAGTACTGAATTTCACAAACAAATTTTTGCTATGTAGATAAGGCATGTACAAGCTATAAAGTAAACACAGATGCCAATAATTTTTAATTATAGTTAAAAGCAAAATGTCAAAACAAAAAGTTAAAAATAACTGACAAAACTTAGTGGTACAACAATGTGATACTTCTGAAAAATTGTTGCTTATTATAAATGAAGAGTACTAAAAATCTTGGGTATACAGAATAAAAATGCTTTTGAAATAGTTTCAAATATACTTACCCATAGTAAAATGCTAATAATTATTTTTAAAATATAAATTTTTGCAGAAAAATAATTAGAAAAATGGAGTTCTGTTTCTTGAGAAAATGAGGCAGATAAATAGTTCTCATATTTATTTTCCCAGTCCTCTCTAATTTGTCTTTTCCCTTCCTAACACTTAAGTCAAAAAAATTCTTTCTTCATTGCCCCACACTTACTGTATTGTAGACTTTTAAAAGTTTTGTTTAGACATTGTGATTTACATAGCTGTCTACACAGGGTTTTCAGGCATATAATATTTACAACTCCAATTCCAGTACCCTGTTTCCCCCTCACTCTACTTCTTACCCCAGATTCCCTCCTACCCTGCAACCTCTTTAACAGTTATATTTTAAATAAAATTATTCTAGTCACCATGAAATTACAAAATTATTGGGTTTCAGAAATATATTGTTTCAACACTGATCCCTTTGCCATTCATTATTCACTTCCCTCCACAAATCCATCTCATTAGCCTCATACCTAACAGTCTCTCTATAAGTGGGGTACTTTATATATATGTATGTGTATATATATATATATATATATATATATATTTGTACAGTGGTTTATAGTAGAAAGTCATATTTTAAGTATAATTGTAGTTTGGGCCACATGATTATGAGAGCTTATATCTAATGGTTTAGATAAATCAGGTGCTGAACCCCTACACCATAGAAGGGGTAACAGTGTTTAATTGAGAACAAATAGGGAATCAGAGAAGTCTAGGAAGAGAACAGTTTTTAAAAATTTGTTTTGGAACAACAACTAGCATGCTTGAGTTTACTCCTAGCTCTTCACTTAAGAATCCCTTCTGAGGGTGCTCAGGGGACCTTATATGATACCTGGGACAGAATCTGGGTCAAGTGCAGGAAAGGCAAGTTGCTTTCTCCAGCCCCAGTAAGTGAATATTTTTTCTCCATGACCAAGGTTATTTTAAAGGTGACATTTCCTTTTAAAATAAAAAGTCTATTATTTTCTAAACTTTAGGCACCAAGGTTCATTTTATTGTTGATATGTTAACTGAAAAAATAATGGGAGCTTAATAGTGTTTAAGTTTCACAGCCAGTAGGTAATAATGTCAGTGTTGAACCTGATAAGTCCAGAACCCCCAACTGTTCCTCCACCTAGAGAAAGAGCCTAAGAGATCAGTGTCAATTGAGCTTCCATGCCTCCCCTCACCTCTTAGGAAGTTCCACTAAAACTCTCCCAGGCCCAGTTAGCCACAACCAACCTGCTATGATGAAGACAGGCCCAGACAGTGAGGACTAGATTAGGTCTTTCAAATGAAAGTATTCAGGCATGATATATCCAACACAATGAATGAACCAGGCATCTAAAAAAATATGTCCTCCTGCTTGGTTATCATTCAAATTCAGCATGCAATACAAAAGCTCATATAAGAAAATAGCTACTGGATTGGCTGGAGAGATAGCACAGTGGAAGGGCATTTGTCTTGCATGCAGCCAATTCAGGACCAAAGGTGGCTCGAATCCTGGCATCCATATAGTCCCCTGTGCCTGCCAGGAGGAATTTATGAGTGCAAAGCCGGAAGTAACACCTGAGCACTGCCGGGTGTGACCCCCCAAAAAAGCGCAAAAAGAAAAAAAGAAAAAAGCTACTAGAAGTTGGTATCACTCCATAAAACACACTTGGGGGTTGGGGAATCTTATGGGGTATCTTATGGTATAAAAAATATGGTGCTTTAAATGGTCTCGTATTTTTAAAAAAAACTCAACAGAAAACCAAACCAAACAAACAAACAAAAAAACAGGCTCCTTCTCTTCTTGTCCACTGTCTGCTGAAACTGGGTGAATGGCAGCAAACCAGCTCAACGGAGTATTTAAAGCAGCTCAGTCTCACACCCCTGTATCGAATGCTACTCATATCTCCAATAAATTGGGTCAGGAAGCTTGAGCAAGAAGCACAAGGACAAGAGGAGGGGTCTAGGTTGGCTACACCCAGCCATGGTCTGAAGAAACTGAGAGTAGTCTCAGAATCCCCTTTGTGACTTAGTGGTACCATTTGCCCCAGGTCAGAAAGCCAAAGGAGAGAATAGCTGCTATGCTATGCTCTTCAGTCACATATTTCCTCACTTTTTTATACCTCACTTTGTGGATATAAAGACATTCTAACTGTAGTCACTATGTCACACACAAAAGATACATTTTCAGACTGCAATAGCCACAATAAGAAAGCAACACTGAACCCCACCGTGAAGTGAGCAAAGATGGTAGTTCAGGAGAACCAGTATTAACCAGCTATATGTAGAGAGGAAATGTTGAAGATGTTTAAGTAATTCCAAGAAACAATGAAATAGCTAGCCAATAAAATACAAGAGGATATGTGAGCAAAATTGAGAACAGTTGAAATGGAAATGACAGACCTGAAAAACTTGGTTGGCTAAAATGAAAAACTCACTAGAAGGACTCACCAGCAGAGTAGAACAGCTACTGAGAACAGATTTAGTGAGCTCAATGATGAAGTGCATTAAATTTCCAGACAACAGCAGAAGAAAAACAAATGCCCCAAAATGACTCACAAGAGAACTTTTGGGATGAATTTAAAAGGAACAACATAAGAATCATCAGAGTCCCAAAGGGCCAGGAAGGCAATAACTCCTCTGAAGAAGCAACAATCAAAGATATTGCTGAGAAGTTCCCAAAGGTGAAGAGTGCCTGCAGACCACATCTTGGAGGTCCAAGGTTAATCAGGTAAACAATACAGAGCTTCATGGATAATCGAAAAATAAAGTCTTGACCTTCAACTAAGACTTGAAACTATCTTAACAAGAAGAACTAAGGGTGCTTCTTTAAGAAAAGCCTATCCCACAAACGTGCCGAACTCCTGCAGAAATATAGCATAAGTCTCTATAACAATAATCTCTCCAAATGTCAATGGTCTAAATGAACCAATTAAGAGACACAGGATGGTATGATGAATTAGAAAATCGAACCCAATACTGCTGCTTGCAAGAAATACAGCAAACGTAGACTCAGAGTCAAAGGTCAGAAGACAATTCTTCAAGAAAACAACTCCCTCAAAAAAGCCAGGGTGATGATGGTACCAGATGACATATATTTCAGACTGAAAAAGGTTATAAGACAATGAAGGTCATTTCTAAATGATCAAGGGATATGTATAAATCTGGAAGAACTCATACTCCTACACATATATGCATCTAATAAGAGACCAGAAAAATACTTAAAACAACTGCCAAATAACTTGTAGTGAAGACATTGATAGCCAACATAACAATAGTATAGGTTTCAACACTGTTCTTTCACCTCTTGATTCATTAGAAGATTAAAATTAAGTAAGAATACTTGTTTTGGGGGTTAAAGTGATAGCACATTGGGAAGGGCATTTGCTTTGCATGCTACTGACTCATGTTTGATACACGGCATCTTATTTGGTCCCCTGAGCCCAAAAGGAAACTGAAGAAAAAAAAAACAGAAACAATCATAAATAGCTTTTATGAAGCAAATATCACATTAAAACCAAAAGGAGATAGAGACATGAAACACACACAAGAATCATAGTGTAATATTATTGATGAACAAAGATATAAATATTCTCAACAAAATACTAGCAAATAGAACCCCAAAACGTCTAAGATTCAATACCATGACCAACTAAGAGTCATTCTGGTGATAAAGAATGATTTAACATAGGAAAATGAACATAGTATACCATATCAATGTAAGTAAAACTCAAGCATGTTCATTTCAATGGATGCAGATAGATTTAGCACCCATAATCATAATGAAAATTGTAAATAAAATGGAAATTGAAGGCACTTTTTCAACATAGTCAAAACCATTTACCACAAGCCCACAGCAAATATTATGCTCAATGGAAATAAACTAAAAGTTTTCTACCTAAGCAGGCATAAGGTAAGTTTATCCATTTTCACCATATCTATTCAGTACGTGTTATAGCAAGTATTCAAGAAAAATATATGATGGGCAAAGAAAGAAGATCCATTCTCACTATTTGCAGATGACACGATACTGCAGTTAGAAAATCCCCAAAACTGCCAAAAGCTTCTAGAAATAATAAACTTGTACAGTAAATTGGTAGGCTACAGAATTACTTTGCAATGCCTTTTTTATACATAAGTAATAAAACAGGAGAGATATTAAAAAATCCCATTCACAGTTGTTCCTTAGAAAATTAAGTGCCCCAGAATCAACTTAACTAAATAGGTGAAAACCTATACAAAGAAAACTAGAAAATACTACTTCAAGAAATAAAAGAGTACACAAGGACATGGAAATACATTTCGTAATGAGTGGCAGGATTGATATAATCAAATTGGCAATACCCCCCAAAGCACTGTATAGATTGTATGCAGTCTCTATAAGGATGCCATTACATTTTCCAAACAAATAGACGAAACACCCTGAAATTCATATGAAAAAATAATCCTCCCATTCACCAATATATAAAGCAATTTCCTGGAAAAGAAGATGAAGGCATCACTTTCCCCAATTTCAACTATGAACAGTTGAAATTTAAACAGCATGGTACTGGAATAAATGCAGAACCTCCCATCATTGGAAAGGGCAGAAGATCCTGAAACACACTCTTAAGTATATGGTTTTTGATATAGGAGCAAAAAATCCAAGTTGAATAAGGAAAAATCTCTTCAATAAGTGGTGTTATAGAAATTCATCAGCTACATGCAAAAAGTGTCCCCACGCCTGCTGGTTTCTGCCAGGATTCAGAAGGCCCCAGAAGCCATCTTGGGCTTTGCAGTTTCCAGCTGCCTGAGACTGTATTTCATCAGTGTTCCTGCTGGTGATCCTGCCTGCTTCAGAGGTGGGTCGGGATGTACACACACTTATTCCTGTTGGTTTCTGCCAGGAGTCAGAAGAGCGCAGAAGCCATCTTGGGCCATGCGGTTTCCAGCTGCCTGAGACTGGATTTCATCAGTGTTCCTGCCGGTGATCATGCCTGCTTCAGAAGTGGGTCGGGACATACACATACTGATTACTGCTGGTTTCTGCTGGGTGTCAGAAGGGCACAGAAAGCCATCTTGGGCCATGGTGTTTCCAGCCTCCTGAGACTAGATTTCATCAGGGTTTCTGCCTGTGACCCTCCCTGCTACAGAGATTTCTTGACTGGCCCTCCTGCTGTACCTTGGATGAGGCTGAGGACATGAAGGGAACTCTTTGCTTTGCTTGTCTGTCTTTCCTCAATACTTGAAGCTCTCCTCAGAGGACTAGGAATTGCACCCCCCCCCCAAAAAAAAAAAAAACCTGTCATCTACAGGCCACAGAAGAGCATGGCCAAAAGCTATTTCTTTTTTTTTTTGTTTTTTTGTTTGTTTTTTTTTGTTTTTGGGCCACACCCGGTAACGCTCAGGGGTTACTCCTGGCTATGTGCTCAGAAGTTGCTCCTGGCTTGGGGGACCATATGGGACACCGGGAATCGAACCGCGGTCTAGCGCAGGCAAGGCAGGTACCTTACCTTTAACGCCACCGCCCGGCCCCTCGAAAGCTATTTCTAACCAATGAACCACCACAACACACAGAAAAAAATCACACAAACAAGTGGGACAATGGGGAAACCTTGCAGGAAAACACCATGCACAGAGAATGAAGATGATAGCTCGGACAACCCAAAAAATTCCAACCATCTGATTAACCTCTCAGATAAGGAGTTTAGAACAGAAATATGGAAGATGTTTGTAGAACTCAAAAAAAGCATAGATCATTCTGAACAGAACACAAAGACAGAAATCAAAAAACTCCAAACTGAAATAACAGATCTGAAAAACACAGTAGCTCAACTGAAAACCTCAGTGGATGGCCTCCCCAGCAAGGTAACAGCAGCTGAGGAGATCGGAGTACTGGAAGATGTGATGCAGAAAAACTCAACACAACAGAAGAAATTAGAAAAGAACCTTCAGAAAACAGGCAATGGAAAAAGTACTCAATGAATGTGAACAGATGAAAATAGAAGTCTTTGAAAAACTCAACAGAAACAACATAAGCATCATTGGAGTCCCAGAGACCCAGGTAGGAGATCTCCAGGAAGAATCAACAGTCAAAGACATCATAAAAGAGATACTTCCAGAGTTAAAGACTACATGCAAACAAATCCTGCATGCCCAAAGAGTACCAGCTAAAAGAGACCCAAAGAAAAACACCCCAAGACACATCCTCATTACAATGACAAATCCCACAGATAGAGATAGAATACTGAAAGCAGCAAGGTTAAAAAGGATAATTACATTCAAAGGAGTATCCTTAAGACTTACAGCAGACATGTCACAAAAACTCGCAAGTCCATAGGACAGTGGTAGGATATTGTGACAAGACTGAATGAAATGAATGCCTCACCGAGAATACTGCAAGCAGCGTGACTCACGCTGAATACATAAGTTCATGGATAAACAACAGCTCAGAAACTTCACAGATGAAAAAACAGCCTTAAAGGAAATACTGATAGGTCTACGTTAAGACAAGAGGTCTACGTTAAGACAAGAGAGACCAACAAACACAGCAAACTTATCTACAAAGATGACATTAAATCCTATGACAATCATCTCCCTCAATGTCAATGGACTAAATTCACCAATTAAAAGACACAGAGTGGCAAAATGGGTCCAAAAAATGAATCCAACCTTCTGCTGCCTACAAGAAACACACCTGAATAGTCAGAACAAACACAGACTCAAAATCAAAGACTGGAGGAAAATCATCCAAGCAAACAACACCCTCAAAAAAGCTGAGGTGGCCATATTAATATCTGATGACACCAACTTTATACTCAGAAAAGTGGTAAGAGACAAAGATGGACACTATGTACTAATGAAGAGATATGTGCAACAGGAAGAAATCAGACTATTAAACATATATGCACCCAATGAGAGACCAGCAAATTATCTAATACAGTTACTGACAAATCTGAAAGAAATCAATAATAACACATTAATTGTGGGAGAAATCAACACGGCCCTATCAACACAAGATAGGTCAACCAGACTGAAACAAAACAAAAACATGCTAGCCCTAAAAAAGAGTAATAGAAGAAAGAGGACTAGTATATATATATATATATATATATATATATATATATATATATATATATATATATATATATATATATATATATATATATATGACACTCCATCCCAAAAAACCTGGATACACATTCTTCTCCAATGTACATGGGTCATTCACCAGGATAGACTACATGCTGACACATAAAATATACCTCCATAAAATCAAGAGGACAGAAATCTTGCAGGCTACCTTTGCTGACCACAAAGCTCTGAAATTAGATGTGAACTGCAAAGGCACACAGAAGAAAAACTTTAACAACTGGAAATGAAACAGCCTACTACTGAACAACCAGTGGGTCCGAGATGAAATTAAAAAGGAAATCAAAACTTTCATGGAAACAAATGATAATGAAGACACAAACTGCCAGAATCTATGGGACACAGCAAAAGCGGTCCAGAGTGGAAAATTTATAGCTTTGCAAGCACACATCAAGAAGGAAAAAGGGGCATACCTGAATTAATGACGCAGGTCAAAAAATTAGAAAATGACCAACAAAAGGAACCAAAAAATAGGGAGACAGAAGGAAATAACAAAGCTGAAAGCAGAACACAATGAAGTGGAAAAACCAAAAAAACAATCCAAAAGATCAATGACAGCAGAAGTTAGTTCTTTGAAAAAATAAACAATTGATAGACCATTGGCAAAATTCACAAAGAAAGTGTGAGAGAGAAATCTGATAACTCGTATTAGAAATGCAAAGGGGGAGACCACGACAGATATTGCAGAGATCCAAAGGGTAATCAGAGACTACTTTGAGAAACTTTATGCTACTAAACATAAGAACCTAGAAGAAATGGAAAAATTCTTGGAAAATTATAACCTTCCACAGTTAAGTAAGGAGGATGTAGCATATCTAAACACACCCATCGCTACTGAATAAATTCAAACTGTAATCAAACATCTTACCAAAAAGAAAAGCCCAGGCCCAGATGGATTTACTAATGAATTTTTTTCAAATCTTTCAAGAGCAGCTACTTCCAATCCTAGCCAGGCTCTTCCATGAAATAGGAAAAACGGGAACACTCCCAAACAGCTTTTATGAAGCCAACATCACCTTGATACCAAAACCAGACAGAGAAGCTGCCAAAAAAGAAAATTACAGACCAATATCCCTTATCAATGCTGATGCAAAGATCTTCAACAAAAATCTGGCAAATCAAATAGGATCCAATGCATCATCAAGAAGATCATACACTACGACCAAGTAGGTTTCATCCCAGGAATGCAAGGATGGTTTAACATTCATAGATCTATCAACATCATACACAACATCAACAACAAGAAAAATAAAAATCACATAATCATGTCAATAGACGAAGAGAAAGCATTTGATAAAGTCCAACACCCATTCTTGATCAAAACTCTCAGCAAGTTGGGAATGGAAGGAACCGTTCTCAATCTAGTTGAAGCCATCTACCACAAACCAATGGCAAATATTATACTCCACAGAGAAAAACTAAAAGCCTTTCCTCTAAATTCTGATACAAGACCAGGCTGTCCGCTCTCACCACTCTTCTTCAATATAGTACTAGAAGTGCTTGCTTTGGCGATCAGGCAAGAAAAAGATACCATGTGCATCCAGACAGGAAAGGAAGAAGTCAAACTCTCACTGTTTGCAGATGACATGATACTCTACTTAGAAAACCCTAAAGACTCTAACAAAAAGCTTCTAGAAACAATAGATGCATATAGCAAGGTGGTAGGCTATAAAATTAACACACAGAAATCGATGGCCTTTTTATACACCAATAATGATAGGGAAGAGATGGACATTAAGACGTCAATCCCATTCACATTAGTGCCACACAAACTCAATTATCTTGGAGTCAACTTGAACATAAATGTGAAGGACATATACAAAGAAAACTACAAAGTCCTGCTCCAAGAAATAAGAGAGGACACACGGAAATGGAAAAACATACCCTGCTCATGGATTGGCAGAATTAGCATCATTAAAATGGCAATACTCCCCAAAGCATTAAACAGATTTAATGTGATCCCTCTAAAGACACCCATGACATTCTTCAAAGAAGTGGATCAAACACTTATGAAGTTCATCTGGAACAATAAACACCCTCGAGTAACTAAAGCACTCCTAGGGAAAAGGGGTATGGGAGGCATTACTTTCCCCAACTTTAAACTCTACTACAAAAAACAGTTATCAAAACAGCATGGTATTGAAACAAAGACAGACCCTCAGATCAGTGGAATAGGCTTCAGTTCTCAGACAATGTTCCCCAGATATACAAACACCTAATTTTTGACAAAGGAGCAAGAAATCCTAAGTGGAGCAGGGAAAACCTCTTCAACAAGTGGTGCTGGCAGAACTGGTTAGCCTCTTGGAAATAAGCGAACATAGACCCCCAGTTAACACCATGTACAAAGGTAAAATCCAAATGGATTAAAGACCTTGATATCAGACCTGATACCATAGGTATATAGAACAACATATCGGTAAAATACTCCATGACATTGAGAGTAAAGGCATCTTCAAGAAGGAAACTGAATTTTCCAAACAAGTGGAAGCAGAGATCAACAGATGGGAATACAATAAGCTGAGAAGATTCTGCACCTCAAAAAAAAAATAGTGCCCAGGATACAAGAGCCACTCACTGAGTGGGAGAAACTATTCACCCAATACCCATCAGATAAGGATCTAATCTCCAAAATATACAGGGCACTTACAGAACTTTACACACACACACAAAAAAAAATCTAATTCCATCAAAAAATGGGGAGAAGAAATGAACACTTTGAGAAAAAAAAATACAAATGGCCAAAAGGCACATGAAAAAATGCTCCTTGTCACTAATCATCAGGGAGATGCAAATGAAAACAAGTATGAGATACCATCCCACATCATAGAGATTGGCACACATCACAAAGAACGAGAACAATCAGTGCTGGCAGAGATGTGGAGAGAAAGGAACTCTTATCCACTGCTGGTGGGAATGCCGTCTAGTCCAAACTCTATGGAAAGCGATATGGAGATTCCTCCGAAAACTGGAAATTGAGCTCCCATTTGACCCAGCTATTCCACTCCTAGGGATATACCCTAAGAACACAAGGATACAATACAAAAACCCCTTCCTCACACCAATATTTATTGCAGCAGTATTCACAATAGCCAGGCTCTGGAAACAACCAAGATGCCCTTCAACAGACGAATAGCTAAGGAAATTGTGGTACATATACACAATGAAATATTATGCAGCTGTCAGGAGAGATGAAGTCATGAAATTTTCCTATACATGGACGTACATGTAATCTATCATGCTGAGTGAAATAAGTCAGAGGGAGAGAGACGCAGAATAGTCTCACTCATCTACGGGTTTTAAGAAAAAAAAATTTTTTTTTGCAACAATCCTCAGAGACAATGAGAGGAGGTCTGGAACTACCAGCTCACTTCATGAAGCTCACCACAAAGAGTGGTGAGTGCAGGTATAGAAATAACTACACAGAGAACTACCACAATCATGTGAATGAATGAGGGAACTGGAAAGTCTGGAGTACAGGTGAGGGTGGGGTGGGATGGAGGGAGATTTGGGACTTTGGTGGTCGGAATGTTGCACTGGTGAAGGGGTGTTATTCACATGACTAAAACCTAATCATATTCATATTTGTAATCAAGATGCTTAAATAAATATATTATAAATAAAAAGTGTCCCCAAATTAAACTCAGTTTTTTAACACTATGACAATAGTCAAATCAAAATGGAATAAAAAAATTTGATATCAAACCTTGTATCCACAGGGTACAGAAAGAATAATTTAGGCATAACTCTCTAAAAGCAAACTAAGCGTATTTTCAAGGTTAAAATATCACTGACCAAGGAAGCTGGATGCTTCTGCACCTCAAACAAAATGACAATCAGGATGTAAAGAGAGCTCACAGAATCGGAGAAACAATTTACTCATTAATTATCTAATAAGGGTATATTATAAAAAATATATATATGATACTGGTAGATCACTATCAAAAACTGGTCACAGAAAATGATCTGTTCTGGCACATATAAAACAGAGCAATAACAACCAGTATTGGCATGGATGTAGGGAGAAAGATATTCTCATTCACTGTTGGTAGAAATATCAACTGCTCCAGCTTTTCTGGAAAACTATATGAGGAATTTATCTTCCATTTGGCTCAGAAACTCTGTTTCTTAGGATAAATTCCAGGGACTCCAAAAAATAAAAGAATAAAAGAAATTTGCACTCCTATGTTTCTTACTAGTCACAATAGAACTAGTCACAAAAACCAAAATGAAAAAAAAAAAAAAAGCCCTCAAGTGTCCAAGAACAGTTGATTGGATGAAGAAACTGGGGTATATACACAATAGAATATTACTCGGTCATAAAAAAAATAGTCATACAATTTACTGTTACATTAAGGGACCTGGGGAGTATTGTTCTAAGTTAGGGGGAGAGTGACAAACACAGAATGGTATTTCTTATATGCAGGATAGAAAGAAACATAATGGTGAAATAATCGATCTCCAAGACAACAGAAACAAAGTACAGAATTGGTGGGAAACATGGCTTGCTCTTCGTTCCGGGCAGGCAGTCAGTCACTACAAGTTGGCATTTCTCAGTGGGCACAATACCCCATCCGAAAACTGGGTCTCATGGACCCTGCAAATCTTGGAACACCCCACTGTGGCAGCCTTGAGGATCTGCAGCTTGCAGCCCTGGCAGCCTGGACTTCTGCACAGCAATAGTACAGTGGGTAGGGTATTTGCTTTACAAGTGACCAACTAGGGTTTGATCCCTGGAATCCCATATGGTCCCCTGAGTCTGCCAGTTGTAATTTCTGAACATAGAGACAGGAGTAACCCCTGAGTGCTGCCAGGTGTGGTCCAAAAAATAAACAAAAAATTATAAATGCAACAAACTTTCTAAGAAACTAAAGATACAAACTCTAAGAATGTCCTTAGTATTACCAAATGCTGAGCCCCAGTGACACCACAGTGCACTGCTAATGAAATGCTGGGTATAATTCCTGAGTACCACTGGTCCCAGGGGCAAAGTCTAGCTCTGCTGAGAGTAGCCTCAGGCAACTGGCTGGTGTAATCCCTTAGAAAGCAAACAAACAGGAATTCAAGTGAAAGTAATATCTAACAGTGTTAGCCCACCAGAAATGGTATTTACTGTTGCTTAACTATTTTCTTTTTTTTTTTGGGGGGGGGGGTTTGGGCCACACCCGGTGACGCTCAGGGGTTACTCCTGGCTATGCGCTCAGAAGTCGCTCCTTGCTTGGGGGACCATATGGGACGCCGGGGGATCGAACCGCTGTCCGTCCAAGGCTAGCGCAGGTAAGGCAGGCACCTTACCTCTAGCGCCACCGCCCGGCCCCTGCTTAACTATTTTCACCCTATTTTTTTCTGTGAGAGAAAAAAGGTACAAAAATCCTTTAAACCACTGGGCAAGTTTTCTTGGGATTATTAAAAAAAAAACAAAATAAAACAAAATAAAACTACTATAGAAGCCAGAGAAGTAGCACGGAGGTAAGGTGTTTGTTTGCCTTGCATGCAGAAGGACGGTGGTTTAAATCCTGGCATCCCATATGGTCCCCCGAGCCTGCCAGGAGCGATTTCTGAGTGTAGAGCCAGGAGTAAGCCCTGAGCACTGCCGGGTGTGTCCCAAAAACAAAATAAAACAGCTATTATATATGGTACCCAGAAAATATCTCTTTAATAAGTACTGGGTTCTACACTAAACAGTTTACTTCTACCAATCCTCATATTATACTATACAAGATTTTTTGGGGGTGGGAGAATTCTATAGTGGAATGCCAGGCAGTGTGGGATTGAGAGTTGGGGCTTGATATTGCAAAGCAGTGCTGCCAGAGTTGAATAGATTGGGAACCACTCAGGCTATATGCAGTGGTGTTCAAAGAGAATATTAAGGGGCTAAGAATCAATCCACTCACTCAGAGCCAAGTATGTGCTATAGCTCTGAACTCTCTCTAGCTGAGAATATTTTTTTAAAAACAAATGTAAAAAATACACAGTTTTAGGTGACTACTCAACATGGTGCAGAATATTTACTATGTTTGACTTCTACTTAGTAACTATGAGTAGTTTCATTCCTCTAAGTGACTGTAATAAACAAACTGGCCTCAAATAAATGTTTTCAATGTCTTTGAGGAAGCAGATCTCTATGCAAAATTTGGCTTATAATGGTACTAAGAGGGTAAGCTGCAAAATTTGGATATGGACTAAATTTGGATGACTCCATGATCAATAATATTTCTAAAACTAGACTCTTCTGGAGAAGTTGAGATCTACACTAGTGTTTCTCAACAGGGGCCATATGGACTCCTAGAGGACCATAGGAGAAAATCTTATAAATGGGGAGCCACGGCACAAAACTAGGGACTTAACCAGTAGTGGGGCAAGAAAAGAAAAAAGGTTGGGAAGGAGGCCACAGTCAGAAAAAGACTGCAAAATAGTGAAAATATATAAAGGTAGGGAGACCCCTAACATCAGAAAGCATGCAAAGCTATACACTGTTAATGAGGAAATTATATTTTAAAAGAAAATGAAACTTAAAATAGTCATAAAGTATAATAAATATATGCCACTTGTTGAATGAAGCAAGATAAAAAGCATTTTTGGGTAATATTTATAAAGTAAATCAAATGTGACTTTTGAGAGAATTGGGATCAAATTGGAACACTGAATAAGAATTGGCATTATTTACAAGCCTATTTTTTGTATTCTCTTAAGCTAAATAAAGTTAGAAAAGTGGTAATTAAAAACCTCTCAAAGAATTTTAAATATCATACTTTCTTTTATTTTGATTATTTTGGTTTGTTCAAATCGATCATGGATGTTTTTGTGTTTAGTAAACTCATAACTAAAAAGTTACAAGTATTATACTAATTAGTCTTTTATCTAGTAATAAGAAATTTGAATGTTGAAAGATGTTAAAAATGGCAGTATAACTAATAATATAATGGACAAATATGTAATAAAATGCACTACCAAGTATACACAGAAATATTTTATCTTATCAAGAAAACCAAATAGTTCCAGTATACAATATTCAAGAATAATCGGTTTAAAAATTCTAGTATCACATTAAGTATCGGTATACAAATTAATACTGGCAGTAATAGCCTACATTCAACATTCTGACTCAATATTTCAATCACATGGAATTTTTATTCTTTAGTTATGTACACATGAGCTTACATGTATGTACACTTAAACAAAAATTATTGATCATTTTAATAATAAATTACCTTTGCAATAATAACTTCTTTCTTCAGAATCTTCATAGCATAATATTTCCCACTTGCCTTTTCTCGAACCAAAATAACTTTCCCAAACGTGCCTTTACCTAGTAGTTTCAAATAGTCAAAATCATTCATTGTCTGAAAAAATAAAAAATAAAATAAAATACTGATAAATTTAATATATATATATATTTGTAATAAACACTCAAAATAACATTTTAGCAATTCTGAATCATCCTTTAAATTTAAGAGTAATATTGAGGGCTGGAGAGGTAGCACAGTGGTAGGACATTTGCCCTGCACATAGCTGGCCCAAGTCGAACCTGGGTTTGATCCATGACATTTCATATGGTCCCCAGAGCCAGGAGTGATTTCTGAGCTCAAAGCCAAGAATAACCCCTGAGTGCTGCCAGATGTGGCAAAAAAAAAAAAAAAAAAAAAAAACAGAAAAAGAGTAGCAGTGGATGGCTCATAGATATAGAAATAATTTAAGCATTTCTCAGACATTTAAAGAAATAATTTTGAACCTAGAATCTCACCTAGTCTAATTATCAGCCAAGTATAAGAGAAAACAAAAAAAAAGTGATTTTAACTCACTTTCAAGAATTCAAGTTCTTAAGAATTTAATAGTATCACTATCTCCAATTTTGATCATCAAAAATGTACCCCACCTGCGTTGATGGCATAGGTGTGAGCATAGCTGCCTTCCAAAAATGTACCCCACAAACATTCCCAAATACATCTAAAATAGCAACAGTTTCACAAGAACTTTTTGGAAATGTGTTACAGGCAAGATGAAATTCAAGAAAAAGGTAAGTGTATAGGAAAAGTTAAGAGTGATTTTTGATGGTGGCATGATAACTTTAGAACTTTGGTGGTGAGTATAATAATATTAAAACTTTATGAAGGCATAAAGCTTGTTTCATGGAATTCATAACAATGCCAACCAGTGATTAAACAATGACGGCCAGAGAAACACTTCAAATGACTGGAGCTCATGTCTTCATAACAGGGACCCTAGGTTCAATCCCCTGCATCATAAGGACCTTTGATCTTTTATAAAATATATAATGAGATTATTTGGCATTTGTCTTTCATCTAATTTCACTTAAAGTGATAAAAAAATGCATTAGTTCATCTTTTCTTACAGCTGAGTAGTATTCCTTTGTTTATCTGTACCACAAATTCTTTATCTACACAAGTATACTACAATTCTTTGTCTGTGGTTGCCACTTCCCATATCTTGCTATTATAAATAGTAATGCAATGAACATAGATGTGCATATATTTTTCAATTAGAGTTTCCTTTCTGTGTAATTGGAAGAGATACCAAGAGTGAAATCTCTGGTCATATGTTATATCTATTTTTAATTTTTTGAGAAGTCTCCATCTGTTTCTCATAGAGACTGACCCAGTTTAGAGTCCAACCAACAGTGAGTGAGGGTTCCTTATTCACTACATCTCCAACAGCACTGGTTATTTCTGAACTTTTTAATATAGGCCATTGTAACAGAGTGAGGTGATGTCTCATTGTCTTTCTGATTTACATTTCCATGACAATCAGTGATGATAAACACTTTCCATATATCTGTTTACCATCTCTATGCTTTATTTCAATAAACTACGCATTTTCAACTTCTATCTGCCTCAATGGCATCTTATTGGTAATCTTAGTACTAGGAAGAATTTTAGCAATTCCAGAGATTTAAATACAGCTGGTATAGCATGTTACTGTCAAGATAGTTTATAATTCAAAAGATCAAATGGGTATTTTTAAATTTACATACAGTCAAACTTGAAATTAACTGCATATATTTATACATATAAGGCACAAGATTTCTTAAATTTGAGCATGTGGAAAATAGGGTTTTTTTTCCATTGTATAATTACTGAGAAACAAAATTAATTTGATTCTTAGAAATAAAGAGACTCGAGTTTTCAATGATAGACTACAATTTTCCCACATTTAATTGAGATCCAGCAAAAAGTATTATTCTGCCAAACATCAAAAGGAACAAGAACCACCAAAACTAGAATAGATGCATGCAGAAAGAGACTCTCATTCACTCCTGGTGGGAATGTCGACTGGTCCAAAGTTTTGGGAAAACAACATGGGCATTCCTCAAAAAAAAAAAAAAAAAAAAAGATAAACTGAGCTCCCATATGACATAACAATACTGCTCCTGCAAATATATCTTGGAGGTGCAAAAACACAATGCAATAAAGACATCTGTATTTTAATATTCTTTGCAGCACTATTCACAATAGACAGAATCTGGAAACAAATCAAGTACCTGGGAACAGATGTGTGGATAAAGAAACTATGGTACAACTACACAATAGAAGACTATGCAACTGTTAAGGAAAAATGAAGTCAAATGAAATCTGCCTATACTTGGACGACTATAGAGCGTATTGTGCTGAGTGAAATGAATCAGAGAAGGATGGACATAGAATAATTGCATTCATTTGTGGGATATTAAAAAGAAGATAATATTATAATACTACCCAAAGACAATAAAAATGAAGGCCAGGAAGTCTAGTCATGGTAGAAAGCTTGCCAAAAAGGTGGAGAGAGTATAGTTAGAATAAAGAAGGGACCACTATGGAAACAAAAATTGGAAATTATCACTCTGGACAAGGAGATTTAGTGCTGAAAGGAGATAAAGTTATGTGTATGATATTCCTTCAGTAACAGTATTGCAAATCTCAGTACCTGAAAGGATAAATAGAAGAGAAAGGGGGATGGAGAAAGAGAGAAAGAGAGAGACAGAGAACATCTGCCAGGTGCCAGAGAGGCAAGCAAGTAAGGGGGAAGGCATCTAGGTACAAGGGAGGGAGGAGGGCATCTGGGAACATTGGTGGTGGGAAACAGGCACTGGTGAAGGGATGGATGTTGAACACTATATGACTGAAACTCAATCATGAACACCTTTGTAACTCTTACCTCATGGTTCAATTAAAAATGATTCAATGAAAAATGTATTAAATAAAAGTGATTTAAAAATTTAGTTAAGGATAACTGACAAACTAAGATGTAACTTCAGATGCTTATAGAACTTAAAAGGAGGATACTTTGAAATCATGCACTCAAGATTTCAAGGAGTTATTATGATTATTTTTCCATGGTATTGAAGCCACAACTGGCAGCTCTCAGGGCTTACCCGATGGGCCTTCAATGGGATGCCAGTGATTGAATTTGAGTCAGCCTCACGTAAAACTAGTGCTCCACTCTTTCATTTTAGTCACTGTGATTTATAATACTGTTAATGATAGACTCTTATGCATAACACATTCCAGCCAAAACCCTCCATCAGTGTTTTGCTTCTCTCTACTGATGTCGTCATGTCCATCCCACTTCACAACTCCACTGACCTTTGGAACAAAAAAGGATGGATCTTTAGGAAATTACACTAAGTAAAAGAAGCAAGAAAGTGAAAGACTATTACTAAATGACTTTACTCATATATTAAATATGATAAAATGATAGCAAACTGGCAAAAACAAAGATAACTAACTTGGTGAAAACCTGCAGATTAAAAGAGAGAAAAGAAACTTCTTATAAATAGGAATAGTTCACTCATCTATGGGTTTTAAAAAAAATAAAAGACACTATTGTAATAATGCCCAGAGATGAGGGCCAAAGGACTGGCTCATGATATGACGCTTACCACAGTGTGCAGTTAAGTGAGTGCAGTTAAGAGAAATAACTATACTAACAACTACCACGACAATGTTAATGAGTGAGAGAAGTATAATGCCTTGTCTCGAATACAGGCAGGGGGTAGGTGAGGAGGGAGATAGGGGGCATTGGTGGTGGAAATGTTGCACTGGTAAAGATGGGGGGTGTTCTTTTTATGACTGAAACCTAACTACAGCCATGTTTGTAATCACGGTGTTTAAATAAACATATTTTTTTTAAACAAAAGAAGAATGACACTTTCTCAAAGGTGGTCAGAGCAATCAGGATTGACTCAGGAGTGAAGCTACACCTCAAAAATACTATGATACTGTGAATAAATGATAAGATAACTGAAAATTCAAGAAATGCTTGAGATGGTGAGGCTTGGGTCACACTCAGCAGTGATCAGGGACTGAATTTTGTTCTGTTCTGTGCTGGGTGACTACTGATAAGTGTTCAGGAGATACATATCATGCCAGGGATTTGAACCAAGGTCATAGTTAATGAATGAGGCTGCATTCAAGGCAAGTGTTTTACCTCCTGAACTATCCTCTGGCCCCTCAAAATAAAAATATTTTAAGATTTTATAAAATTAATGTTTTCTTAGAAATGAGAGTGATAGTTCAGCTGGTAGAACACTTATCCTAAATAAGGCCAAACTGGGCTTGATCCCTGGAACCTACAGGTTCCCCTCAAGCCCTGCCATAAGATGCCTTTGCTAGAACCAGAAGCAAGCACCACACATTGTCAGGTTGTGGCCTAAATACAAAAAAATAATGACTTCTTACATGAAGATTTATACTATAACAAATATAGTTAAACATTATAAAAGTATGCTCATTTACCATTTACCACAAATACCATTTAATCTTACGATCCAAATTTTACAACAAAAACTCTGCTTTATAACTTCGTATACCAATTGAAATTATTTTATAATTATAAGAAATTAATTGACATATTATTCTGGATCTCTGAGGGAAAAATTCAATTTCCCGCAGTGGCTCACCAGCCATTAAGAAAACAAGTCATTATTTTTAAGATTGTTTATTTTTCTGTTAAAAATTGTGAGGTAAAGAAACTGAGAAAAAGTATAACTATAATCTTAGGACACAGATAGCTATTTCTACTTCCACATTCAGAAGCACACAAAGTGTCAAAATGAACAGCATAAACTGATTAGAGAATATTTTTCAAATTTCTAAAATGATATTAAAAATAACAAAGATAAAGTTAAAAATTATAAAGTTGTGACACACATTAAGTCACAACTACCTAACAATTTCTATCAACATTCTGGGTGCTAAATGTTAAGCCAATGCATCAAATTGATGCTTTAAGAAGGGCTTGGGTTAGGTGCCTGCCTTGCATGTGGCCCTACTACCAACCTGCGTTCAATCCCCAGCATACCATACGTTCCCTATAAACTCCCCTTAGCAAGTTTAGAGTAATTTCTGAGCACAGAGTTAGGAGTAAGCCCTTATTAAAACTAGGTTTGCCCACCAAAAAATAAAATATTTTATTTTATTAATAATAAAATATTATTTATTTTATTATTATAAAATAATGCATTATTTTATTTTATATAACAAGTTATTTCAGATTAATCTATCCCTACACTTGTACAAATATTTTTGCCCAATGTGCACTGGCATTTTCCCTGCAAATACAGTATTTACTATATTTCATCCATACATAAATTCTGTGTAGGGCAATAACTTATTATTTTCTACCTTTCTTTTATGATGGGTCGTAGATGCATCCATCTCTTCCTCCCCTATATTATCAATTTGTGAAGTTGGACTACAATTCATTCTCTCCTCTTCTTGCCTCTGTAGTCTGTCTGCTACTGCTTGAATAGCTTCTGTCCATTCTTCTCTATTAAAATTAAGCAAAATTTTACATTAATAGAAATAATTCAAATATTTATAAAATCAATACAAATAGTTTATTCCAGTATAATATGTGCATACAAACATATTTTATTCTCTCATATTTACTCCAAGATGAAACTGATCCTGAAGAGCATTTACATTATAGGCTTGAAGTTTGTTTTTAATTTCAGACTAAGTTTTCTATAATGTCATATATAATCTATCCTTGTGCATTTAAAATGTATACTCTGCTACTTTTAGGTGTATTCTTTAAATATTGATTATATCAAGGTACTTTGTATTATTAAATATTTACTGATTTTTATCTAGTTATTTTATCAAGTTGTGAAAAAATGTTAAGGGTCCAGAGAAAAGTCCAGTGGTTGCAGTACATGTCTTACCAGAGAAAAAGTACATTGGTTGCAGTACATATCTTACTGATCCCTTGCAAGCTACTCTAGCATCTTACAGCGCTCTGGGCATCACTGAATTTGATATCATAGGGTGCAGTGAGAAACTCCAAATGTGGCCGGGGACACCTCCTTGTACCACCTAGGTCACCTGGCTAATCCCCAGAATCACAAAGCCTGAGAAGTACTGCCTCCTTTGGTCTTGGCACTGAAAGACCAGTCTTACAGGCTGAGAATTACAGAGGAGCTTGGGCTTCCTGAGTATCACTTGAGAGCAACTGTAACACTCAAGTTTTCATCTCCAAATACAGGTGTGGGATAGTATTTTTCTCTTTTAAACTTTTACATGCATACATACTCAATGTTAAATTACTCATTTCAATTGGCCCTTTTCTCATTATTTTATAAAGTCCCTTTATTCCACAGGGAATTTTATTTTGAAATCTGACATACCGTCCTTCCTATGCTTACTAGTTTTTGATATCTTTTTTAAAATCTATGACATTTAAAATATATCCATTGGGGCTGTGAATGTAGTTCAGTTATAAAGTATACATTATGGAGGAGGCCCTGGATATTGATTTCTGGCATCAAAATAAAAATAAATGCATTAAAGCACAGACTTTTAGGGGGGCACAATGCTGGAGAATAAACCCAGGTCATATGCATAAAAGACTAAAAGTACATCTTAATTCAGTACTTAATAATTCTATTTTTTGTCAGTTCTAACACTCTACCTTTTAATTATAGTTCTTAATACATTAGCATTTAAATATTAGAAAATACAATAAAATAAGGCATTCTTGGGGCCGGAGAGATAGCATGGAGGTAGGGCATTTGCCTTGCATGCAGAAGGTCGGTGGTTGGAATTCCGGTATCCCATATGGTCCCCCGAGCCTGCCAGGAGTGATTTCTGAGCTTAGAGCCAGGAGTAACTCATGAGTGCTGCCAGGTGTGACACAAAAACCAAAAATAAATAAATAAAATAAGGCATTTTCACCATTTTTTCCTTCGACCTCAACTTAAGTGTAACTATAATTTTTGTTCTTTATATAATTACAACAAAAATGTTATTTAGAATGGTAGTACCTGTAACACTAATGTGGCTTTACTGACCTACTTAACATTTTAATTGCATTTCACTCTTCCTTCATATTTTCTGTCATCATAGTATTAGTTTAGCCTGTCTGAAGAATACACTCCTTTACTGCAGTTTTTTTTTTTGGGGGGGGGGAAGGGTAGATTTGTTGGGGTATGCACAGTAGTGCTCAAGCACCTTGCTCCTGGATCTGTGTTCAGGGAATCATAAAACTATGCCTGATTATTTTCAGGAGCCCTTAAGCAGTGCCAATGATGAAATTGTAGTAAACTGTAAGAAAACCAAGCACCTTACCACTTGTTTGGCTGAAATATTGACAAATTGCTTTTGTTCTTGGAATTTTTTATGAGAATTTATTTCTTAGCACTTTTAAAGGTAACATTCCATTATTCACAACTATTGCCAATTCTATATATTCTATGTCTATGTCATTATTTCTATTTTATTTTGGAGGACTTGTTGCTGCTTCGACTGGATATATATTTTTTCTATCTGCTTTGAAGACTTTCCATTGTCATTTCTGAATACTATTCTTGGTATTTTTGTATTAATTTGTTAATTTTTTTATTTAAATAAAATGCATCACACAGTTGACATAACTGTAATACATTTGTTTTAAGATAAGGGAAAGCAAAGTTATTGAGAAAAATAGAAAGAAAATAGTAAGAAAACTAAAAAATAAAATGTAAGAAAAGAAAAAGGAAAGTTCAGTAGGAAGTCTATTTGTGGAAATTATTGTCATTAAATTTCAGTCATTAATAACAATAATAACAATATCAGAAGTCAATAATATAATTAGAAGGTTTAGTAAGCTTTTTTTTAAAGATAAGAAATAAAAAAATACAATAAAAAAGGTATGTGTGTGGCAGCTGTTGTTGTTTGCATAGGCACAGCAAAACTTGTGAAAAACAGAAATGAATAACCTTTGGTCTTAAAACAAGGAGACCTTACCCATGAAGTATCCTGGCATAAAAACAACTTCAGGCTCCAGGGCATGCTAAGTTGTCTAACCCCAAAGTTTTTTTCTGTTGTCCCAGTAAAAGCTCTTCACAATCACGGTTGTAGCTGTCAGGTTTCTGTGGTTAGAGATCCTAGTTTCTGTACAGATCCTATGTCGAAGTTAGGGTGATGCAGAGCATCTTCTGGTTTCATCACACCATTAGACAACAATGCAGAGAACCCTGATTTGAAAGCAGGTTGTTGCTGTTGCCAAGTCATTAGTGTGTCATATGAACGCACTCTGGAATAAATCAATGCCAGGGCAGCAGTAGGGCCTTCTTTGGTAGAAGTCCGATTCATGGTACTGGTATAGAAAACTGTGCTGTTTCCATAGATGGGGTCCAAAGTTCAGGGCTAAATGGCCAATATCTGATCTTCTGAAGCCTAAGCCAACTCCCTATGACAAGTGTTCAGGGTGTAAGGCACCACTGCAATATAATATTTAGGTGTTCCTATCTCTATTAGATAAGAACTTGTCAGCACATGCAAGATTTCTCCATTTTAATGTGCCTATGCAAAAAAGGAACAATGCTAAATGGTACTACTGTACATAAGGGGGTAAAAACAAGCTAAACAATCCCTATAACCTGACTATAAGCTGAACACAGAACACTAGAGAAACTTGTCTACTAGAACCCCCTACTAAATAAATCCCCCCAAATGGGGGAAATTGCCACTAAGTTAGAAGAGAGACAGTGTTACACTTATTAAGGAAATACAGCTAAAGAAATATTCAAAGGAGATATACATGTCCCCTTTAAGTCTTTTGAAATAGTCTGGAAGAATAGGATAAAATCTGGAGCACAGCTTTCACCTATGATTTGGTCTTGTAAAGTTTAAAAAATGGCTCCCAGCAGTCAGCTATCAGGAAATGTCCTCAAGCTGGGGACTTATTAGAAACTGAATCTGGTAGCAAGCAACAGTCTGCAGTGAAGGAGATGGGAGAAAAAGGACTGCCTGAAGCAATTAGCAGCAATGGCAGTGGCAGCTTCTTCTCGGGCTAAGAATTAATCTTTTCGGGGCCGGGCGGTGGCGCTAAAGGTAAGGTGCCTGACTTGCCAGTGCTAGCCTTGGACGGACCGCGGTTCGATCCCCCCGTGTCCCATATGGTCCCCCAAGCCAGGAGCAACTTCTGAGAGCATAGCCAGGAGTAACCCCTGAGCGTTACCGGGTGTGGCCCAAAAACCAAAAAAAAAAAAAAAAAAGAATTAATCTTTTCACTTTGAGAGGTGGCTGGCAGCTGGCTGGGGTGGGAGGCATGTTCAGCTTCCTGAGTTTAGAACTGAGGGTAAAAATGGTTAAATGGGTGTAAATAACAGATGGGAGTGTGAGAGTGAAGGGTTAGAAAAGAATTTTTAAGGTATTAAGAGAATGGGGGGGAAGGAAGGGTTATATTTAACAGGGAAAGGGCAGTATACAATATAGACATTATATATATTACAGATGGACATTAGACAGACACTGAGGTGGCCAACACATACACTCATGCACACACATAGACAGACACTGAGGATTGATCCATGGGTTGTAGTAGAAAACTGACCCAGGTGAAATGGGACAGAATGCTTACAAAATATAAAGCTGCCAAGTCAGATGGAAAGGTTCTCCATTTTCTAGGCCAATCACGATTGGTGAGGGTAAACTTTACTAAAGAAAGCTTTTGTTGATTAGATTGTGTATAGTGCATTCTTAAAAATAATCATAATTTTTAAGTCTAAAAAAATAAATGATTATGGTAATATCACTGTAAGAGGAGTCCACACCATGAAATATCGTCTAGCAGGTCGTGAGCATTCAGGTTCCTTTCCTAAAGCAATCTAAATTATGAGCTTATGGTATAATGGTAAACTACCTACAATCAAAAACAGATTACAATAACATATTCAATGAATGAGCTCTGTAACTGGAGTTCATGGCATGCGTTTGCATTTCCATTGCTATCTGTGGACATAAACAGTAGATTATTTTAGCAGGCAAAATTAAGTAGAAAATGATTAGATTAAAATTATTTTCATGGCATTATCATAATGAGCCCTTTCTTCTGAGTCTAATATAATATAGAATTGGAAGGTGGAACTGGGGTGACCAACTTATATCTACAAGTAGCATTGTGGACATAAAGATCAATCAGTTATTGTAAACATAGTAAAACTGAGACATTAAAACTACTTATAGTGAGCACTATAGCGGGAGTCTATAGCTTCCAAATGCATTCTTTACCCGTTTCTGTAGATAAAAGCATTAGAACATTATTATAGACATCTATAAAGAGCAGTTGATTGAACACTTGCTGAAACTAAACAGCTAATTCCATTCTTGATGGAAGAGTTTAATCCATTGACATTTAAGGGAACTATAGATAGAAAGGGCTGTTGTGCCATTATATTGTGAAGGGTTGTTGTTACAACTGGGGGTTTGGTTTGTGTAATTGCTCTTTGAATAGCCCATTTAGGATTGGTTTGGTTAGCACAAATATTGCAAGTTATTTTTTTGTCTGAGAATGTTTTTAACACTCCCTCACATGTAATTGAGAATTTTGCTGGGTAGTGGACTCTAGGTTGAATTTTCTTTTGTTCAGTAGTTTGAATATATCATTCCACTCTTTTCTCGCCTGGATTGTTTCAAATGGAAGATCTTGTTTAATTTTATTTTTAATAAAATCTTTATTTAAGCACCATGAGAACAGGCATGAGTATAGTTGGGTTTCAGTCATAAACAGAAAACTGCCCTTCACCAGTACAACATTTCCACTACCAATGCCCCCCCCCCACTCCTTCCTTCCCACCTCTGTATTCGAGACAGGCATTCTACTTCTCTCACTCATTAAGATAGTCAAGATAGTTGTTAGTATAGTTATTTCCCTAATTGCACTCACCACTCTTTGTGGTGAGCTTCATATTGTGAGCCAGTCCTTTCGGCCCTCATCTGTATTGTCTCTGGGCATTACAATGATGCCCTTAATTTTTTTTTAAATAAAAATTTTCTTAAAATTTCTTAAAATATTTCTTAACATTTTTCTTAGATGAGTATGACTATTCTGTGTCTCTCTCCCTCTGACTTATTTCACTTAGCACAATAGATTCCATGTATATCCATGTATATGAACATTTCATTACTTCACCTCTCCTGACAGATGAATATTATGGAATCATATTATTCCATTGTGTATATGTACTACAGATCTTTAGCCATTGATCTGTTGAAGGGCACCTTGGCTGTTTCCAGAGTCTGGCTATTTTAAATAGCACTGCAATGAATATAGGTGTGAGGAAGGGATTTTTGAATTGTATTTTTGTGTTCCTAGGGTATATATCCATAGGCATGGTATGGGAGCTCAATTTCCAGTTTTGTTTTGTTTTGTTTTTGTTTGTTTTTTGGGTCACACCTGGCAGCTCTCAGGGATTACTACTTCTGGCTCTACTCTCAGAAATCGCTCCTGGCAGGTTAGAGGGACCATATGGGATCCAGGATTCGAACCACCATCCTTCTGCATGCAAGGCAAATGCCTTACCTCTATGCTATCTCTCCGGCCCAATTTCCAGTTTTTTGAGGAATCTCCATATGGTTTTCCATACAGGCTGAAATACAAGGCATTCTGACCAGCACTGAATGAAAGTTCCTTTCTCTCCACATCCCCGCCAGCACTAATTATTCATGTTCTTTGTGATGTGTGCCAGTCTCTGTGGTGTGAGATGGTACCTCATTGTTTTGATTTGCATCTCCTTGATGATTGGTGATGTGGAGCATTTTTTCATGTGCCTTTTGGCCGTGTGTATTTCTTCTTTGAGGAGATGTCTGTTCATTTCTTTTCACCATTTATTGACGGGTCAGATTTTTTTTTCTTGTTAAGTTCTATCAGCACCTTATATATTTTCAATATTAGCCCCTTATCTGATGGTATTGGGTGAATAGTTTCTCCCATTCTGTGGGTGGCTTTTGGATCCTAGGCACTAATTCCTTTGAGGTGCAGAAGCTTCCCTGTTAATATAGTTCCATCTATTTACCTATGCTTCCACTTGTTTAGAGAGTACTGTTAGTTTCCTCCTTGAAGATGCCTTTAGTCTCAATGTCAGGGAGTGTTTTACCTGCGTGTTGTTCTACATACCTTATGTTTAATTCTTACGTTGTTTTTTTATACTTGAGTTATTTTTTGTCTATTACTGCTTTAAAGAATCGATCTCTCTCTCTCTCTCTCTCTCTCTCTCTCTCTCTCTCTCTCTCTCTCTCTCTCTCTCTCTCTGTTTTTGCCGTTTGGATCACTAATTGTCTTGCGTTGCCTGTTATGGTCTATTTTGTTTGGCACTCTTTTGCCTCTTGGATTTGCAGAGAAACCTCTTTCTCAATGGTGCACAAGTTCCCTCATTAATTGTTCTTCCCCTTTTCCATTTCTTCCTCTTCAGAAATTCCTATAATTCTAAGATTATTTCTCTTGTCTGTTCATTTAGTACTTTACATTTTCTTCCAGGGTTTTCTCTCCTTTCATTTTTTACTTCTTTATTACCGCTGGCTTGTAATTTATCTTCAAGTTCGACTATGTGATTCTCCACCTGTGTAATTCTACCATTATGGCTTGCTAACATGTTTTTTAGTTCCTTCAATTCCATTTGTATGGATTCTCTCATCTTTTCAAAGAGTTCTTCTTTGATTTAGTTGAATTGTTCTATAGATTTCTTAATTTTACAGGCTAGTTGATTTCCATTGCTCCTTGATTTCCATTGCTATATCATTAAGTGTTGATTTCAGGTCCTCATCTCTAAGGTTCAGGTGTTTGGGTGGAATTGGAGAATTGCCAGGATTTCTATCCATATCCCTCACAGTAGATGTCTTCTTTAGCTTCCCCACTGATCTTTTCATTTAGTGGTTTAGAGTGCTGGAGTATCAGGATGTTGAAAGAAGTGCTAGATCCAATTGCAAGGAAGTCTATAATATATACAGTATTGAAAAGACTTTGGTTTGACAAACAGAGGACTGATGGGAAAAAAGAGAGTTTCAGTGATGGCACTGGAACCCAGAAAAAGACTGAGGGGAGGCTGGCGAGGAGGCCCCTATGAACTTGGTAGAGGCGATTAGGACTGAAACCTCCCTGTTCCTGCCCAGACACAGACCTCATTGTCCCCAGAAAACAAAGATTCAACAATGGCTCTGGGACCTGGAAGGATGCAGGGAAATATCCAAAAAGAAATCCTATTTGCATTTGGTGGAAGGGATTAAGGCATGATGTTCTCTATTCCCTCCCCAATACCAACCTGGCTGGTCACAAAAGGGCAGATGAAGAGTGATGGCACTGAATCCAGGACTCAGTATTTTAGTATTCTTAGTATTTTTACCCACAATAGGGTTCTTGGATAAATAGCTTAATAGCTTTAGATATTTTAAACATTATTTACTTTTTATTGCATGGTACAATGTTTGCCATCATGTTTGTGGAGTACAAAATTACTGACACTACAAACAGCATGATAGTGTCCTAAACCCTCTACTAGTATAAGACCAGTTTTCTATTCACTGTTCTCCAAGCTATCAAAAGATGTTGTCCATTCCGTTTCTTTGTTTTTAAAATATATATCATGTTAGAGAAATCATCTAGTATTTGTCCATCTCCTTCTAATTTCACTTAATATGACCTCACTAGAACTCTATACAAGGAGTAGCCAAAGGCAAGATTTTATCTTTTCTTACAGCTCAGTATTATCCATCTTGTATATTTATAACTTACTTATCCACTCATCTGTTTTGGGTTGTTTCCTTACAGTGTCTATTATACATAAGTGTGAACAAATCTTTTTTACGACATACTTTTATTTTAGGCACTATGGGTACAATATTGATAGTAGAAGAGTTTCAGGTATAAAACATTCCAATAGTATCCTCTCAAACATGTCAGCATCTATTGCTATGGACATTTGTTCCCTTACATTGATTATACTGCAGATATGAGTGATGAAAGTTTATTTTTATTTTTGAGACATCTCTATAATATTTTATAGAATCCTAATTATTTTACATTCCCACAAGTTATAAATCAGAATTTCCTCATTTCTTCCGAGCATGGTGTTTTACTTTTTTTTATTTGTTATAAACTCTGGTATGAGGTACTACCTCACTGTTTTGATTTCAATTCTGTAATAAGTAACGAGAACTTTTTCATACATCCATTAGCTTATGTATCTTTTCTTTGAGGAAATGTCTACTCATCTCTCTCCATTATTTTAATGGAGTTTATTTTTGTTGTTGAACTGTGGAAAAGTATTTTGTGTAACTTGGATATTAGTACTTTATCAGACGCAAAGTACAAATATTTTCTCTTATTCAGTAGGCTATCTTTTAATTTTAGTCCTAGTTTGTTTCACCAAGCAAATTTTCAGTTTTATATAATGCTAATTATTTTTCTGAAGTTAAATCACTGAGGATCCTTTGAATTCAGCATCTTGGAGATTTTCACATATGAAAATTATTAATTCAAGGTAATATCAATATATTTTAATAAGCTCATTTTTGTATATGGTCCAATAATAGTGATCAAATGTAACACTTTATAGGTGGTATCCAGTTTTCCAAGCATCATTTGTAGAGGACACTTTCTTCGCTCTGCCTTCTATATAGCACCTGTTATGAATAAATTTTTCATACATCTGTTGGTTTACTCTGAGCTCTCAATTCTATTCCACATGCCTAAAGGACTACATTTATTCTTGTATTCTACCATTTGATTACTACAGATTTATCAGTATAATTTGAAATTGGGGAATGCAATGGTTTCCCATTTAATTTCTTTGTCAAATTTGCTTTTGATTTTCAAGGGAATTCCAAACAATTTTAGCAGTGTTTATCCAATTTGTTGAAAAATATCACTGGTTTTTGAAAGGCCTTCTATTGAACCTGCATAATGCTTTGGGGAGCATGACCATTTTGAGGATGTTGATTCTCGTTGAGTCCATGACCATGAAATAGTTTTATATTTTTTTGTCTTCTATTTCTTTGAATAGTGATTTGTGATTTTTCTATGGATATTTCATTCACATGCTGTGTAAAGTTGGTTCTTAGGTATCTGATGTCTTTGGATACTTAAATGACACTTTTATTTTTCTTTACTTCTAGAACTTTGTGTACAGAAATACTCGGTCTGGAGAGATAAGCACTTGCCATATATGTGGCCAACCCATGTTCAATTTCCCAGCACCCCATATTACTCCCAGTTCTCAGCCCCATAAGGACTGATCTCTGAGCTCAGAATCAGAATAAGTCTTGATCACAACCAAGGTGTGTACACTCTCCCCAAAAGAAATACAATCTTTTAATATTAACTTTGTAGTCTCCTATTTTTCTATATTATTTCTAATGTGTTGGTTGGAATTCATTTCTTTTCATTAATATTTTAATTAAATCACAGTAAGATAGTTACAATGTTGTTTGTGATTCAATTTCAGTCATACAGATGTTTCAATGTTAATCCCATCACCAGTGCACATTTTCAACCACCAATATCCTTAGTTTCATTTCTATCTTCCATCATTCCCTGCCTGCCTCTCTGGCAGATATTTTTCATATCTCTCTCTCTCTCTCTCTCTTTCTCTCTCTTTCTCTCTCTCTCTCTTCTCTCTCTCCTCTCTCTCTCTCCCCTCTCTCTCATTCATGGTAATCTTAGTTTCCTATTTGAATGCTTTTTCTTTTCTTTTCTTTTCTTTCTTTCTTTTTTTTTTTTTTGTTTAAATATAGTTTCAAAAATGGGCATGCTAGTTTTGGAACTGATTTTTATTATTAAAGCAATTATTTTTAATTTTCAACCATTATCTCTTTATGACTCTTTTTCTTCTTTGAGATGCTCATTATGTACAGAGATTGTCTTATGGCTTCATTTGTCTTATATCCACATCTGCTTTTATTTTTATTATTTTATCTCCTAACATTTCATTCCAGTTAGTTAATTATAAGCTTTTGACTTCAACTATTTTCTCTAATACTAAGTCTTGATTATTGCTAAAACTTTTAAGCAGTCATAAATTTTATTTTTTAATTTTAGGATTTCCATTTTTCTCTTTACAATTTTGTTTTCAAATGAATTTTCCAATTTTAACCACTACTTCCTTGAACATACTAATAATTAGCTTTCAATTTCTTTCTGATAACTCCCCATTATCTAAAACTTCAATGAATATGATTCTGCTATATTTTCTGTCAATGTGAACGCATGTTCTTGATTTTATGTGTATTTGTTTATTTTCCTATTAGTCTTCAAATACATACATAAAAAAATAAAGAATCAGTTAAAAGTCTAAGAAAATATTCCTGGGGAAATAAATAGTACAGCAGGAAAGGCACTTGCTTTTACAGTGGCCAACCTGGGTTCTATTTCCCAGCAATCCACATGGTCTCCTGGATTGATCCTTAGTACAGAGCCAGGAGTAATCCCTGAGCATTGCCTGGTGTGAACCAAGAATAAAAAATAAAAAGAAGACATTAATTTGATCGTTATTTATATTTATTTTAACAGCTAATTAGGGAACTAAATTATGTTTTTCAAAATAAAGGCCTGTAAAATGTATTCTAAGCAGCATTAATAAAAGGTAATCCTAAGTGCCTAAGGAGGTAAGCCCATATATTTCTTGTATCCCCATTATTAAAATTGGATCAAGTTCTGTAAATTGTTAAAGTGTTCTCCCTTTAGTTGATGCAGGATTGCAGAATGACTCTCAGCTTTTATAGTTAAATAAAAATTTCAACATCTTAGAAACATATTCTACAGTTTTAGACTAGAAAAATCAGAGGTTTCTGCTCTGGGTGTTTTTTCCCATAATTTTTTTGTTCCCATAATTTTTCACAGTCATAAGGCTCTGCAGGATCTCTTCTTTTTAACATTTTTTTCATATTTTCTAAATATTTTAGGTGAACTAATAACCAAAATTACCTAATGTACCATAATTAAACCATATAAAGCATGCATATGCCAAATAATATAGTAAAGATGAGGGGCTGTTACTGTGAATGAGACTAAAAAATATTAGAAGTAAAATGAAAAGCATCCACTGAATACAACAGTATACTAAGAAAACCAAGTATACTAAGAAAGTTTGAAAAGGAGATCAAAGGATCTGTGAATGTGTGATATGAGGTACTACTTACAGCATGATAAAAGGGTAATGCAAGAAAATATTCTTAGCAATGGAAAAAATGGCCAAAAATCCATAATTTATGTAATAGCCATGAAAATAATTAAGTCTTACAAAATTTAAGTAGTTCAGTTTAGCTTGTATGTATACATATATAAATGCGTTTATGTGCGGATATGGGTAAAGAGAAAACAAGGTAATGACAATTAAAAAGATTAGCTGTAAGAAATGGAAATAACTGGGTCTGTCATGTGAAAATTTCTTGTGCCATATATTACATAAAAGTAATATTTAAGGGGCCAGAGCAGTGGCGAGGAGCGGTAAGGCATCTGCCTTAACTAGGACGGACCGTGATTCGATCCCCTGGCGTCCCATATGGTCTCCCCCAAGCCAGGAGCGATTTCTGAGTGCATAGCCAGGAGTAACCCCTGAGCATCACCGAGCGTGGCCCCCCAAAATTAATAATAATATTTAAGAATAGTTATGTTGGTCCCGGAGAGATAGCACAGTGGCGTTTGCCTTGCAAGTAGCCGATGCAGAAACAAAGGTGGCTGGTTCGAATCCCGGTGTCCCATATGGTCCCCTGTGCCTGCCAGGAGCTATTTCTGAGCAGATAGCCAGGAGTAACCCCTGAGCACCGCCAGGTGTGACCCAACACCAAAAAAAAAAAAAAAAAAAAAAAAAAAAAAAAAAGAATAGTCATAGTACATTCATTGAAATCAGCTGAAAAGACATCTGCTCTCATTAAACATTGCTTTCTATCAAACTGATAGGATTAGACAAAATTTTATTATCTTGCAGATGCTATTGTTACAGAAGGATTGAGTGAATTATATAATAAACAGAAATGAGAAGGTTCTATTCCAAATATAAAAAAAAACAAAAGCATAAAATAAAAGCATAAAATTAATTTCAAGTAAGAAGAGTACAAACAGAGGATGGAACAGTAAAGTGGACAGAGCATCTGCGTTCAAAAGAAGCCAAACCTGAGTTCCTTCCCTCACTCTTACATGGTGCAGAATGCAGAGCCAAACAAACCACACACACACACACAAACACAGACACACACAGACACACACACACACACACACACACACACACACAGAGCGAAAAAATGGGGGGGTGCCCGAAAAAAGTTATATGCAATATTCTGAATTTATTGTGAAAAACCAGTGAGAAAACCATAAAAGGAATTAACTAAATGAAAACTCAAAGTCTATATATAATACTAACTATTCTATATGCATCTGTATTTTCATTTTAGTTTTTGGCCCACACCTGGTGGCATTCAGGGATTACTCCTGGCTCTGCACTCAGAAATCACTCCTGGCAGGCAGGCTCGGGGGGGTTATATGGGATGCCGAGGATTGAACCTGGGTCCATCCCACATTGGCCATGTGCCAGGAAAATGTCCTACCTCTATGCTATGACTCCAGCCCCTGTATTTTCCTTTTAAAAGTGAAGGCTAGGGGCCGGGTAGGTGGCGCTGGAGGTAAGGTGTCTGCCTTGCAAGCGCTAGCCAAGGAAGGACCGTGGTTCGATCCCCCGGCATCCCATATGGTCCCCCCAAGCCAGGGGCGATTTCTGAGCACATAGCCAGGAGTAACCCCTGAGCGTCAAACGGGTGTGGCCCAAAAACCAAAAGAAAAAAAAAAAAAGTGAAGGCTAGAGTGATAACACAATGGGAAAACGTGCACATGGCTGACCCAGGACAGACCTCTGTTCAATCCCTGGCACCCCATATGGTCCCCCAAGCCAGGAGCTATTTCTGAGCACAATGCCAGGAGTAACCCCTGAGCATCACCGGCTGTGGCCCAAAAAACAAAACAAAAACAAAAAAGTGAAGGCAATGTAGTTAAAGTGTTCAAATAAATTTTCCTTAAATATTAGAAAATCTAAAATGTGCTTTAAAAGTATACTAATGACATTAACAAAATGATGAACACAAAACCACAGACACTTTTCTCTCTGAAGATACCCTCTAAACAACAATATTTTGATTAATAAGTTTTGTGATAAGATAAATCAAAAATCAGTATAGTGATTCATATATCCCAAAAGAGCTGCACTGAAGTCTGCAGAGTAATCTGTGGCACTAAGTTATCATAGTACCTTCCACTTTCTCTCTATTTCAGAGACAGATGGAAACTTCCATTTTTCCTGGGAAAAAGAAATTAAAGCTAGAAAATGAAAATGAAACCTGGTATCTATTTTTTTTTTGTTTTTGGGCCACACCCATTTGATGCTCAAGGGTTACTCCTGGCTATGAGCTCAGAAATCGCTCCTGTCTTAGGGGGACCATATGGGACCCCGGGGGATCGAACTCGGTCCTTCCTACGCTAGAGCTTGCAAGGCAGACACCTTACCTCTAGAGCCACCTTCCCAGCCCCAAAACCTGGTATCTAATCTGTCTTGAGGAGACTGCCTGATAGGCTTCTCTCTTGCTTCAATTAACATGTGAACTATAAAAGGGACCAGGCCTTGGCCACTAAAAAAAAATATATGTTGGATTAAAACTTATTCACCGTAGTCCCCCTTTCCAGTTTTGTATACAATAAGCAGGAAAAATACCCTAATTCTCAGGGAGAGATAGAACTGGAAAAAGTTGTGCAAACAACAGTCTATTTCTCTTTCAATTATCTGAAAGCACTGACTAGACCAGGTAAATTCTAGATGCAAGAATACAAAGCACACCTGGTGGAGAGCTGATGCCTCCTAGAACACATGCACGGAAGACAGGATGACAAAACTCAGACACCTCTCTTTCAGGGGTTTAAGAGAAAACAGAATGTATATCTTGTTATCTCTGGAAAATTCATGACACTGGTTTCTAGTACTTTCAGTACCTAGTGGACAACCCACCATATAAGAAGTCTAGGGATTTGGGGTGGGGGATGTAGCACAGAGGACTACAAATGTAAAAAGAGCTACTTTTTAAGTGAGTCCAGAAGCATGCTATAATACAGAAAGGCACTACCTGGGGAAGATATGAGCTCCAGAAAACAGAAAGCTAAAGGTCTAGCTAATTAGATATGCAATCATAAAGAAATGACCTCCCAAGAATATGACATCTACAGAAAAGGTTTGAATGGCCCTGGAAATTTCTAACTGGGTTGAACAGTCAAATTCATTCCCTGTACAAAGTCAGTATATAAAGATGAAAGAGACTAATATTTTTTTTTCTAATAGGAATATCCTAAAACAAACGTAACAAACGTAGAGGCAATCAAAAACAGGGAAAGATGGCTGAATCAATGAAATGTTTCTAGAAACCATTTCTAAAAAAAGTAAATGAGTTACCTGAGAAAAAAATTCAAACTAACCATCAGATACTCAATATTCTCTCTTAGTAACATAATTCATTAAAGACAAAAAATATCAAGAGAGAAAATATAGTAAAAATGGGGAAATATTCTTTAATATGACAATCCAATTACAACATAGATTACACTTGGATACACAAACAGTCCTTTTTTGTTTGATTGTGTTTGTTTTTTTTTTTTTTTTTTTTTTGGTTTTTCGGGCCACACACATTTAATGCTCAGGGGTTACTCCTGGCTAAGGCTCAGAAATTGCCCCTGGCTTGGAGGGACCATATGGGACGCCGGGGGATCGAACCACGGTCCTGATCCTTGGCTAGCGCTTGCAAGGCAGACACCTTACCTCTAGCGCCACCTCGCCGGCCCCAATTGTGTTTTTCTTTTTGGGCCACAATTGGCAATGCTGAGGAATTTATTCCAGGCTCTGCATGCAGAAACCACTCCTGGAAGTACTCAGGGACCATATAGGATACTAGGGATAAAACCTGGGCCAAATGCATGCAAGGCAAGCATCCTATCTGCTGTAAAAATCTCTCTGATCCCTAGACTAGATTTTTAAAACAATCTAAATATCAACTGATAAATGAAGTCTTATTTTATTAAAAAGTTAAATAGGTAGGGACTTGCACTCAGGTGACCTGGGTTAGATTCCTGGCATCCCATACAGTCCCCAAGTCTACCAGGAGTGATTCCTGAGCACAGGGTGTGGCTCTAACATCCTCCCCAAATATAAAAGTTTTAGTCTCTAAAATGTGGTAAAAACAAACTACACTCTTTCTTTTCTATCCAAAGTAAATGAGAAAAGATTCAAAAAATGTAGTTGAGATAGCAGGTGAAAAGCAGGGATAAAAGACTCCAAACTTATAACATATAATAAAATAAGTCTAGGATTTTTAATTGGGGGGGGGCACACATAGAAATGCTTAAGAATTATTCCTGACTTTGCACTCAGAACTTACTCCAGGCAGTGTTTAGGTAACTATATGGGATCTGGTATTGAACCCAAGTTGGTGATGTGAAAGGCTGGTGTCCTACCCATTGTAATATCTCTCCAGTCCCACATACAAAAAATTTAGCGGACTAAATATATACTTTTAGTTTACAATAGAAAATTTGATATTTGAAAATGCATTTTATTATTTTATTGGGAAGTAGTATACCTTGCTCTATTTAAGTCTCATTCATGGTTCTGTGCTAGAGATCACTCCTGAAGTAAATCAGGAAACATATATAATGCTAGGTATTAAATGCAGGTTTGAAGTATGCATGGGCAAGTGCTATTATTTTGGCCACAACAGTAAGAACTTTCAGAATCAGATTTGTTTCAGAATCAAATAGTTTTCCAGCTCTTTCTAGTAAGTCTTCATTAGTACTAAAGTCATGAAAAAAATATTTTAATGGCAAATATATACAAACTGACTTTTAGATTTTTTAAAAAAATAAATAATACCTTCAATTCCAACAAGGAAGCTCCTCACCTGTGCTCCCTACATTAGGCCTACTAGTATTAAACATGATGGATTGGCTACTATGGTACTGTTCACACCCTGTAGGGCAGCTGGCTACCAGTGTGAAACTGAAGTGTTATTCAAGGGCCATTATTGTTAGACCTGGAGGGCTTGATAGATAGGTCAATATAATGCCAGTGATAAAACTTGGGACATGCCTCATCTCTTTAAGCAATATCCCTAGTCCCATGGCCTTCTTTAATTTTTTTAGGAACCGACTCAGTATGCTATGGGACCTAAGTGTATTCATGAAGTGTCTGGGTCCAGCGCTCAAGTCCAGTGCTCATTCCACAGCTGTGGTGCTATGGCTCAAGGTGCTATAGACCATCAAAAATACTTTCTTCTAATGATTAAACAAATGGAAACCATTGTCTAAAAAAAGTAGTGTGGTAAGAAGATACAAGAAAATCAGATTTATCATATAGGTATTGCCAGGGGAAATGAGTATGGCTTACGAAAAAAAGACACACAAAATTTAAAAATCCAGCTTTACATTTAAAACTCCAGAGAGATAGTAAAGCAAATAGGGAGCTTTCTTCACACAGAGCCAAATTGGACTTGATTCCCTGGCACCATGAGCCCTGCCAGGAGTGATCCCTGAGTGCAGAGCCAGGAGCAAGCCAGGAGCACAAAAACCACCACCACCACCAAAAATCAAAACAAAACAAAACAAAATACACAAAGCAAATGCAGGGTCTGGAAAGAAGAGTAAGGGATTAAGGTATGAGTTGTATGTGGTCAAAAAATTTTGGGTCTCTACTACCACATGGTCCCCTTAGAATTTCCAGTGAAGCTCTGGAGGCTCAAGAGCACTAGCTGGAGGTCCAGCTCAGGTAAACCCCAGTACTACAGGACCTAAGTATAAGTAGCATCTCAGTACTTCTCTCTAAATACTGATATAGTTGACTAAAATCACTGTATGGTAGGAAGAGTGAAAGACTTGCTATTTCCTGAATACTAGTTAGGAGAACACCCAAAATCTAAATACATCTGTAGAGAAGCATAATAAAGGATTTATAAATACTTAATTCTAATAAATAACTTGAAGTGAATTTTTAGATTTTTTTAAAAAAATTTGCTAAAGTAGTCATACATTACCATTTCTATTTAAAGGTTATTGATCAAAAAATACATTAAAACAGTATTTCACAGTTGAGGCTTAGGAAATGTTCTCAACAGAATTCTATAGCCATTTAAGTAATGGGTTGCTACTTGAAACATTTTACTACCATTAACTTGCCTCAGAATTCCATACGTAAACACAGTAAAACCTCGAATTTCTAAATAAAAGTAATTTGGTTATAATAGCACCTTCTGTTAACTTATATTTTAATTAAAATATCTTTCCTTTACAAATATCTTAGGAGGTTTAGATTTAGTATTTTGAAAAAGTCTGTTATCTAATATATCAAAAGAAAGTCTGTAACATATATAGATATTGTTAACCCTGCTTTCCACAATATGGATAAAACAAGTTTCTTACCTTTCCTCTGGTGTATCTACATGAAATGTTCTTTCTATAACAGTGGTCCACTGTAGACATCTGATAATAAATGTGTTTGGCTTTGGTCGTTCTGTTTTCATTAACTGGCATTCTAGAAATAAAGTAAAATAGCTCTTTAAATAAGTTTACATTTAAACCCTGAAAGAAAGAGTTGAAACCTAATCATATATTAAATAAAATCATTGCAACCTCTATGGATCTTCATTTGCTTTTCAGAACCTGATTTCAGGGTTCCTTTCCAATGCACTGTCTATTCTGCACTGTTCAGTAGCTGTAAAGGTCTAACTTTCCCTGAAGCCCTCTTAACTCTTTCTATACTTTTCTTCTATCTATTCTTATTATCTTGGAAGCTACTGATCTTATCTATATATAGTCACTATAATTATATTAATATATACAAATTATATATAATTCTTTGTAATTATATAAAATATAATTAATTTCTATATAATCACTAACAGTCAAAAAATACCTATCTTTAAAAAGTCCAAATCCTTTTTTTTCTACAATCTACCTGACCCAAACCAATATTTACCCTTCTATACATTATTACTAATTACTGTGACCTTCATTTTACCCTCAGCATACATTATCTAGTACTTATTATCATGGAAGAAGATATCCTTATTCCTACTACAATTGTAAGATTTTTGACAGTATATACCATCTATAACTCCTAGTAATTACAATCAAAGAGTGATAAATTCTATCAGAAAATAGCTAATATAAAAATACTATGTATGAGAGCCAAGTGATTATCAGTTAATAAAATACTAATAACTTAATAAGCTAAGTATTCACAAACTCAGTAACATATGAGAAGTGTCAATTTTGGGTCAGACACTATTAGAATCTAAGCATAGTGAATAAAACAATTAGTGAAAAATAATTTATATTTAAAGCACATAGCAAACATTTCAACCATTCTACACATATATTTTAAAGTAGTATGGTGTAAAATTTTTGAATCATATCCTTCTGAAGATTAGATTGAGGAAAGTTACATGTAATTATTATACATATGTATGACAATAAAAATATACTTTCTTATACTGAATCCAATTTGAAAATAAAAATCTTACACTGAAACTGTAAGAGAGAAGCAACTACTAATAACCGGTTCAAGATATTTAAGTAGTATATTTGATTCACTATCAATAGATGTTTTACACTGCAATGACACTAGGTTTACAGATGAGATAAATGTAATTAAAATACTAAACAATATAATTTAAACAATCAAATGAAATGTAATTAAACAGCTAAAATGGATTCAAAATATTGTTTTGAGCCACACCTAGTGATGTTCAGGAGTTACTCCTGGCTCTGCACTTAGGAATCACTCCTGGCAGACTCTGGGACCATATGGAATACTGGGGGTGAAATTCGAATTGACCACATGAAACGCAAATGTCATCCCACTATGCTATTGCTCTAACCCTCAAAATAATTTTCTGGGGCCCGGAGAGATAGCACAGCGGCGTTTGCCTTGCAAGCAGCCGATCCAGGACCCAAGGTGGTTGGTTCGAATCCCGGTGTCCCATATGGTCCCCCGTGCCTGCCAAAAGCTATTTCTGAGCAGACAGCCAGGAGTAACCCCTGAGCACCGCCGGGTGTGGCCCCCCCCCCAAAAAAAATAATTTTCTGAATGAAACCTAAAATTACCATGTGAGCCAGTAAATAGAAAAAGTTTAGTGCTTTTTAGTTATGGAATTATAAATTCTGTAATATAAGGAATTATCATAAATGTTCTCAGAATATTGGTTCAAATCTGAATACTATTTTGTGGGTATATTTTGGGGGGGGGGCACCCAGAAGTGCTCAGAGCTTACTCTTGGCACTTCACACAAGGATAACTCCTGGTAGAGCTTAGGAGACCATATAGGATGCCAGGTATTAAACTCAGGTTGGCTGTGCCCAAGGTAAATGCCCTACCTCCGTGCTATCTCTCCAGTCCTCCTGATACTACTTTAAAAATTGCTCTAAAATGAAATTAATAATGACTTATTAACACTAACATCTTTAGAAGAATCTTTTCCTTTCATTTATGTAGAAATCCTCAATTCAAGCTATGTAAATTTAAAACTTCAAAATGGGTTGGAGAGATGGCATAGAGTATAAGGCGCTTACCATGAAGGCGACTGAACAGGGTCCAATCCCCAGCACCCTTAGGAATCTCTAGGAAAGATCCCTGAGCATGGAGCCAGGAGTAAGCCCTGAGAACTACCAGTAGTAATCTCCCCAAAAGATTATAAAAAAGAATTTCAGAAAAGTTGTGACAGATCAAGAGAAGAAACACAGGCTTTACATGCAGGAGACTGGGGTTTATTTCCAACAGTTCATGACTGAGTACAAGGACTACTAACAGTAACCTTCAAACATAGAGTTAGCCCTCAAGCACTGCCAGGTATGGTCCAACACAAAAAAGTAAGCTTAAAAATTAAGATTCCTGGGGACCGGAGCTATAACACAGCGGTAGGGTGTTTGCCTTGCACGTGGCTGACCCAGGACAAACCAGGGTTCAATCCCTGGTGTCCCATATGATACCCCTGAGTGCATAGCAAGGAGTAACCCCTGAACGTCACCAGTTGTGATCCAAAAAACAAACAAACAAAAAATAGTTGAAATTTCTGAGGCTGGAATGATTGCATGTGGTAATGTTTTTGCCTGTCTTGCTGCAGACCTAGGACAAACCAGGGTTCCACCCCCAGTATCCCATATGCTCCACCGAGTCTGCCAAGAGCTATTTCTGAGCACAGAGCCAGCAGTAACCCCTGAGTACCACAGGGTGTTGCCCAAAAACAAAAAAAAAATTAATTTTCTAACAGATATTCCAAATTGTTTTTATTAGCCAGCTGATTGTTAATGATTACTAGAACTATTTAATATACATGAATAAAAGCCAAGTATAATAGGCTTGATGCCAAGTTTTTATCACTATCGTAACTATGATACTTTTCAGTATAGTTTTATTATATATTTTTATATTACTAGGTAAACTCATCTTACAAGTTAAACTAAAAGATAAACTGTAAATATACTACTAATTGTACATCATTATAAACCAAAAAGCAGCAACATTATTCAAAGTCATAATACTCTGATAAGCTATGTAACAAAACATTTGGGTATCATATATTCAAATTTTATTTAAAAGATTAATTTTATCTTATTTTTTAGCCTTTTAAATAATAATTAAATTGTCCTAAAGTTTATGGGCCACTCCTAAGTCAGTGCTTGGGGGAACCATGCAAAACTGGGTACTGAGCATGGGGATCCCATTTATAAATATGAATTTCGGCCTCTGAGTCAAGTTCTCAGTCTACCAAATTTATTTTTTATTTTCACTCAGTATTGGGACATATCTGATGGTGCTCGTGGAAGGAATGTGTGTTATTCTTGCTGTGTTTAAAAGACCTTGCAGTTCCAGGTACTGAACCCAGCGATCCTATTTATAAAGAAGGAATTCTGGCCCTTTATTTAAACTATCTTCCAGTTTCATTAAAATTTACCAATTTAAAATATTTTCCTGCACTAATCTGAGTTTTTCTTGTGTATAGGGGGTGTTTAGCCACACCCAATGATGCTCAAGATTTACTCCTGACTCTGGGTCAATAATTATTATATGTAGGGGAGCCTGAGGTACTGGGGCTCAAATCCAGAACTGCTATGTGCAAAACAATTGCCCTATCTCCAGTCCCTAATCTTACTCTTTTTAAAAATAAATTCAACTAGCAATCAATATGAAAAGGCACATTTAAGAGTTCTATTTATATTTATATCACATAATAAAATAGTGCTTAGAGTTATTTTTTTGTTCCATGGGGTTTGAGGCCTTACCCAGAGGTGTTCAGGGGTTACTCTTGGCTCTATGCTCAGAAATAACTCCTTGTAGGCTCAGGGGACCACATGGTTTGCCAAGGATAGAACACAGGTCAGTCCTGGGTTGGCCACATGCAAGGCAAACAGACTACCCACTGTGCTATAATTCAGATACCAGTACTGAGAGTTATAATGAACATAAAAGATTTTATTTTATTTTTATGTCCCAGCTATAAGACTACTATGAATATTCTTTAATAGGAGCAAAAAAGTGCGTGTATACTTTACTTACAATTTTATTATCTTGTTAAAATATATATCTTATGGGTTAAAATAGCATAGTTGATAAGACTCCACATGTCAACATAAAGAAATTCTTTTGAGAGAACAATATCTTTCAGTGGAGAGCAAATCTACTTCACTGTGCCAGTTACTGCTCTCACTGACAATTCCAAAATGTTAAGCATTTCTTGCAAAGAACAAACCTAAAAAGTTTTGAGACTCGCATAAGAATTTGCGCCATATTTTACGCTTTTTAAAAAAAAATCCAGTTAGAGAATCTGCCCTTAAAAATATGTAATTATGGAGTGAGTAAGAAATGGCTGACTGTAGGCACTGCCAGGTAAAGTGCTGATTGCTTCATCTGCAGAATCTCCGCCCTGCTGTGCTTCTTCTGAGGAAACTGAGGACCTCAAGGGAGCCCTGTCCTGTGCTTCTCTGTCTTTTCTGAATCCTTGAAGCTCTCCTCAGAGCCTTGGGAAGCGAACCCCCAAAAAACTGCATTCTGAAGCTACCCAGCGAGCCAGTGAGTGAGTAAGAAATGGCTGACTTTACAAGCCCAGAAAGGTGAAGCCGCTGAACTCTGCTGGAACTCAGATGCTAGCACCACTATCTGCCTGTCTTCTGTGCTGTGCTCCATTTTCGGCTTGATTTCATCCTGTGTGTGGCCCATCTGTGAACACCTTGCCTTTCCTAGAGCCTTCCCTGGAGGTGAGCTTACGCGCCCAGAAAGGGGAAGCCACTGAACTCTGCTGGAACTCGGGTGCCAGCACGCCTATCTGCCTGTCTTCTATGCTGTGCTCCATTTTTGGCCTGATTTCATCCTGTGTGTGGCTCAACTGCAGATGGCTCACCTTCCCTGGAGCTTTCCCTAAAGGTGAGTTTACAAGCCCAGAAGGGTGGAGCCAGAGGAGCACGGCCATGTGCATCATTTAGCCAATGAATACAACTACAAAACGAGGAAAAACCTACAATACAAGTGTCACAAAGGGGAAACAATGCAGGCCAGTGCCAGATATAGAGAATGACGATGGCAACTCCGATGACTTGAACATGACCAAACAACTAGTCAGTCTCTCAGATAAGGAGTTTAGAGTCACAATATGGAAGATGTTCAAAGAACTCAAAGAAAGTATAGAAGAGAACACTAATAAGAATCAAGAGAATATGAACATAGAAATCAGAAAACGAGGTCCCCTGTTTGTGATGTCAGGCTGGGAAAATTCACGAAACTACGACTGCCCAGTGAGGCCCAACAGTGAAAAACTGTGAGTGCTGCCTGTGAGTGTCTGTCTACTATCCTGTTGCGTGAACCTCTTGGGAGTGGGCGGAAAAGAGGCTCCAGCAAGTATGGCCGCTCCGCTTCACTACTCGGCCATGCGCTCTTTCTAACAAAAGAACACCATCGCAACAAGAAGAAAAAATCACAGTAAGAACTGTGCTGTATCACAGAAGTAAGCATTTCTCTCCGGACTGTCTTCTCTGCTGCGTCCTCAGGCCTAAGATTTGATGCTGTGTGAGGCTTCATCCAACAGAGGACTCCCCTCCCTTGGAGGCAAGTCGACCCATCCAGAAAGGGCGGAGCTAGAGAAGTGTGCTGCCTTCATCATTTAGCCAATGCATACCACCACAACACATAGAAAAACCGACAATACAAGTGTGACAATGGGGAAACAACGCAGGCCACCATCAGACATAGAGAATGAAGATGACAATTCTGATGACCACATAATGAACAACCAACTAATCAACCTCTCAGATAAGGACTTTATCAATATGGAAGATGCTCAATGAACTCAAAGAAACCATGGATCGAGTTGAACAGAACACTAATAAGAACCAAGAAAATATGAAGACAGAAATCACAAAACTCCAAACTGAAATAACATGTCAACTAACAGGCCTTAAAAACTCAGTAAACTAAGTGAATGACAAAATGGATAAAATCTGGGACAGGGTATCAGAAGCTGAGAATAGACTTGGTGCTGTTGAAGATAAGATACATAAAAATTCCATACAGCAGGAGAGATTGGAAAAAAAAACTTAAAGCAAATGAACAAAGGAAAAATTAGTCAAAGAATGGGAACAGATGAAAATAGAAGTCTATGATAAGATCAACAGAAACAACTTCAGAATCATTGGAGTCCCAGAGACCCAGGAAGAAAATTTCCAGGAAGAATCAACGGTCAAGAACATCATTAAAGAGAAACTTCTAAAGCTAAAGAATATGTGTGATCAAATCCTGCATGCTCGAAGAATACCAACCAAAAGAGACCCCAGAAAAACCACCCTACGACACATCCTAGTCGCAATGACGAATCCCACAGATAGAGACAGAATTCTAAAAACAGCAAGATCAAAAGGGGAAATTACGTTCAAGCAAGCATCCTTAAGATTTACAACAGACCTGTCACCAGAAACACTCAAGGCCAGAAAGCAGTGGTGGGATATTGTGACAAGACTGAATGAAATGAATGCTTCACCTAGAATACTGTACCCAGCAAAACTCACTTTCCGGTTTGACGGAAGAATACATGGTTTCACAGACAAAAAGCAGCTCAGAAACTTTACAGACTCAAAACCAGTCTTAAGAGAAAAACTGAAAGACCTAACCAAAAGACACACCAAATTTCGATATAAAGATGGCATTAAATCCCAGGACAATTCTTTCTCTCAATGTCAATGGACTAAATGCACCAGTTAAGAGACACAGAGTGAATAAATGGATCAAAAAACTCAATCCAACCTTCTACTGCCTACAAGAAATGCGCCTGAATAGTCAGAACAAACATAGACTCAAAATAAAACGCTGGAGAAAAATTATCCAATCAAACAACACCCATAAAAAAGCTGGAGTGGCCATACTAATATCAGATAATGCAAACTTTATACTCAGGAAGGTTGTAAGGGACAAAGATGGACATTTTATATTAATCAAGGGGTATGTAGAGCAGGAAGAAATAACTCTCCTAAACATATATGCACCGAATGAGGGGCCAGCAAAATATTTAAGACAACTGTTGACAAATCTGAAAAATAATATCAATAACAACACAATAATTGTGGGGGACCTCAACACAGCTTTGTCAACACTGGATAGGTCAACAAGACTGAAACACAACAAGAATATACTAGACCTGAGGAGAGAAATGGAAGAAAGAGGCCTAGTGGATATATATAGGACACTCCATCCCCAGAAACCTGGATACACATTCTTCTCCAATGAACATGGGACATTCTCCAGGATAGACTACATGCTGACACATAAAACATACCTCCATAATATCAAGAGGATAGAAATTTTACAAACTACATTCACTGACCACAAGGCTCTGAAATTATTTGTGAATTCTAAAGGGACTCAGAAGAAAAACTTTAACACCTGGAAGTTAAACAGTCTCATACTCAATAACCAGTGCATCCGAGATGAAATCAAGGAGGAAATCAAAAAGTTCCTGGAAACAAATGACAATAAAGACACAAACTATCAGAACTTATGGAACACAGAAAAGCAGTACTGAGAGGAAAATTTATAGCTTTGCAAGCACACATCAGGAAGGAAGAAGAGGCATATCTGAATAGCTTAATGATACAGCTCATAGAATTAGAAAGTGCTCAACAAAAAACCCAAAAATAGGGAGACAGAAGGAAATAACAAAGCTGAGAGAAGAAATCAATGAAGTGGAAACCCAAAAAAACAATCCGAAAGATCAACGATAGCAGAAGTTGGTTCTTTGAAAAAATAAACAAGTTTGATAGACCACTGGCAAACCTAACAAAGAAAGAGAGAGAGAGAAACTTAATAACTCGTATTAGGAATGAAAAAGGAGAGATCACTACTGATATGACAGAGATTCAAAGGGTAATCAGAAACTACTTTGAGAAACTCTACGGCACTAAAAATGAGAACCTAGAAGAAATGGATAAATTCTTGGACTCTTATAATCTTCCTGGTTGAAGGAAGAGGATGTAGCATATTTAAACACCCCAATCACCATTGATGAAATTGAAATGGTAATCAAATGTCTGCCCAAAAACAAAAGCTCAGGCCCAGATGGATTCACTAATGAATTCTTTCAAACTTTCCAAGAGGTACTACTACCAATCCTGGCAAATATTATCCTCAATAGAGAAAAACTAAAAGCCTTCCCTCTAAATTCTGGCACAAGACAAGGCTGTCCTCTCTCACCACTCCTATTCAACATAGCACTGGAAGTACTTGCTATAGCGATTAGGCAAGAAAAAGATATCAAGGGAATCCAGATAAGAAAGGAAGAAGTCAAGCTCTCACTGTTTGCAGATGACATGATACTCTACTTAGAAAACCCTAAAGACTCTACCAAAAAGCGTCTAGAAACAATAGACTCATATAGCAAGGTGGCAGGCTACAAAATTAACACACAAAAATCAATGGCCTTTCTACACACCAATAGTAATAAGGAAAAAATGGACATTAAGAAAACAACCCCATTCACAATAGTGCCACACAAACTCAAATATCTTGGAATCAACTTGACTAAAAATGTGAAGGACCTATACAAAGAAAACTATAAAACTCTGCTCCAAGAAATAAGAGAAATGGAAATGGAAATGGATACACATATGCTGCTCATGGATTGGCAGGATTAACATCATTAAAATGGCAATACTCCCCAAGGCATTCTAAAGATTTAATGCGATCCCTCTAAAGATACCCATGACATTCTTCAAAGAAGTGGATCAGGCACTTTTGCAATTCGTTTGGAACAATAAACACCCTAGAATAGCTAAAGCAATCATTGGGAAAAAGAATATGGGAGGAATTACTTTCCCGAACTTTAAACTTTACTACAAAGCAGTAGTTATCAAAACAGCATGGTATTGGAATAAGGACAGGCCCTCAGATCAGTGGAATAGGATTGAATACTCAGAAAATGTTCCCCATACATACAATCACCTAATTTTTGATAAAGGAGCAGGAAATCCTAAATAGAGCAAAGAAAGCCCCTTCAACAAGTGGTGTTGGCACAACTGGCTAGCCACTTGCAAAAAATTGAATTTAGACCCCCAGCTAACATCATGCACGAAGGTTAAATCCAAATGAATGAAAGACCTCAATATCAGACCGAAACCATAAGATATATAGGAAAATACGTAGGTAAAACACTCCAGGACATTGAGACTAAAGGCATCTTCAAAGAGGAAACTGCACTCTCCAAGCAAGTGAAAGCAGAGATTAACAGATGGGAATATATTAAACTGAATAACTTCTGCACCTCAAAAGAAATAGCGCTCAGGATACAAGAGTCCTCCACTGAGTGGGAGAAACTATTCACCCAATACCCATCAGACAAGGGGCTAAAATCCAAAATATACAAGGCACTGACAGAAATTTACAAGAAAAAAACATCTAATCCCATCAAAAAATGGGGAGAAGAAATGGATAGACACTTTGACAAAGAAGAAATACAAATGGCCAAAAAAACATAAAAAAATGCTCCACATCACTAATCATCAGGGAGATGCAAATCAAAACAACTATGATGTAACACCTTACACCCCAGAGATAGCACACATCACAAAGAATGAGAACAAGCAGTGTTGGCAGGGATGTATACCACTCCTAGGAATATACCCTAGGAACACAAAAATACAATACAAAAATCCCTTCCTTACACATATTCATTGCAGCACTATTTACCATAGCAAGACTCTGGAAACAGCCAAGATACCCTTCAACAGATGAATGGCTAAAGAAACTGTGGTACATATACACAATGGAATATTATGCAGCTGTCAGGAGAGATGAAGTCATGACATTTTCCTATACATGGATGTACATGGAATCTATTATGCTGAGTGAAATAAATCAGAGAGAGAGAGAGAAAGACGCAGAATTGTCTCACTCATCTATGGGTTTTAAGAAAAATGAAAGACATTCTTGCAATAACAACTTTCAGAAACAAAAGAGAAAAGAGCTGGAAGTTACAGCTCACCTCATGAAGCTCATCACAAACGGGGATGAGTTTAGTTAAGTTAGTAAGTTCTCTAACTTAGTTAGCGAAATAACTAAGTTTCGAACTATCCTAATAATGAGAATTTATGAGGGAAATAGAAAGCCTGTCTAGAGTACAGGCGGGGGTGGGTGGGGAGGAGGGAGATTTGGGACATTAGTGATGGGAATGTTGCACTGTTGGTGGCTGGTGTTCTTTACATGACTGAAACCCAAACACAATCATGTATGTAATAAAGTTGTTTAAATAAAAAAATTAAAAAATATATGCAATTATGCCACAGAGATGGGTATGGAGGTTGGAGTGTATGCTTTGCATGAAAGATACATTGATAGAACAGTAGTCAGGAGTTTGCCTTGTGAACAGCCAATCCAGGATGGACAGTGGCTCAAATACCAGCATCCCATTTGGTGCCCAGTGCCTGCCAGGAGTGACTACTGAGGGCAGAGCCAGGAGTAATCCCTGAGCTTTGCTGGTTGTGACCCAACCCCCCCACCCCCGCCAAAAAAAAAAAAAGAAAGAAACTCTATTCTCCTCTACAATTCTCCCATGGTTCCTTGAGCTCAGATCTTCCCCCTTTACTCAAAGGAATCTAAAATATTTTCCACCTGATAACAACATTTGAGTGGGGAGAAATCTGAAAATAGCCTAAGGACAGATATGATTAAAAAAAATTAAAAAAACGGGCCCAGAGAGATAGCACAGTGGCGTTTGCCTTGCAAGCAGCCTATCTAGGACCAAAAGTGGTTGGTTCGAATCCCGGTGTCCCATATGGTCCCCAGTGCCTGCCAGGAGCTATTTCTGAGCAGACAGCCAGGAGTAACCCCTGAGCAATGCCGGGTGTGGCCAAAAAAAAAAAAAAAAAAAAAAAAAAGAAGAAGAAAACAATCCTGATATTGCTCTCCAAATTGTAAAACAATAGTGAATATTATTTCAGTCAACCAATAAAGCTAATAATAAAACTTAATTACTGATAATAATTTTTTTTATTTTGGGCCACGCTTGGTGACACTCAGGGGTTACTCCTGGCCATGCACTCAGAAATCGCTCCTGGCTTGGGGGACCATATGGGACGCCGGGGGATCGAACTGGGATCCATTCTAGGTAGTGTGGGCAAGGCAGACGCCTTATCACTATGCCACCACTCTGGCCGTTATTGATAATGAAATTTTAAAACTTGTGATCCACCTGCATTAGTCTAGCTGTGTCTGCAACATTTACCAATTGCCCAGAGTCAATTTATCCTTCAGGGATACAAGACCTGCAGAAAACTCAACAGGATGTTGAACATGCTTTGCATTTGGGAAACTCAGCATTAGATGCTCCCACAGCACTTTTGGAAGTGATCCACCAAGCACAAAGCCATACATAGCTCCTGTGAACACCTAATGTCTTTTTGTGCCAACTCCCTGGCCAACATACTTTTGATGGAGCACAGGACTGCCTTCAAAGGGATTCTATCCAGTGGAAGCTGCCCTTAATCAGAAATGCCATCCTCTAGTTTGTCTCTCCATAAGCAAACTTTCTAGATATAATTCCTCTCTTAAGTCACAGGGCTGAGGAGACTTTGGTGCTGTGAACTTGCACATACCCAAGCCTTTGCTTTAACTGGTTACCCCAAACCCTGAAATGCTTGATAAAATAAACTGTTACAAGTTATTTCTTTCATCCTCTTCATACACTAAATGTACTATTGGAAATCCTTAGACTTCCTCACAAGAATGATGTCACCATTAAAAACGTAAGACCTAAGTACATCTGGCAAGATTGCAAAGCATGTAGGCTCAAGACTCCTGCTCATTTCCAGCATTAGCTAAGAATAGTGCCTATATTTATGGGTTAAGCAAAAGTAGGCTAAAAGAAGCTATTGAGACCATACCCTGAAAATGTTGGTTTAATACATACCCTTACTAACAAACCTGTTGAGTCACCGTGATCCTATTTACTATTATACTATTTATTATACAGCATTATAATTGTATTAATAAATTAAGATAATTTTATTATCTGATTCTGAATCAATGCAGCCCAATCCTTGAAAATGTTATGTTAGAACTTTGACTGAAAAAGTCTTCAGGACAACAATTATATCAATATTCAACATTTTAAAAATGAGACTCAAGCAGATAACTTTAGAGACTCATGAAAAATAAAAGAGAAGCTCATTTTAAAAAGTAAAAAAAAAAAATAACACAGTAGTAAACCTCAGAAGCAGTATCAATACTAAAAAGTTAGTAACTGTATTTGAAGAGAAAATGAACAACTCAAACAAAAGAAGTAGAACGTAAATTGAGAAAAAAAATAGAGTATATAAGGAATATTACTGACAAATAGATCAACCTCTCTGAATCATAGGAATGCCAGAAGACAGGTTGAGAAGACTTGTTGAAGAAATAATTGATGAAAATTTCCCAGCATGAAGAGCAAGATGGGAGCACTGATCAAAAGGCCTAAAGAGTACCAACCACAGTAAATCTAAACAAAACGTTTCATAGTAAAAATGGCAAGAACCAAAGATGGAGATAGACTCCTTACAGTTGAAAGACAGAAGCAGTACATACAAAGAACATTATATTTACAGCAGATTTCTCTAACAAAACTCCACAACCTAGTATAGGATAACATATAACAGTATTGAATGAATAGAACCTCCAAATTAGAGTGCTCTACCCAGCAATATTGTCATTCAGTGTGGAAAGAAAAGTAAAAATATTCTCAAATAGCATTTTAGGATATATATAGACTCTAATCCATCTTCGGAAAGGACACTGAAAAGCCACATAAAACAGAAAACATAAAAACTTTATGTTGCAACAAATTCCTTCTTATCGGTGAATTTTCTAAATGTCAATGGACTAAACTCTTACATAAAATGACACAGAGTAACAGGATAGATCAGGAAAAAATGCAATCTTCTATTGTGTATAGGAGATACAATTAAACTCCTATGATAAACATAGGCTCAGAGGAATGGCTTAAAGACAATCACTGAGGCAAATGGCAAACTAACAAAGTAGGGATGACTATATTAGCGTCAAACTAAAGATAGCTTTTAAACTAAGTAAGTGAATAAAAGATAAAACATATTGGCTAAAGAATCAATAGGTGAAGAGGACCTAACTCTGAAATGAATCAAATGAAGGGGCAGCAAAGTTTACAAAGCAACTGTTAGCAGACATAAAGAAATGTATCAAAGGCAGAAACAACAGTAGTAGTAGGAGACTTTCTGTCATTGATAAACAGACCAATAGATCTAAAAAAAAGTAAAGAAGCAAGAGGTATAAATAAGAAACTTGGTCGAATAGATATACCTAAGACCTTCTGCTTCCACAAACTAAATACTTAATCTACAATGCACATGGGACCTTCAGAATAGATTTCATGTTAGGTCACAATTCAAACACCAAAGTTTAGAAAGTTGTTCACAATACATTTTTTTTTGTCTAACATACTTCATCAACACATGTGTTTCCTGGCACCAATGTCCCCAATTTCTCTCCACCATCCCCTGACTCTCTGCTGTGCTTGCCTCTGTGGGAGATATCTTTCTTCTCTCTCACATTCACTCTTCCTTTTTTCTTTTAGGTACTGTGGTTTACAACTTCTTTATAATAAGCTTCATATATTTCAGTTTTTATTTTTCTGTAATTAAACTAAGAAAATGCAACATGTAGAATTTCAAAGTAGTTTTCACTCATTGAAGATTTACAGTTTAAGGAATCATACACTAAAAAAAGTGTTATCTATGATTAGAATATTATACTTAATAAAAACATCAAAGAAACTTGATATGATTACAATAATGACAAAATTCTAGATGATAGCTATCAAAGAATATTTCAAGATTTATTTATCAGTACAAGGTAAGAGGTCAAGTAGGACGGCACACAGCTATTAGTCCAAACAAAGGCATTCCCCCAACTTCTTCCCTTCTTCTTCTTTTTATATATATAAAGCTCACCGGATAGGTACTTTGGTCTCACTCTACCTTCCCCCTCCTGGTGGATGGGTATTAATACAATAAAGATAAGTGAGTTTTGGCTTGGCGTTCACAGACACCATGAGGAAGAAGACACGCCACGCTTAAAAAGCCACTGACTGCTTAACTTTTCTGACTGGCTTGATGTATTATTTCTTCACCACTACACCCTGCTTCTTCAGAACCAGTTGTATGGGATTTAGAAGTATGGTGCCTGGGGTGATCTCACAACTCATGGATTCTTATTTTACACAAAGTTATACCACATTTAAAATATTTATTGGCAAAATATTAACAACTAGGATATTTTGGAGTCTGCTTTTTTAACTGTGTACTTTTATCAACCTGCTGATTATCCTAGTCCTAATAAAATTTCTTTAAGAGAGGCCAGTGTACAGCAGAAAGGGCAGTAGCTTTGCACAAGGTGTAGTGAGATTCAATCCCCAGCACTTTATATGGTCTACCAACCCCAGCAGGAGTAATCCCTGCGCAGAGTCAGGAGTAAGCCCTGAGCACAACTGGGTGTGATCCCCCAACAAATAAAATATTGCCTATAAGAATAAACAGTAATGGGGCTGGAGTGATTCTTCAGGGGCTAAGATTCTTCTCTTGCACATGTTAGTTCAATCCTCAACAGACACGATTCCCTTATCTTTGTCAGGAAAAAACTCTGAGAATAGAGTCAGAAGAAATGAATATTCCAGTATAGCTCAAATCCCTTCCAGAAATAATTTTTAAAAAAAGCCATTAGAGCTCCCTCTTCACTTATATATTCATTCAGATGGACACAAGATCAAGTAGGGCTTTTATGCCTGGATAGATGACAGAATACAGAGAGGCCTCATAAGACTGAACACATGGTAGAATACAGGCAGAGCTAATAAGACCTAGCAGGCAGGATGATCAGGCAGGGTTCAAATGCTCATGCAGTATCAAGGTGCTGAGCATAGAATTTTACCCATGTATCTGTGGTCATAGAGAATAGAAATGTCAGGATGAAAGAAAATGCTTTAGTACTATCTGAGACAGGCCTAATAACAGGTACAGAGCACAGGGATTTCACCCATGATACTACGTAGCCATGGTCAAAAACTAAGAAAAGCTGGGAAATTGGGGAACTACTGGGATACAGTCCAAGATAGGCCTAACAACAAGAGTGCAGAATAGGAAAGTATACATCAGATAAGGAGCAACACAAGCCCAGGCCATCATACATAATAGCTGAGTATTTGGCAAGAGACAAAACTTAAGAAGTCATACACTAGACTGAGTACCCTGAGACAGAATGACTGATGCTGTACAAGATTCAAAAGAGAGATACCAGGACATTGGGGAAGCATCCAAACAACATTATTTGATCTATGCTATTAACTTCAATTTCTTAACATTTTGAGATTTGCATGTAAATCTTTCCTATAATTCTCAAGAACCCACCAGCACAGAAAGTCTCTCTTTCACTAACAATATTACTGACATTTTTAAATTTAAAATATTTGAATGTAAAATTAAAATACAATGTTTTACCTTGTAAAATTTAAATAATTTGCTTAAAAACTTCCAATCCTTAGTTGATAATGCTGTAAATATTTAAAAGAACCATAGGGAATTTAGCTTATATGCATTAGTTAAATGTACTTTAATTTATGTCCTTAATTTGGTTTCAATATTACTGATTTGAGTAGTTTAAAAAGGACATTTTTAGAAGACTTGAAAAAGTCTATGTCAAATCCAGTTTTTGAAATTAATGATTTTATTAACATGTCCTTCACTTTGTTATACTAACGTACTTTGTTATATTAAGGTACAATAAATTATGTGTTATTATCAAAAATGCCATAAAAGTTTTAAAATAGAAATATGATTCTCTAAAGTCCTGAAAATTCCACATCAATTGCAAATTGTAAATAACAGTTTAAGAAAGTATTTTTATAAATGCTCTATTTCTACAGAATGGCCAAAGGGTCAAAGGAAAAGAAACAAATGAATTAAGTACTCTATATTGGTCTTAAATAAATTTATAACATTTTAAAAAAGTAAATACTTTATTGTTGGAATTTGAAAGCAAGAGATTTTGCTGGTTGCATGATTCAATTACCATGAACTATTCTGGCATGCTTGAAAAACACTGCCATTTTAAATGATTAAAAAATGTCTAAAAATTCACCCATAGTAATAGATTCTGAGTGCATGGGTTGGGGTGTGGGAGAAAGACAATGACAAATTGGTCCAAAAGGACACAGACTTCAATAGTTGGAATTCTATTGTGCTGACAATTAGTAACAGGAAGCAGAGCACAAAACAAATGAATGACAAAAGCTGAACTTGCAATCAAAGACCGTATTATAGTGCAGAAACATGATTGCAATAAGGGGCAATGTACTTTCCTCTATAAAACTTTTAAACAGGCACCCTGTTTCTTTTTTTCCCTGTGCTTCATTTTTTTTCATTTGCATCTGCTTGATTATGTATTATTTGCAACCAAAAATAATGTCCCAATATCTTTCTGCAGTTTAAAACCCATCCACTGTGGTCTTCACTATCATTTAACTGTACCAATAATACAATAAATCCTTTTAAATTGACAAATATACAGGGAACAGAGAAAGATGGTTGATGAAATTAGCACTTGACTGCATAGAGAGTCAGAAAGCATGTGTCCTTCAAGTTCAATTTATTATAAATGCAAAACAAGAGCTAGAGAATGTACAGTGATTTAGGCAATATTTTGCATATGGCTGACATTAGTTTGAAATCCCAGCATCATATACAGTACATCTCTAAGCATTGATAAAGATCACTCCTGAGTACAGAACCATAAATACTATCTGAGCACTACTGGGTATGACTCCAAAATCCATGAAAAACAATTAAAATAGGGACCAAGGAGATATCTCCAGACAGAGTATAAGCTTAGCATTTGTAAGAATCTCAGCTTAACTTCTGGCATAGCAATAGCCCCTAAAACATGCCCAACCCACCCCCTGCACTGCTGGATATGGCTATGGTGATAGGAATAAACAAACATGAGCTATAATTTCCACATTCTTGACAGAGAGTTTGGCCCCAATTTTAAGATATAGTAAGTCAGGGGCTGAGAGGGAGTAAAAGTGTTAAGACACTGGACCTGTATACAACCAATCTGGTGCCAATGTATGATCCCCTGAATATATCTGTAAGCAATCTCTGAGCACCATTCCTGTGGCCCAAACCGCCTCACCTCCTAAATAGCCATATAATTCATAATAAATATATTCTAAAAAGCAGTGCTTCTTCCACGATTTGATATAGAGGAGTTAAAACAGAAAACTTAACATATTAACAGAAAACATATAAAGAGAAAACTTCACACATTCAAGATAGCCACTGCATCAAGTTTTAGTTTACATAGAATATCCAAAAACTCCGAAGTACATCTTCCTATATTAGTTGAGAATGACAAGATTTGATCCATGGTACTTTAGCTGGAGAGATAATGCAAGTGTTAACGTACATCTGAATCAACCTGATCCCCAGCACCACATGGTCATCTCAACATTGTGGGCACAACCCTGGAGTCTGTACACATCACTAGGCCTGAGTGGCTCTCAGTCACCAATGTGGAGTTAATGTTACTAGGTAATATGATCACCACAGGAACTGAGCAGCACTGCATCCTCAGGCCCCTGCATTAAATAACTAACTCAGGAGGTCAAGAATCATTAGGACCAGACTCATGCCTCCTGATATCACATAGAAGCTTACCCCATAAAAATGAACAAGAGTCATTATTAAGTATCTTAAAATAACTGTTAGCAAAGTTAACTATATACACAGGGGACTGATAATTCATATTATGATAATCATCATACTACTTCAAGACATTACAGATTGCTCATAGGTAAATAAATTTTAAAGGAAAAGGTATAAAGTTGTTTTCATTCTAATGCTCTCACACAGATGACAACACTATACCATGATGGTCAAGTTACTAATTCAATAGGTTTATACCAAGTAACCACACACCTCTTTACCACCTCCATGCCTGTCCGTCCATGTTAGCATTAAAATAACTTTAATAAAATACACCTCTTACAAACAATAAGAGTTTACTATTAATTTACTAGCATAATACTTGGTCTACAACAAAGTTTGGTGGATGCTGACAAAAAAACAACTTAAAAGACAGCTGTTTCTCTTAACCTCATATATGATTAAACACATTCAAGATAGGTGTTAGGTCAATCAAAATTCCAATCAGAGTTCTGCCAAGTACATCCAGAAATTTCTTAATCTTTCTAAATTCGATTTTATCATCTTGATATTTAAAAGTATTGTTATATGCTAGTCTTACTACAAGATGTGATCAATGATAAAATGTAATGAATTAAATGTCTCTCTCATCATAGACTCTTTAAAATTCCAAATTTTCGGTACGAGGGATAAAATCTTTTTTGAGGTGGCCACACCTGGTGGCCCTCAGGGATTATGCCTGGTTCTGAGCTCAAAAATCACTGCTGGCAGGCTCGGGGGACCATATGGGATACTGGGGATCAAACCAAACCTGGGCCAGTCCCTGGGCAGCCATCTGAAAGGCAAACACCCTACCACTGTGCTATAACTCCAGCCCCAGTTTAAAACATTTTTAACCAAATAATAAAGAACACTGACAACAAAAACAAATGGCCTTCAGCTAAGAACACAAAAACACAATACAAAAATGCCTTCTACACACCTATATTCAGTAGAGCACTATTTACAATAGCCAGAATCTGGAAACAACCCAGATGCCCAACAACAGATGAGTGGCAAAAGAAATTGTGGAACATCTACAAATGAATACTATGCAGCCATCAGGAAAATAAAGTCATAAAATGTTCCTATACATGGATATATACATGGTGACTATCATGCTGCATGAAATGAGTTAGAGGGAGAGAGACAGACACAGAATAGTCTTATCTAGCTGTGGGATTAAAAAAAAAAAAAGACTATATTGTAATAATACCCAGAGACAATAGAGATGAGGACTAGAAGGACCAGCCCATGATATGAAGCTTAACACAAAGAGTAATGAGTGCAGTTAGAAAACTAACTACACTAACAACTAGCATGACAATGGTAGTGAGGGACAGAAATAGAATGCCTATCTGGAAAACAGGCATGGGATTGGGGAGGAGGGTGATGGAGGGCATTGGTGGTGGGAAAGTTGCACTGGTAAAGGGGGTATTCTTTTTTATGACTGAAACCCATCTACAAACATATTTGTAATCATGGTACTTAAATACAGGTATTATTTTAGAATAAAAAATTAAAAAATGGCCTGTGGTAAGACTTTTAAAATTGTATTTATTTGTATCAGTAAGATTACATTTTTTGGAGGGTGCAACCAAACAGTATGCTGATGGCCCAAAGACTACATCTGGCAATACTTAAACCTGCCATGCTTTGCTTGGCAGGGATAAAGTCATCAAGGTAATGCCAATGTTGCTCACAGGCCACTAGGGCTATATACTCAGGAACACTGTGAGGCTGGGGATGGAACTTAGAACTTCCTCAAAGAAGAGAAACTTCTAGCCCTTGGAGCTCACCTCAATAAAATTTTCTTAAAACAAACAACAGTGTTATTACAGAAACTGCTACTTAAAGGTATGCTGACTTTAGCTAATGGCTACAATTGACCATGATTTTAAAAAGTCTACTATGATAATACCACTCTTCTAAATATTCAAGTGACACATTTATTCCTAACATTTATACAATTTCTTCCTCTCATATTTTTCACTATATCTATACAGGAACAAAGGAGTAACATACCATCTGGAGCTTCCATTCATAGTGAAGATTTTATACTCATTTAAATCGACAATATATGACTAAGCCACTGTCAGTTTATTAGAAGTAATTTTTCAAATGAATTATATTCCTGTTTCCTGAAATTTACTTCATCTTTTGAAATCTTACTGTTTCTACAAATAACTTCAATTTTCTTTTTCTTTTTCTTTTTTTTTTTTTTTTTTTTTTGGTTTTTTGGGCCGCACCCATTTGACTCTCAGGAGTTACTCCTGGCTATATGCTCAGAAATCACCTCTGGTTTGGGGGGACCATATGGGATGCCAGAAGACTGAACCACTGTCTGTCCATTGTAGGCTAGTGCTTGCAAGGCAGACACCTTACTTCTAGTGCCACCTCTCCAGCCCCTGAATAACTTCAATTTTTAATAAAGTCTTAGACACCTTCCTTAGAAACTTGTAAGCTCTTAATTAATGTATTAATTATAAAATTTCCATCAAAACTGAAACATAATACAGCACAAAATACCAATCCAAAATATTTATTTAGATTAGTAATGCTTGGTCATAAGTTATTCAAGCCAATAACTATAGCTATATAGCTATCTAGATAGCTATATAGATATATAGCTATCTAGATAGCTAAGGAGCAATAAAATAAACATAAGATTTGTGGTTAGTATCCTATTAGACAATGCTTGAAATCTTATTTTTTTACTGTTTACCAGGTAAGAGACTTTAAGCAAGTCACATAAACTCAGTCTCTTTAAAATGGAGAATATAATACTTACCTCAGAATGTCGTGAAGATTAAATGAGATAACATATGTGAAAGGGCCTGGCACATAGAAACGATCAAAGAAAGGTTGGTTTCCTTATTTCCTTCTTTTCCCCTCAGTACCTGGTACAATGTTGAGAATACAATAAACCCTCAATAAAATCTTTCTAAATAATTAGAACTTAGATTTCCTAAAAATTTTTTAATCCTATGATAATGCCCATGTTCCAAACTGTGCTACTTAAAATTAAACATTTAAAAAATGTGAAATAGTGTGTCAGGTTGTTATTTAAAATGACTAAGAAAAGAAATCAAGAAAGATGTTAAGAGGTAAGAGTATTTAATAATAACTGAAAAATTATATATAAATTGAGTGTATTTGAGTGTTTTTGGACAAACGATTTATCTGATGGTTAACGTCAGGAAAAGTGGAGTGAAACAGGTAGAAGTGAACAATAAAAACAAAAAGAGAAATAAAAAAGGAAAAATCAGAAAAAAATGGGAAAATGAGAATGAAAGGGAAAGAATTAGAGGTTGATTATGCAAGAATATTTTTCTAATTGGGGGTTAGGGAACATACCCAGCCTTGCTCTTGGATAACTCCTGGCTCTATGCTTGTGGACCACTCCCTGCAATGCTCTGAGGACCTAAGAAGTGCCAGTATTAAATCTCAATCACCTGCATGAATGCAAAGAAGTTCCATACCTATTATAAGATCTCCTCAGGCCAGCAGTGATCTCATTTAGTGAAACAATAGTTTTGGTGAAACACAAATGATTGAAGCTTTCCTGCCTTCCACTAAGAAGAAACCCCACTCGTCTATCTTAAAACAATAACAACTGATTTACTGATGTTGAATCACCAAACTTATTTGGTCTACTATACTTTTTTAGAAAAATGAAATTACTCAGTGAAATGAAAATCTTTAAGTAAATAAATGAAAAGTAACCCTCGGTGGTACCAAAAACTACTACTACAGTCCCCATCCATACCCTAACCTATCCAACCCTCCAATCATTCTCCAATACCGTGAAGGAGGCAATATTACCAGCTTTGGGAAGAAGTGATCTAATAAAAGAAACAGAATTTGTCTACTAATGGATGACAACCAAGAGGTGCTCTTAGAATAGTAAAGGAAATATTTGAGGACTTCTTTCATTAAGTAAAAGAAAAACAGTTTAGATTAAAAACAAGTTAAATGAACTTTCTCCAGCTTCAGAACTGTTTTCCAAAAGTGAAAGATTGTAGAAGGTAGGCACCAAGTTTGTCTGAGAAAAACAAGTTAAATGAACTTTCTCCAGCTTCAGAACTGTTTTCCAAAAGTGAGAGATTGTAGAAGGTAGGCACCAAGTTTGTCTGAGAATAATTTATATTTTTCAGTTTCAGTTATTCTTCTCATTTGCCAGAATGAAACATGGGTAGGGTTTAGAATACTGCTTAGTTATGATAGTGTTGAGAAGAACTAGCCATTATAGCTTGAGATACTGAGCATGGAATTTACAGGAGTCCCCAGTCCCCAATCCCTAACTAAGCAACAAAAACTGTTATCAACTGCTGTGATAATGCCCAAGAAAGATTTTATTTAAAACTTCTATGGCTTTTATACTAAATCCAGTAAAGTAGTCCTTATAATCCCCATTCCAATGTAACTCAGCTAATGAAGGAAGAAAAGCTCTCATTTAACTCAATGGAAAAATATTACTAAGCAAATTTTACATATATACAATTTTATGATTTAGAAATGGTGCACATATACCTTCTCGTTTAATCCTCTAATTGAGAGTGGTTATTATTAACCTCTAATTTAAAGATGAAAAAATGATGCTCAGAGAAGTTATATTACTTGTCCAATTCTACTCACCTGGAAAAGTAGAACAATAATCAAAACAATAATCAAACTCAGATCTTTCAATTCCATATCCAATAATAGGTTATTTACTAAACCTTATAATATATAAATTTATTAAAGGAGTGTATACAGTCATTGTCCTATTGAACTGTATGACTTTTAATTCTATATAAGAAAAGATCATACTTTATAAACTGATCGATGAAGTAAGAAGGTAAATTTATAATCTAGTTTAGCTTCTGAGAACTATTAGCTTCTGAAAAATTAGAAAAGACAGTGAGATGATGAAATCACCAGGCAAAAGAAAGTAGCTAACAGAAATTTAAACAAGTCACTTACAATGTTATAATGAAAAATAAAAATAAATTGAAATAGTGAGATTATCTAATAGAAAAATCAATTATATACACATAAATCATGTCCATGTAGGACACCCAATCGAAAATGTTTCAGAGATACATGAATAAGCACACACTCATACTTAAATTGAAACTCTAGACAGCCATATGCATATTCATTAAACTAGGATTATGCTTTTCCTTTTATGCCAATTTATTATGAAATAAAAAAAAATGGAGGTAGAGGCCGGAGAGATAGCATGAAGGTAAGGCATTTGCCTTGCATACAGAAGGACAGTGGTTCGAATCCCGGCATCCCATATGATCCCCCGAGCCTGCCAGGAGTGATTTCTGAGCATAGAGCCAGGAGTAACCCCTGAGCACTGCTGGGTGTGACCCCCCACCACCACCAAAAAAGGGAAGCAATAGAAATTTATTGACTGGATTGATAGTTGAGAAAAAATGTGATGCATCTTTACTATGCACTGCATCCAAATATTCCAAAGAAGAGAATGTTTAAAGGTAGGAAAATGATAAAGATATTCTCAAAATAATTCAACAATATAATAAAGAAGACCAGAAACAGGAAGATATCATAAAGTAGAAAATAAGGAAAACAAGATAATAACTTGTTAGTAGTGGCAGGTTCCTGGAGGGAAATGAAAGGAACTATTTTTCTTCATAAACCCTTCTATTTCACATTATAATCAGTTAATGATAATGCCCAAGAAAGATTTTATTTAAAACTTCTTATATCAAATCACATTAGATGATTAGGAACAAATAAGACTCCAAAGCCTTCAATGCCTTTCAAATGTTTCCCATTGAAGATATACAACCAATATACTATCACATCCTACTTAATCAGTAGAACTAACAGTAATAAACTGAGGGTGAAATAACGATGCGAGTTAAAAGAATTAAATAAAACTGGGTAAGAGAAATAACTCAGAGGACTAGAGCACATGCATCAGATGCAAGAAGCCCAAGTTTGACCCTTATGTACTGCAAGGTCCCTGAGTACCACAAATGGAGACTTCACACATAGCCCCTGAATATTCCAGGTGTGCCAAAAATCCAAAATTAATTGATTCTGAGTAAAGTGCTTGTCTGTACTGCTGTGGACACCAATACCACAAATGGTCCCCTGAGCACTGCTAAAAACAAGACATGATCACAGAGCCAGGAAGAGCCAATGAGCATTATCAGTTGTTCTACAATCCAATTATTTTTCCCAGAAGCTCATGGAATGAATCTCGACATGGAAGTTTATGCACAAACTTAAATACCAACGAAAAGGAGAAATGTTAAAATTACCTTAAGTTTGGCTTAGTACACACTAAATCCAAAAATATCAGTGGAAAGATATTCAGCAGTAAATTGAATTTAGTAACTTGATGCTCATGAGAAAGAACTGAAAAAAAAAATGTATGTGGGAATAGGTGTTTGCAGGTAGTAACTGAAACCTTAAAAGTGAATGTGATTCCCAGAGGGTGATTATAACAATTGAAAAGAATTCTTGGCCAGAACCCAATTACATAGCAAACTATATGAAAAAGTAAGAGGAAAATCAGAAAAGAGTTCTCGGAAGACAATAGGAGAGTTTATCTTAAAATGGAAAATAGATGACCTATATAATAGGTGCAACCCATATGTAAATACAGGAAAATAGACTGAAAAAAAAGTCTAATAGTTTTACTAGTTAAGTAGCTATTGGAGAACTAATAAAAAGTGATTTTGGTGTTGGAAGGATAGTACAGCTATCAGGACACTTGCCTAATATACAGCTAATACAAATGCAACTCCCAACACAATATAGATCCCCTAGGCACTTCTAGAAACAGTCCTCCCTCCCAACCTCACACCCTGCCAATAAAAGTGGTTTCAATTAGTAAATTACAGAAAAAGCCTAGATTCTACTTGACTGAGAAATGGAATCACTATTGACTACTTTTTAATAAATTTTAAATCCTAGATAAGAAATTTAAATTTAATGAACATTAGAAAGATCAATTCTAAGCCTTTCAAGTTTCCTATGTTCTAAATTTTCATACGGATAAAATATCTATTTTAATTTTCATTAAAACTAGAGGCCAGAGTGGTGGTGCTAGAGTTAAGGCGTTTGCCTTGCAAGTGCTAGCCTAGGACAACCACCTTTCTATACCTCTGCGTCCCAGATGGTTCCCCCAAGCCAGGAGCAATTTCTGAGCGCATAGCCAGGAGTAAACCCTAAGCATCAATGGGTGTGGCCCCAAAACAAAAACACAAACAAACAAAAACTCATACAGATTAAATTTCAAGTATCATTTTAATATGAAAAAAATTAAACTAGAGAATTTATGTAATAGCTAACAAAATACATATATATTTAACATTTACCATTATAAATTAAAATATCTTGTCAAATACATATTTTTCAAAATTGTAAAGGGGGCTAAAGGGAAATTACTATTATGATTATTCTAATGGTTAAGATTTTATAGCATCACAGAAAAACAGTCTTTGTTACTCACTGTCTGAAATATCCTTTACTTCCTTAAAATCTAAAAATTTGCATACCTACTATTCCTCTTCAAGGACTAACCTAAGACATCTTTTCACAAAATCACAGAATATTAGCAAAAAGAAGGTGCCTTACTATTTACTGAATCCGATTTTCACAAAAAAAAAGAACTATAATTTTGAGTTTCAGAGAATGGCCTGCCCAAGGTCAATATTCAGGGCTTACAGAAAAAGAGATTTTAATTATTTCTTCACCAGTCTCCACTAACTAAACTCAGTATTTCTACAAATAATTATTATTAGGTTGCAACTAGAAGATTGCACTAAGTCAAGCTTTAAAAATAACCCATTTTAAAGTAGCTTATTTAGTATAAGATCTGTATTAAAATACTCCTGAAAACAAGGTTAGTTAACTTTAGTTTGAGTTAACTATTGACAACAACTTGATAATATAAGATTACAGATGTCAACTAATATTTATTTCATGGATAAATTGACTGTCAGTCACTAAAGAGATTCTCTCCCCAAGAGTGCAGCATTTTTTCAGCCTCTGCCAGTGGAAGTGTTAGAGCAGATGTTGGCAGACTGTGACATACAGTATGTCTTTAAAACTTGTTGGGGTGTGAAATTTCATAAGGTCAAAAAATGCTGCATTTTAATCAGCAGATACAGGAGTTCTGTATTTTCATAAATTATTTCAGATAAACCTATAGCATTTGCTAGTAAGAGAAACCAAGAAAGTTTACTGGCTTTAGGTAGGATCTGATAATGTATGCTACTAATGTTTTAGAAGCCAAAATATATCACTTTAAAGTAAATGCTTGCCCTAAAATAATCTAGAGTAAGAATGTACTCATCAGTCAATACAAAATATTCAAGAAATTATTTCAATTGACAGAATTTTAAAAATAATTTGCTGTTGAAAGAAAGCCATATATAACAAGAAATTAAGGAAACAATTTTCCTTAACTAAAAACATGCATATATATGTGTCCCCATTTCAACATGTAATATTTCCTTTTCAATCACTTTTTTCAAAAGTTCATACTTTAGAATACAACAAGGTACATTTTAAATCGCATTTTTATCATTTAAGTGCTTCTACAAAACCTTTGGTTTATTACTTATCCTATTTAAAAAAAAAAAAAAAACTAGGGGCCGGAGAGATAGCGTGGAGGTAAGGCGTTTGCCTTTCATGCAGAAGGTCATCGGTTCAAATCCTGGCGTCCCATATGGTCCCCCGTGCCTGCCAGGAGCAATTTCTGAGCATGGAGCCAGGAGTAACCCCTGAGCACTGCCGGGTGTGACCCAAAAACCACAAAATACATACATACATACATACATACATACATACATACATACATAAATACATAAATAAAAATTAAAAAACTACAATATAAAATCCATAGAAAAAGGCTTTTATAATTCTCAAACTCTTGACAATCTTGAATATTGTTATGATGCTATCCTATTGCTCTTTTTGTCTTTACGTTTCCTCATGTTCTTGAAATATAGCTAAAATACTCCTGCAACTATAAGTAAAATAAAAGCAAAATTTAAATATCTAAAGATTTTAAACTTAAGTTGTACAAACTTCAGCTCTATACAAATTTTATTTTAATGTAATGTAATTTTTAAAACACTTTATTTCTGAAGTCACACAGAAACCTTTCACTGTGTAGCTTTAACAGTCTAACGAGCCTGAGTATAACTGTTATCATTATCATTATAATATGAGTTTATTTCAAGCTATATTCAAGCAATACAATTTTTAACTTAAATTTAATATACAAAAACTTCACTAGGCATCATAATTTCCCCTAAAAATAATTTCTAAAATAAATCTTTTGCTTCTCATTAGACAATCAACAAAAAACAACAAAAGATCTAAAATCCTGATGGGAAACTTATTAGAAATGCAAAAAGTATTACAACATATTAGAACTAAGTTCAGTGGAGCAAACAAGCTAAAAAAAATATTTGTTTTAATTTTATATAGACAAACTTTATGTACATATAGATATATGCTTTGGAAATTATATTTATCACATTCAAATTTTAACTATAAGAAACATTAAACAACATTGTTTTAAGAGACAGTATAGTATTAATTAGCTATTGCTAAGGAACGAAATTCCATTAAATGAAAATATCTGCTATTCATTAAAACAAAAATTTTGAAGACCTCCTAAGTATCTTATGATATCTGACATAAGTCATGTCATTAAAAAGCTGAATTAAAAATTATAATAAACTAAAAATAAAATTATAATAAACTTACTTGCCACTGAAAAGTTGTTAAGGGGATAAGGTAAATCCACATCTTGAGGTTTTTCTTTATATCCTATGAATGAGCCATCTGTCTTCAAAAGGAAATATCTTGGCCTCCAGTTTTTTATATATTCCCCTGCATGAAAAAAGTATGCATTTTAATGTTGAAAAATGAACAGCAATCAATGTGAAAAAATGAATTATGGTACAATATATACCTTAAAATGCTAGCCCAAAATATTTAGTTGGCAATTTTCATTTTTTAGCTTACAAAAGAAGAAACACAAGTCTGTAATTAAGATTCAATAAAAACAAATAAAGAAGAAAAAAAAGAAAAAAGATTCAATAAAAATCCAAATGTTTTTTTAATTATTCAATTTTCATAATTCATTTGCACCATTATACAGAGAATGATTCATCTCAGTATACATCTCATTCAATTTTTCAACTTACAAGATAGTTTTCACAATATCTCAAAAACTTAAAAAACCGTCTCTGTACTGCATCCACATAATACCAAAGACTTTGAATTAAAAAACATAGCAAAATGGAATGTTTATTTTTCCATTATCACTGTCATTTCCTACAATAGTGAGTTGTCATGTCAATGTTAAATATTCTAACTTATCTAATATTTATTGTTTGGATCAGAAAGTAACGTTGTATACAATATTATAAGTCAATGAAATGGATATAAGCTATCACTAAGCTATTAAAATATAATTTAAAACTATAAAATAAAACTTGCTCTTATTTCACACTATGCACATAAGTTAACAAAATGAATTAAAGATTTGTATATTATATTCAAATATCAGAAAACATATTGAAACAAAAAACAGGCAAAACATCCCATATTAATGCTGTCCAATATATACTCAAGGACTAACAACAAGTATAACTAAAGAAAATGTAAATAAAGAATATTATAGAAAACTAAAGTTTCTTAACAGCAAAAGAAACTACCTCTACAACAAAAATATGTCCTATTTGAATGCATGAAAATGTTTGCACTCTATACATATGACAGGACACTAATAATATTCAGAACATATAAAATACTCAGAAAACTAACCAGAAATCAAACAAACCCATCAAGAAATCAAGAACTGAACAGTAACTTCACCAGTAAGCATAAAGGTGTTCAAAAGACACATAAAAGACATTCTGATCATCATTTACCATAAAAAATGCAAATAAAAACACCATGATATAACACCTCACACCTGAGAGAATAATTTACATCAAAAAGGCCAGACACAAGTGTAGGTACGGTTTTGGAAAAATAGAAATCCTGCTACATTGTCAGTGAGAATGTAAATTGGTCTAGTGACAACTCTAGACTCTCTGGACAATACTTTGAAAATATCTATGCACATCTATGTTGATCACTGTAGTTTTTAATAAAGTCTCGACTTAACCAAATGTCCACATATGTGTGAGAAAAGAAGTTGTGGTACATTATCCAAGAAATACTACTCATCCAGCTGTTGAGGGGAGAGAGAGAGAGAGAGAGAGGGAGGGAGGGAGGGTGGGAGGGAGGGAGGGAGAGAGAGAGAGAGAGAGAGAGAGAGACAGAGACAGAGAGAGAGAGAGAGAGAGAGAGAGAGAGAGAGAGAGAGAGAGAGAGAGAGAGAGAGAGAACCTGAGTAAAAGTGGAAGGGGCAAGAAATTACACAAGTCAAAAACTTAAAAAAAAAATCAAAGTAAGTTAAACAACTACCAGATTATATTACTTATAAGAGGGGTAACAAGTCATGAATTGAGCAAACAAACAAAAATGGAAACAAAATTAAGGAAATACACTGCAGAGTTGAGAGGGACCTATGGAGATAAAGGAGAGAAAGGGATTCAATGGTAGTGTAGAAAGATGTTAAGACTTTGCTGATGGCTATGGAGTGTCAATATATATTTTAAAAATGAGTGAGATACAGTACATTTAAATTTATTCATGTACAACCATCTCAAAAATAAATTAACAATCACGGGGCCGGAGCGATGGTGCAGCTCTAGGGCGTTTGCCTTGCATGCTGCTGACCTACGACGGACCATGGTTCACTCCCCTAGCATCCCATATGGTCCCCCAAGCCAGAGGCGAATTCTGAGAGTATAGCCAGGAGTAACCCCTAGGTGTCACCGGGTGTGGCCCCAAAACCAATAAACAAACAAATAAATAAAATAAATAATCAAGTCATCATTTGGAATCATTCCTCTGAATCAGCAAAACCCAGATTTAGCTCAAATATATTCTCGACCTTTTATATTCATAGATGTTACTGAGAAGCCAATAAAATTTTTCTTACATATCTATAATGCTTATTTTATAATATACAAACCTTTCATCTATAAATGATAATATCTATAATGTATATAGCACAATGTATGTCTATCCTGCTTAAAAATATGTAATTCTTATACCTTCCATGTAAAGCTTTTATGTCACATGTAATAAAATTTTAATAAAAATATTCTCTAAAACAAAAAAATAGAGAAAAATTCTTAGCATTTTACAGACCTATTATTCTTGGTTTTAGAAGATGAACCTTCTTACAGTTATATCAACAATCTACCTACTGAAATATTTTTGGCTTAATGAGACAGTTGGAAAAGCAATAGTATTATAGTGATGGTCTTTATTTTGGGGGGAGGAGTGAATACTGTACCAGAATTTAACAAGTGGTAGTTTCTAAAAGGTAATTGCAACCGAATTTAAAACATATTAAAATTTTCATACTTAACATAAATATGAAACTTTCTGTACTCTTATTTTACAAAAATCCACTTTTGGCTTATACAGTTTACTAATGCTTTATTATAATGCATGATTTTATAACACCCAACATTAGTCACACTAAATTAGAAAACTCTAGTTCACCAAAAATGCCATTTTTTTCGAATGTTGGCACATACATTAATATAATAACATTACAATTTTCCTTACTTTGTTCAAAAAAAAAAAGGCACATGAAAGCCATAAAGCTTTCAACAGAAAAGCTTCATATACTGGTAAGTTCACAAAATTTCAAATTTGGCTTTAAAATAATTTTCTCTATCAAAAGTATTACAGATTATATTCCTTGTGATATATACTGAAGGGCCCAAACAAATGCCTACTCTTAATCAATGTCCAATAAAAATTTACTCGATGTATAAATGAAGCATATGTATATTTATATATATCTTCCTAACATATTTACAAGCACATGAAAAGAATATAAAAGAAAAGTAAAACTTGACATTCCCTCCTTACTTTGTTTTACTGAAAATGTGTCCCTAATGTAAGAAAATGAATGATAAATTTTGAAAATGATGTTTAAATAATAGTTATCAAATGAGGTAAAAAAGCAAGATCCTATATTTGTTCAATATTTTATTTTAAGTAGATACAGTTATACATGAATCAATATATATTAAATTCATTAGTAAATTAGATATTTGATCTTATTATGTACCTTGACTGTTCTATATTTGTATAAGATGATATATACCTGTTGAGCTAAGTTTTATAACTCTCCCATAGAAAATAAAATTCATTCTTACTTTACATGCTTCTGTGGATGGATGGATGGATGGATGGATGGATAGATAGATAGATAGATAGATAGATAGATAGATAGATAGATAGATAGATAGATAGATAGATAGATATGAGAGAGAGAGGTAGGTAGGTAGATAAGTACGTAGATAAAGTGGAGTTAATCATTTTTAAATATATGAAACATTTTAGACATATATCATCACCAGAGCACAATCATGACCAAATTGACAAAATCCCTCTACCAACTGTCCATAGATCCTTCTTAAACACCTTACTTTTTGTATTTTATTATTTTTAAGTTACTTTATTTTTAAGCATAGTGGTTACAAAATTGATCATGACTGAATTTCAACCATACAACATAAACCACCCTTCACCAGTGCACAGATCCCACAATGTCCAGTTTTCTCCCCGTGACTGTGTATATGGCTTTTAATCTTTATTTTTCCATGTTCTTTCATTTCATTACTTTGTTTACAGTATTGTAAACAAGGTCATTTTCTCATCCAAAGCAATAAATATTGTTTAGATAAATTAGAATCATAGTTTAACATCAAAAATTTGTTTTTCAAAGAACCAACTTTTGCTTTCATTATTTATTGCTTATTTCTTGGGAGTCCAGTTCATTAATATTGCCTTTAAGATTTATTGTTTCATTCTTGCCTGCCAATGTTCAGCTCATTGTTAGTAAATTTCCAATTTCTTTAACTGTGCATTTAACTTATTTATGTAGACCCTTTCTTCCTTCAAGAGGAATGTTTGTAAAACTATAAATTGTCTTCTTAATACTCCTTTTGCTGTGTCCAACTAATCATGATTGTTCATATCTTAATTTTCTTTTGTTTGTAGAAATCTTGATTTTCTCTTCCAATTTTTGTCTCTTACCTACTGGTTGTTCATTATTGAGCTGTTTAATTTCTAGGTGTTAACATTATTTCTCCATGTCTGTAATTCACTTCTATTTCATTGAGTATATTGCTGATATAATTTATTTCCTCGATTTAATGGAGTTATGTTTTATGGCACAACATGTGGTCTATACTAGAAAATGTCCAATGTGCACTAAAGAAGAATGAGTATTCAACTGATGGGGATAAAATTCCCATATATATACATATGATAAATATACATCATGTATAAAAGTTTTATAACTATCACAAAGAAAATAAAATTCATTCTTACTTTACATGTTTCTTTATATATATAAGTGAGCTCTTAATAATTTATAAATGTGAAAAGTTTTAGGCATTTATCATCATAGTACAATCATATACATATGAAACATGTATATATGATATAGACATCCATCTGAGTATGTATATATGTCTTTTCATATTTATTACATATATACATAAACACACTAGGCCACTCTCTTTCATTTCTTCCTTTAAAATCAGTATATCTGTCTTAAATTTTATCCAGGTTGATCTATGGTGACAAAGTGATGTTGTGGTGTTAAATAATCCTACAACTATTGTCTTGCTATTGATGTCTTTAACTCTATTAGCAGTTTTTTTAAAGTATTTTGCTGGGCCCTCATTGTGTGTGTGTGTGTGTGTGTGTGTGTGTGTGTGTGTGTGTGTGTGTGTGTGTGTGTGTGTGTGTGTGTGTGTTGCTGGGCCCTCATTGTGTGTGTGTGTGTTTAGGAGTGAGTGTGTGTGTGTGTGTATATTTAGGAGTGTGGTTTCTTTCTGATGTATGCATCCCCTGATTATTAAGAAATGTCCGTTTCTGGTTCTTACACCCTTTTTAAGTCTAAAGCTGCAACATCTAATATTAGTATGTCTACCCTGGCCTTTTTGAAGAGTTGTTTTCTTGATGGGTTTCCTCTAATCTTGGAGTTTGAGTCTGTGTTTGCTCTATTCATATGTGTTTCTTTTTTTGGGGGGGGCACGCCCCCCATTTGATGCTCAGGGGTTACTCCTGGCTAAGCGCTCAGAAATTGCCCCTGACTTGGGGGGACCATATGGGACGCCGGGGGTTCAAACCGTGGTCCTTCCTTGGCTAGCGCTTCAAGGCAGACACCTTAACTCTAGCGCCACCTCACCGGCCCCTCATATGTGTTTCTTGCAAGCAGCAAAATGTTGGGTTCAATTTTCTGATCTATTTTGCCTCTCTGTGTCTCTTGATTAGTGCATTTAGTCCATTGGCTTCAAGAGAGCTGACTCTCATAGGATTTTGTTTCATCTTTTTGTAAAAATATGGTATGTTTGTCTTGCCTTAAAGTGGACTCCTCAGTTTTTCTTTTAAGGTTGGTTTTGAGTTTGTAAAGTTTATAAGCTAAACTTTATCCAAGAATCTAGGTATCTTTCCTTAAAAATTGAATTAAGAGTCTGGCTGCAAAGTATTCCTGGCAAGGCGTTCATTTCATTGAGCTATGTCACTATAAGCCACCACTACTTTCAGTCCTGGAGGGTTGCTTGCAATAAATCTGCTGTAAATCGTAAGTTTGCTTTTTTTTTTTTGTATATAATTTCCCTTTATGATATTACTGCTTTTAGTATTCTGTCTCTATGGTCATTGTGACTTGGTAGAACTTTGGGATGCTCTTATTTGGGTCTCTTTTAGCTGGAACTAGGTGTCAGTTTTCTTCACCTCTGGGAACTTCTCAGTGGCTTTGAGTTTTTAACAAAACAAAGTCTTTGTCTTTTGACTGTCTTTGTCACTGACTTTAACTGTCTTTTGACTGTTGTTTCTACATAAGGGTTTTCTTTCTGAACTCTTTGATCCTAATAATTCTTATGTTGTTCGTGTTGAATTCATGCAAAAGTCTATTGTCATCTGTTCATTTATTTTGAACATCTTTTTCTATCATATGTTCCTTTTTTTTTCAATCTTTTTTCCAAGTTCTGCTATATGAAGGTGTCATCATCTTACACTAATCCTGTTCTCAGTAGCCATTACTCTGCTGGTGAAGCCTTCCAGTGAGCTTTTCATCTCGCCTATCAAGTTTTTCAGTCCTATTATTTCTATTTATATTTTCTCACTTATACTCTCTATCTTGAGTCTTACAAGTTGTCTTTTACATGGTTGCTTTGAGGTCTTTGAACATCCTCAACATTTACTCTCTAAAGTCTTTTTCAGAGAGTCTAGATAGGTGTCTGGTACTAGCTGGGTCTTCAGAACTACCATTTTCATTCACTGAGCATGATGGTGTTCTGGATCACTCCCCATGAACACCTTTTCAGTATGCTTGTTTCTTTTTGTTGTGATGGGGCTCAATGACTAAAAGAAATGCTCAGATACTGGTTGTCACAGGCTTAGCTCCCTTTTACTCATGACCAGTTCTCCTAGTACATCTAATTTTACTTGATAATCTCAGTTCTATAAGGTTTGATTTTTGGTATTTCCCTTGTTTTATTTATGTAACCTTAATAAGGTAACATTGCATTTCATTTATATATTTTAATTGTTTCACTTAATGTATCCCCAATAGTTTTATTAAAGTTATCACATGTGAAAGTTTTACATTTTGATAGATTTATATTCTATAAAGTTAATTAACACAGTTTTTAAAAATTATCTGTTGTTGAGCACTTCGGCTTAAACAAACTGACTTTGAAAAATTTAAGTGACTCAATGGATAGTGTAGATTTTTGGGCACGAGCCTAGAATGCACCTGATCCAAGTTTTATATCCCCTGAGTATGGCCAGGTACAAGCCTAGAGGCACTCAAGAACTATCAGGAATGAGGCCTAAAACACCAAAGGGATGTCCCAAGGCCTCTGTAGCATCACATCTATGGACCTTTCCACTGAACTACTCAAGAGCTGACAAATGCTGGTAGTACTTGTATCTCCTGAGAACAACACTGAGACCCCCAAATAATTAAAGAAAATATAATCACATGCAAATATATTTTTGGTTTTTGGAACACACCAGCAACAATATTCAGCCATTATTCCTGTCTGTGCACTCAGGAATCACTCTTAGTGGTATTTGGGAAGGGCAGGGGGAGCTGCCAGTCATCAAACATGAATCAACCACATGCAAGACAAGTACCTTACCTATACTATCTCTTTGGGCCCAGGATTTTTTTTAAAAAAAAAATTAATTTAAGCACCAGTTACAAAACTGTTCATTATTTTCAGTCATACAATGTACAAAACCTTCAACATCCCCAGTTTCTCTGCCCCACACCTTCCATCTGCCTCCTGGGAAGACCTTCTACCTCTCTCCCTCTGTCTCTCACTTTCTCTCTCTCTCTTCCTTTTAAACACTGTGGTTTCTATGGTTTGCACTACTGTTAATGAAGGTGTACCATGCAAATAATTTTATCCCCTTTTGGCATCCAGTTTTTTCCAGAGTAATCAGTTCCAACTACCACTGTCATAGTGGACCCTTCTTTATCTATCATAACTGAACTTACCACACATTTGGGAAGCTTCCTACAGGGAATAGTCTTCCTAGCCCTCATCTCTATTGTCTCTGGATATTATTATCATACTATTTTTAATTCTTCTTATATCCTACAAATGAGTGACATTATTCTATATCTATAGCTCTCCCGGAATAATTTCACTGAACTTAATACTCTCAATATTCAACCATGTATAAGTAAATTTCATGATTTCATTTTTTCTAGAAGCTATGTAGTGTTCCATTGTGTAGATTTACCAAGTTTCTTTATACACCCATTTGCTCTCAGGCAAATTAAAAAACAGGAATTTAAATTTTCACTTCTAAAACCTATTCTCAGGAAATCATTGAAAATTTATTTGATCAGACAAGAACAAGACATCACCATACAAGCTCTATTTTATTAAACAAATTCTAGCAAATTTGAAAAGCTCTGTGTGCTTTTTGCAGCATTTCTAGATTACAAAAAAAATTCTTTAAAAATGAATTTGTTGGGGCCAGAGTGATGGCATTGCGATAGGGCATTGCTTGACAGGCAGCTGACCCAGAACATACCACAGTTCATTCTCCTCGCCTCCCATATGGTCCCTCAAGCCAGGACAATTTCTGAGTGCATAGCCAAGAGTAATCCCTCAGTGTCACAAATAAACTCATAGCACTTCCAAGCATATTGACTTAAAGAACAAGTTGTTTCAGGCATCTCTGCAATGATATACTTTATAATAATATTATAAGGGGCTGGAGTGGTGGCACTAGCAGTAAGGTGTCTGCCTTGCCCGCGCTAGCCTAGAACAGACAGCGGTTCGATTCCCCAGCATCCAATATGACCCCCATTCAAGGAGCGATTTCTGAGCACATAGCCAGAAGTATAACCCCTGAGCGTCACCGGATATGACCCCCCAGAAAATATTATAATATAGGGGCAGAGATAAAGCACAGCTGTAGTGCGTTTGCTTTGCAAGCGGCCTACACAGGACATATGGTGGCTCGAATCCTGGTATCCCATATGGTCCCCCATGCCTGCCAGGAGCAATATCTGAGCACAAAGCCAGAAGTAAGCCCTGAGCACCACTGGGTGTGGCCAGAAAAAGAAAAAAATAATAGGAGCCTGAACAATGGGTAGAGCATTTTCTGGAAAGCAGCTGACCTAGATTCGATCCCCAGCATCCCATATGGTCCCCTGAGCCAGCAAGGAACATTTCTGATTACAGAACCAGAAGTAACCCCTGACCACCACCAGGTGTGGCCAAAAAACTTAAAATAAATAAATAATATTGAAATAGCAATTCATAAGATAAAAAGTTAAGTCAGAAAAATAACCTTTGTGTGTGTGTGGGGGGGGGGGGGGGTTGAATCACACCTGGCAGTACTCAGAGGGTTATTCCTGGCTCTGTGCTCAGATTTACTCCAGGCAGGCTCAGGGGACCATAAGCAATGCTGGGAATAGGAATAGGGAGGGAGGAGGGAGAGAGAGGGAGGAGGAACGGGAGGGAAGGAGGGAGGGAGGGAGGAAGGAAGGAAGGGAGGGAGGGAGGGAGGGAGGGAGGGAGGGAGGAAGGGAGGGAGGGAGGGGGAGGGAGGGAGGGAGGAAGGGAGGGAGGGAGGGGGAGGGGGGAGGGGGGAGGGAGGGAAGGAGGGAGGGGGGAGGGGGGAGGGGGGAGGGAGGGAAGGAGGGAGGGAAGGAGGGAAGGAGGGAGGTAAGGAGGAAGGAAGGGAGGGAGGGAGGGGGAGGAGGGAGGGGGAGGGGGGAGGGGGAGGGGGGAGGGAGGGAAGGAGGGAGGGGGAGAGAAGGAGGGAGGGAAGGAGGGAGGGGGAGGGAAGGAGGGAGGGAAGGAGGGAGGGGGAGGGAAGGAGGAAGGGAAGGAGGGAGGGGGAGGGAAGGAGGGAGGGAAGGAGGGAGGGGGAGGGGGGAGGGAGGGAGGTCAGAGGGAGAGAGGGAGGACACCAGAGACATTGGTGGAGGAAATATCTTCACTGATGAAGGGATGGGTTTTGGACATTATATGACAAACAATTATGAACAATTCTGTAACTACATCTCAGGGTAATTCCATTCTAGCATATGTGATACAGAAACGTAGTAATTGTTTTAAAACTGCAAAAAGGAATCTGCAGTAATCCAAAAAATGGTAGAGAGACCTATTAAATAAGACTGGAAGAAGCTGTTTCCAGGAATTCACAGTTCTATATGGTTACAATGGTTTAGATTTTGGGCTTTTGCCAACTTCATTACCCTACTTAATCATTTATTTCTTAAAGTCTCTTAAAACAAAATATCATTTTTTTAATAAATGTTAACCAGAGGTAACACGACTTCTATAGCAGAGAACAATATTTTGGTCTGGCTCCCAAACTTCAGCATTATAAATAATTTTAGATGGGAGAAACAGTATAAATATAAATTCATATTTTCTTTCTAAAATCCATATCTCTAATGGAATAACGTGAAACACCATTATTGTGAGTGACATGCATTCAAGTCAGAAATATCTAATAAAACTGATACTGCTAATTTCCTGTTCACTTAATTACATATTATTATATATTTAATAACACTCAAACTAACTAATCCACAGACTACAGACCTTATTTCATTCACTTAACTGAAAATCATATTTTCAGTTTTAAAAGCTAAAATCATCTGATTCTGCCGAAACAGGAGCTAGAATGTCTAAGACTAAAATGAATTGACTAAAATGTTCACATGTTCAACTAAAATAACTTAGGGGGTGTCTAGATTTCTTTACATATATATGAAAAATACTCTCATAAAAATTTAGCTTGTGTTTTCACAAATAAATTACATTTATGACTATTAGATTTTAATTGAAAGATTGTGTCTCAGAATCTGGTCCCAACTTTAATTTCTTTCTTCTGTTTTGTTTTGTTTTTTTCCTTTGGTTTTTTGAGTCACACCCAGCAGTGCACAGGGGTTACTCCTGGCTCTACCCTCAGAAAGCGCTCCTGGCAGGCTCAAGGAACCATATGGGATGCTGGGATTCGAACCACTGTCCTTCTGCATGCAAGGCAAATGCCCTACCTCCATAATATCTCTCTGGCCCAGCCAACTTTTATTTCTTAAGAATTAAGAAGTTAAATGTGTGTTAAGTATGTACTTCCTGAGAACAGTACAGAAATATTTTTTTGCCAAAAAGAATTGTTTTAACTCCACAGAATTTACATAAAAATATAACAATCAATAATGATGACAATAAATTCGTTAGCAAAAGAATGTTTTACTAGCAATAACCATATAAAATTTGAAACATATCTATTAAAGAGTTATCTAATACTCGAACATTTTATTTTGTGGTTTACAATATAGCAAATACTTAGTTTCCTGTTTATAGTTTCCAATCCAATTTATTATAAATATGAATTCCCTAAAGAGAAAATGACAGAATCTTTTTCTAGTAGTTTGTTTCATACATAAATATAAATAAGTAGCACATTTGAAGCTTCCCACAAGTAGCTGGAGAGAGCAGTTAGGGCAGAGAAGGGGCCACTATGAAAATGATAGTTGGAAATAATCACTCTGGACAAGAACTGGGTGCTGAAAGGAGGGAAAGTGATATGCATGATACCCCTTCAGTAACAATAATGCAAACAACAGTGCCTAAAACAGGAGGGAGTAGGGAAGAAGTGAGGGAGTGGAAAGAGGATGAGAGGGGGGCAGGATAACTATCTGCCCCACTGGCAGGCACTGGGAAGGGTGGGAAGAAAACTGGGAACACTGGTGGTGGAAAATGTACACTGATGAGGGATGCTGTATATTACATGACTGAAACTCAATCATGAATAACTTTGTATCTTTGAAAAAAAAAAAAACGGTTGTAAAATAAAAAACCATGGGTTGTGATCTCATCCCACACACCATGTCTCTAACCCCGGCTAAAGGGTCTGATGAAGAGGGTAGTAGTGGCTGAGAAATAATACCGTGTGTGTGTGCGTGTCTGTGTGTGTGTGTGTATGTGTGTAAAAGTTTAGGAAAAAAGAAAGTTGAAGGAACACTTTGAGATTGGTTTCACCAACTATCATGAAAAACCTTGCTTCCACAGTGTTTAAAGTAATTAATTTTTCTGAGCTTTACTTATTTTTATTTAAATGCCATGGTTACAAGGTTGTTCATACTATACTTTTTTTTTCAATGAACAATCTGAAATGTAGCTGAAAAATATCCCTTTAGGTGTGGCCTTAGTGGCCTCCAGCACCACACCATGAGGATCATACCAAAGCCGAATTTTTAATGATCAGGTCTGCACAACTGGGCCAACTATCACTGTGAATGATCTTGGATCCCCTGAATACTACATGGGAAAGAATACACCCCTTCTCCCCAATGAATGAATGAATGAATGGATGAATGAATGAATGAATGAATCTAAAGCCAAAGTGGAGTATTATAGATGTTTCCTAAATACATGTCTTAAACAAATACGTTTTAAAATGTTACTTCTTAAACTTTTAAACATTAGATGGGTTCAGATACAAATTGGTACATGTATAAATTGGTATGTTCCTATGGGGATGATTATATTAATAATTAATAATAATAATAATAAAAATTGGGAGTTGTCCAGAATTCAAAGCACTACTGCTAACGTTGTAGATTTTGTGGTATGTGTTTTAGTTGCCAGGCTTTCTGAAGTATGAGAAGGCGAGGGGAAAGGATGACCATACTCACTCCAAGAAAGTTATAATGATTCAGCATAAATACAGGTATACCTGGAATTTTGGTCAGTCGGTATCTCTGCAGAGAGCTGCAAATGAGTGATAAAGCAGGGCCACTGACAAAGCAGTGATTGTAAGTGATGGTTGACATGGCTTCAGCAGAAAGAAATTTGGCTCACCAAAATTTCCAGCTTTCAGCCTCAAAAGCACTAAAATCACCCCAGTTATCTGGCTTTCACAATAGGTCACTAAGAAATTTGTTCCTGTATTGGACAACATAACTACAAGTGGCCAGATATAAGACATTTACAGTTTTGGTTATTTTGTATGATTTATGACATGTGCTCCTTCCTGGTTATTTTGAAGAGTTTCTAATAGTCAAAAATTTTTTTCTTCCACTTATAACACATGAACTTGTAATTTTTATATAGAATGTACCTAATATAGACAACTGGAATACAATTTTTCTTTTGAAGATGAAGCAATAATGGAAAAAGTACCTATGTACCTATGTACTGAATATCACAATATTTTATAATTCCAACTTCTTTGAAATCTCAGAACTGGTCAGTCAGTACTTTATCTACTTTACAATTTTCTTTTGTTTTCAATAAAGCTGCACAAGTATCTATCTTTAGGCATTCTAGCATCTATTTAATCATATTCTATAAATAAGCATCTACTTACTCAAATAATGTTGAATATAGTCTAGAACAGTGGTCAGCAACCTTTTTTCTCAACTGAGCCAAATCTCGCCAAAACACAATTGAAATTTATTTTGAGAGCCACACAGGGCACACACTGACAGAGGCTAGGAGCAGTGTCCTGACTCCCGGAGCGGCCGTCCAGCACACAGAAGAGCCAAATTAAAAGTGTAAAGAGCCGCATGTTGCTTGTGAGCCGCAGGTTGCTGACCACTGGGACTCTAGACAAATGAACAAATAAAATTTTATTTTAAATACTTTATATATTCAATATATTATCAATATTAGGAACTCCCTAAATTTTTTCTGACTTGTCACACTTAACAAACACTTGCTATGTTTATTATGATCCAAATGTTCCATGTGCTTTTTAAATATTAGTTTCTTGTTATTCTTGCATCCACTTGTCCAAAGAGGAATTGAAGCACAAGTAGATTAAATCAGGTCTGCAAGTGTAAAAAATTGAAGAACACTGTATTAAGTGACATGCTCAAAGCACACAACTAGGCAGAGTTAGCATCTAAACTGTAGATGTCACAGTGGCTCCTAACCAATGTAACATAACTCCCTTATTAAAGAGATTCTATTCTTATCTCAACTTTGTCCTTACCTTCATTCATTCATACCTACTACTTACAACTCAGTCATTATAACCACTGACTAGAGCTGCATCTTGGCTGCCTGTAAAAAGTAAGGCCATCTACTACCCGTCAACCTGCCAATGCTGTTTGTTAATATGTCTCCTATCTTGAAATCCAGGACACAGTACTATTCAGAATGCATTCAAGTATCTTTTCTTCCTTGATTTTGCAACTGTTTTTTAAATAAACTTTTTTTGTTTGTTTTGTTTTTTTTGGGGGGGGTCACACCCGATGATGCTCAGGTTACTCCTGACTCTGCACTCAGAAATCGCTCCTGGCTTGGGGGACCATATGGAATGCTGGAGTATCGAACTGCGGTGCGTCCTAGGTCAGCCACATGCAAGGCAATTCCCCTACTGCTGGCGCCACCACTCCAGCCCTCTAAATTCTTTAACTGAATCACTGTGAGAGACACTGTTACAAAAATCTTAATGACTGAGGTTCAGTCATACAATGTCCAACACTCTTCAGAAGTGCATTTTTTTTCTTTCTTTTTTTTTTTTTTTTTTTGGTTTTTGGGCCACACCCAGCGGTGCTCAGGGGTTACTCCTGGCTGTCTGCTCAGAAATAGCTCCTGGCAGGCACGGGGGACCATATGGGACACCGGGATTCGAACCAACCATCTTTGGTCCTGGATCGGCTGCTTGCAAGGCAAACGCCGCTGTGCTATCTCTCCGGGCCCTTCAGAAGTGCATTTTACACCAATGTCCCAGTTTCCCTCCCAACCTTCCTACTGTCCTCCCCTTTCTGTGACAGACATTTTTCTTCACTTTTTTCTTTCTGTAATTTTTTAAAAGCTTATACATTTCATTAAAATAGTCAAAAATGCTGTAGCCCTAGGAATATTTCTAAACAAGTGCAATAATGATTTTATGTTTAGAGCACTGTGTGGAGTTGGACATTTTTTTTTTTGCTATAATGCAGGAAACTGAATAAGAAAGCTCTGCTTTCACAATCTACAAGGGTCTGAGTGTAAGCAAAATAATAATTTAGCTCACATTTAACCCAGCAGGAAGCAGAGTACAGATTGAGTAATTCTCTACAACATATCTACTGCTATGTAAACTAATCTCACCACTTAGTCTTCATTAAGTTGCTCAAATGCTATTTTTCTGTTGGCTAGTTTGAATGAATGCTTGTTAATTTTAGTTCTTCCTCCCACCCTCTATTTCCCTCTCTCCTCTCACCCTATGTTTCCACCTTACTCTTCCTTCCTCTTACTTTCCTTGCTAGCTCCTTCTTCACTTTCTCTCCATTCCCCTCCTTCATCCTTTAGTCTCAGTCTCCCCTCTGTCTCAGTCTCTCCAATTATCCTTTTCCTCATATTCTGTAACTAAAGATGTTCTTCTGTTTTAAAGAATAAGAAGTATCAAAACTGTACTTTAAAGTGTAATGTTTCCTAAAATCAAAAAGAAATAGAGTATGATAGAATTTTTATTATAATAGCCAAAAATATATAAATTGGCATTTTAAAGCACAATATATACCACCTGAGCTTAATATTTAAAATGTGTAAATTATTCATTTTATTTGTCAAATATTCCACATAAATTGAATCCAGTACATACTAATTTTTGTGAATAAAATTATAATTATTATTCCTTTAGAAATGTCCTAAATCTTCACAGTTGCAGATGATATCATTTGTGCTTAACCAATTAAAATCATTATAAAACTGATAATGCAGTTACTGAAAGTCTTAGTCTAAGAGTAAGACCCTTGGATTTACTACTAAAGGTATCAATATTTTCAGTATCTTTTAATATATTATTTATATTTAAAAAGCAAAACATACAGCTAGTAATTAGACAACAGGTCTTTTTAAATATTATGAATTCAGATATGCATTAATATAAAACTAATCTTTGGCTTTTATAAATATTTAGGAATGACAATTTATTTCAACTTTTGGAATATTTACACTTAGATATAAGAACTATAAATGAGGTGAAGTAACTTATTCTTTAACTATATTGAATTTTAAAGATATAATTATGCTTAAGTTTATGAACAAGAGGGATTTTAATTATGCTATAATATACTAAAACACAGTTCGAAATTTTTGAATATTACAAGGAGAGAAAAAAAAGTAAAACAACTTCAATTAAAATCACCTTACCATTCTAAGTTTCCTATTTTCTTTATAAGCCAATCTTACTATAGCAATTTAAACTCATCTGTTATAATTTTTGAAGAATTAGAAACACATATATGCTATGATCAAACTGAAGTTCAAAACTTATAGAACAATTAAAAAAAACAATTCAAATAAAAAAACAGCCAAAAATCAAACAACGCTCAATGATTTTAAAGGTCCATATCCTATCTAAAACAACCTTATAGATTAGGTAAAATAGAAAACTATTTCTCAAAGATTAAAAAGTGAATTTACATACCTTGGCCCTCTGAGGGCAGTATTACCTAACACATAAACAAAATAATCTTTACCTATTATTCCTACATTCTAATTAAATTAATTTAATAAAACTAAAGTAGGTACATTTGCTCAATATATGAATGTCTTTCCTAGCATTATCTACATCTCTATAAAATAATGCTTTTTACAAATGTCCACAATAATTTTAAAGAACCAAGATATCACAAAGGATAACTGAAAGTTTAATATTACGAACAGTATTTAAAATAATAAAATGATTATTTGTATACACAATTCTATATTGTGCAAACACACAATTATGTCCTGATAAAGTGGTTTTTATAGAATCATTTAATTTTTTAAACTGCAAATCAGAAGATACATATCTTTCACTGAAGATCAAAGACATCAAAAATAACATTCAGACCCAAACTATAGATTATTGGGGTTTCTTCTACAAGAAAGCAATAGTAAGTTCACTAGTCAGTTACCAACCATTCATTTATTAATAAAATCTATTATAAATGACAGATTGAGAGTATAAGGTGAAACACTTTTACTTAAGAATCTGAAACTATAAAATCTTTATATAACATAAGAATAAATTTACTTTCAAAAATCAAATGCAGTTTGTATTGTGTATTGTGTTCATTTTGCTCAGTCCAGTATCTCTTCTACATGAATTAGGAAAGTTTTCTGTCATTCACCTATCAAGATTTTTTTAAGATGTAGAAACACTGATTCTGATATAATCCAGTAGTATGAGATTTTTAAGCACTCATAAAAGTGCTCTCTGGTCTATAAGTAAATTGTTGACTGTACAGGTATAAACTGCACACTACTCAAAATAAATTTCACCTTAAAAGAGCTATCTTATAGTAACAATGTATATAAACATGTAAATAAAATATTTTTTAAACAGTAAGAGTTTCTTACACATTTTGATTTAGTAAAGCAATGCTTCTGTTTTGAAAGTGCATTACTTCTAAGAAGATTCCTTGTTTCTATAATTTAGAGAATTCTTCATTAAATACTCAAATAAACAATGTTTTTAAATTATCTATCAATAGAATTAAATTCATATTTTTAAATTATATAATGGCATAAAAATGTTAAGATCAAAAAATTATTTTATTCTAAACTGTACTTTATTAAACAAAAAGTACAAAGAGCTATCTTGCCAGTAGGTGACAAATGTAGATGCAAAGAGAAAAAAAGGTCATTTTATAAAATCCTTTTCTATAATAAATATATAGTTAAGCTTAAATATCTATTCAGAAAGATGCCAGGAACCAACAGCTGCTGTTCTATGTGCTTTCACTAAAAAGTATAAAATTATGAACTTTGATGCTGTGTTCCAGTCTCAAGCAAATAAGTGACTTGCCTAGCCAAAAAAATACTCAAACTTCATGGCTTGTGCCTTTTTTCTTTTGTATCTTAATCATCTTCTGTTCTAAAAAGTGCTACCAAGTTTACCAACATCTTTAATCATATTTTCTTGAAACTAAAACACATTAAAAATTTTAAGCCAAAACATTTAGCAAGATGCCTTAAAGAATATGTCAGACAGTGAAATACTCTTCTGTTTTCAACATACTGGCCAATATTTTTAAAGATTACTATTCATGCAGGATTTTTTAGAGGCACAATTCAAATACATCTATATGTCATTAAAGTTAAAAAGGTTTAAACATTTTTAATTATCCTGGATATATACCAAGTACAAATTTATTCATATATAAAATGTCCTCATTGTTTAACAGCTTCACCCTAAACTGTGAACCATTTCATAGGCAATGGGGTATTTGTACTCTGGCACTGTAAGTTATATCTCTTTTTAATTTGAACAATATATATATGTATATATTGGATTGCGTCAACATGTACTATTAAGAATGAAAAATGTATAACCTTAGAGTTTCATTTTACAGTATTTAAACTGGAGTTTTTAAGTGCAACTAGTTTATTCTCCATCCCTCCCCTTTTTTCACTATACAGTCCCTTTTGATTCTTACTCTTAGAAACTGCATGAGGCTGTTCTCCCAACCTCAATATTCCTTGTCCCTTCATTCAAAATTATTGAGTAATATTTAATAAAGAGAAAATGCCTGACAGAAACAACAGTAATTTTGTATAATAACAACTACTTTAACTTTTAATTTTTAAAAAACTATTTTAAGAAAAATTAAAGAATCAACTATGTGGAAATCAAGAATCCTACATTATGTTTATTGATTTTTATAAATATTTCAATTGAAGTAATTTCTTCATCATCTATCTCAGAAAACACTTATGATCATCTTAGAATTTTGGTTCTCTATTTCCTTTCAGGGGAGCTAGTAAGGCAGTGCTTGGAGGTCTGTGCAGTGGAATCAAACCTAAAGCCACAGATGCAGAAGCATGGTCATATGCGCTAGCCTTTAGAACTAGCTCCTTGATCCTATCCTAATGTTTTTCTAACTATATGACCTTTATCATATTTTTGTCTGCAAAATTAAGAGTTGTGTTTATCAAATGCTGTTTTAAAACTCCATGAAAAAATAAAGTATTATTCTAATTTGAAATATTTATTCCAATGATTATTAAGTAGTGATATCAAAAACTATTTTAAAAATATTTATAACCCTAATACATTTTAAGTATGTGTAAGCTACTAGTAAGTATGTAATAGCTACTATTGCATGCACTACAAACATTCTAAATATATTGCCTATTTAGTCCTAAGAAGCATTTGAAAAGAATTACTGTTTCCCTCTTTTAACATATAGAAAAACCAACCAATAGATTAAAAGACTTTCATAAAGTCATTTATCAGTTAGGTGATATTTAATTCTAGTTTATAATTCCAAAGATACTTTGCTTCTATTATGTCAACCATCCCAGTATGCAAATTTTCCAGAATTATTAAGATTCTGCATTTGACTAAAGAAGTAATAAGATATGATGAATAAAATATATAACCCTAGAAAACACATATACACTTGCTTTCAAACAAGTTAGGTTTTGTTCAGTTAACTCGTTAAATTTCAATCGATATCAACTCACTCCATTTTCTAACCCTCCTAACCAGACAATGACATACATACTAACCTAATAAAATTTTCAGGACAAATGTAAACTATTAAAAAAAGGTATAAATTTCTATTTAAAAAATATAAGAAAATTCCAAAAGAATTATAAATAAGAAAAAACTTCATATAGAAAGAGACAAAGGAAAAGTCAAACAGGTTCTTAAACTTGTCAGCTAATATAGATTAGAATCTCTTAAGGAAAACTGACCGAGATACAAAGTTATTTAAAATAGAGTTAACTTATACTTCTTAGGAAGAGCTGAAAATAATAGGTCCTCCTATAACCCTTTCAAAAAAAAACACAAAAGTTTTGCCAGTATGCTTGTCCTTCATCCTCACTTGAGCACTTGAGGTATTTTTGTTCAATTATCATATATGAAAAACTCTAAATATTTTAAAAAGCATTAAAAGTCCAAATTAAAACTCCCTCATCTTTGCCTTCTTTTGCAAATAAATCTAAATGCCAGCCAGGGGATGGGGTGGGGTGTTTCTCTTCATTTCTGAGAAATTTCATTCACAGTTATTGGTTTTGATATAATATAGACATTTGAGGTAACCAGAATAAAGTATATAAGACCAGTCACTGTTTTTTATTTGTTTAATTTGGGGGTCATCATCAACAATGTGCAGGGCTTACTCCTGGCTCTATGCTCAAGGATCACTCCTGTGGCACATGGAGACCATATGGAGTAGCAGGGATCAAACCCAGGTCAGAGAATGTATGTCAAGCTCCTTACCCTTGGACACAAGTATGATCTCTTTTGCCCTGATCACTCACTATTTCTTCTCAGTTATTTAAGGTCAAGTATGAACTCCAAAAAAACACATAACCAATTATGTTAATTAATTCTCAATGTTTTCTGTGGTTTATAGAATGGACATTAATCAAAACAGAGCACTGACCACAAAGACCATCTTTCCATATATAAATTTGATTCACAATCTGCAATATTGAAGTTCAACGTGTGATGAAGTGTTCAGTAAAATTAACTTGGTACTCTCTACCTCGCCCCTAGTGGTAGGCTATAAAAAATATCTACAAACAAAACATGTTTCAAGAAATAGTTTACATACCAAATAGTGTTAAATGGTTAATGTATGTATCAAGAGCATAGCAATTCACCTGATTTTCTAATCAAATCTGCTCTCGGCAGTTAACAATAAAAGTCAGAGTTTAGCATTTCTCTATATGAGTAAAAATTAAAAAAAAAAAGGTTTGTATTGCCATTTAAAGAAACTGCTTATAAAACTCGCTATGAATAAAAGAAGAAAAAGGAAGTAGTAAGTCCCCAAACTAATTAGTAAAATAAGAGGAAGGGGCATGCAGGAAAACAATGATAATTAGTATGTACCCTTGGTTAACCAAATCCACACATACATTCATTCTGTATATGCACAAACATCAGCAGCATCATAAACCGTCTCAAGTTCTAGCCATTATTCAGTTCGACATCTGCACATGTTTATGCGTCTCTCCAAACAACCTCTTGAACACCCTGCTGGAGCTGTCATTTTTTTCTTCTCCCTATCTGGCAGATGGCAAGTCAACAATCGGCATCAACAGCAGCCGAATATCTCCCCCTCACTCTGCCCCCCTAAACAGACACAATAATAACTTCTTTGTGCTTCCCTACAATGCAGCTGCTTAAACCATTTCGCTACAAGGCTGTTTTGCCTTAATAAAAAAAAAAAAAAAAACCCTTCTGTCAAGTCTAAAAAGCAGCATAATGTTAAGCAAGCTAAAGCCACAGCACAGCTGCAAACGGGCAGACACATTGACAGCTCCTCCCTTAACAAAGCCCTGTGAATTGAAGGGGTTCATCTGAGGCTCACACAGTAATTAGTAGAAAAAAGTCCAACAGCCTCTATTATGCGCAGGGAGAAAAAAAACTGGACAGAACTGGGCTGCTGTTTTGCGTCAAGAGTTCTGCTGCAGAGTAGATAAATCATGTTGGGTTTTTTTTCCTCTCTTTTTAAAGACAGTAATAAGGAGGATGAGAGAAGCTAATTTGAAAACTTGGACACAGTAATTGTACCATATGGTGAGCATTTATCCTTTCTGAAATGCACGCTAACAGTCACTTACATGCACACTGCTTTGTTTTACAGTTGTTATTCTCTCTACCATATTCATAAAATGGATTTGAATATCTGATACTCAAGAGAAGTTGTGTGTAATTAGCAACAGAACTGCCTGAGTTTAATTTATTGGCCTTGCACTGCAATCTTGTAACTGCAAAACAAAATTAAACAATGTGTCCACTTTGTGAAATGTTTTTCCTTAAAAAAAAGCAGTAAGAAAAGAGAGAATGAATATAGGTTCATTAGTGTGTGACTAAATTAAGGTACAGTATTTTGGTACAGTACAAGGTAGTTTGAAAATTATCAAAGAATAAAGCCACTGTTTTTGGAAGAATTTCCACTGGCCCATTTCAAAGTTGCTGTATCACTGAGAATGACCTTTCATTAAGACCATCTGGCTCATTCCTACATTTTAGGAAAAGATAAAACGTTACCCCATACAAATCAATAAACCTAGACTTCACAATTTTCTTCCACATGTACTAAAACTTTGTTTAATTAAAAGAAAACTCGGAGAAGATATAATAGTAAATTGTTTTATCACCAAAACAGATCAGAGCATAAATTCAATTAATATTTCTGTTTCTCTACTTTAAAAACAAATGGAAGTATTGAGCGAAAGGTAGTACAGCAGTAAATAGAGCACTTGCCTTGCACACGACTGACCCAGGTTCAATCCCAGCACCACTTATGGTCCCTCAAGTCGACGAGGAATGATACCCAAAACCAAAATAAATAAATGAAAATAAATATATACTACAATTAATTTGAAACATATTTCAATAATACTAGAGCATTGTTTATCAAGGTCTTATACATGTGTAAATATATGCAGACTTATATATACAAGTAGTTTTTGTTTCTGGATCATCCCCAAAGGTGCTCTCGGGTTACTCCTGGCTTTGCACTCAGGAATCACTCCTGGAGGGCCTGGGAGATGATATGGGACTTTGAGGATCTAAACCTCGTTGGCCACATGCAAGGCAAAGTATCTTTGACTCCCAAGTAGTATTTTTTTAACAAAATAGTGTTAATAATTTGTCGTTCTCGTTTTTCTCTATTTCAGAATCAGATTTACTGTAATGCCAGTTATGTATCTTTAAATAAAAATATACAGTATCTACCGAGGTGTTGTGGTATACCATACTAGTTAATGTTTCATGATACACAGATCTCACACCAAACAAACTGCCAGTGTGTCGGCTTCACTCCACCAATGAAAACTAAGCTTGAGAAAATATAATTAGAATCACAAAAAAACAAATGAAACAGAATCTAGTAGGCATTCTAATTGTATGTACCTAAAATACACTTAAGAGTTAAATTTTACTGTTAAAATATTAAGAACTGAATTTCTTTTTTTTCTTTTTTTTTTTTTTTTTGGTTTTTGGGCCACACCCCTCGGTGCTCAGGGGTTACTCCTGGCTATTCAGAAATAGCTCCTGGCAGGCACAGGGGACCATATGGGACACGGGGATTTGAACCAACGACCTTAGGTCCTGGATCGGCTGCTTGCAAGGCAAACAACGCTGTGCTATCTCTCCGGGCCCAGAACTGAATTTCTTATAACAGATTTTGCATGTATCAAGTACAACTTATAATATGTGGGATACTCTTAAATATTTACAAAAGTTTAGTGCCAGAGCAATAAAACAGTGGGTATGGGGCTTGCCTTACAGCCAACCCAGGTTCAATCTCAGGTATCCTATACAATCCCCAGAGCCTACTAAGAGTGATCTTTGAGAATAGAGCCAGGAATAGGCCCTGAGCATCACAGAATGTAGCCTAAAAAAGATAAAAATATATAATGTAAGTATATATATGTATATAAATATGTATATGTGTATATAAATACACACACATTTGATAAAAGTCTGCATGGTTAGAGCCATACAACAACAGTTTAGGAACTTGCTTTGCAGAGCCAGAGCAATAGTGCAGTGGGGAGGGTGCCTGCTATATACATGGCTGGACTGGATTTGATCTTCAGTACCCCATATTGTACCCCCAGCCTGCCCAATGTAATCCCTGAGTGCAGAACCTTGGAGTTAGACCTGAGTACAACTGGATGTCGCCGCCAAAACAGAGAAACTTGTCTTACAAGCAGCCGACTTTTGTTCAATTCCCAGCACCCCAGTCTCCTAAACCCTGGCAGGGATGATAGAAGTAATTCTGAGGGGCCGGAGAGATAGCATGGAGGTAAGGCGTTTGCCTTTCATGCAGGAGGTCATCGGTTCGAATCCCGGCGTCCCATATGGTCCCCCGTGCCTGCCAGGAGCAATTTCTGAGCCTGGAGCCAGGAATAACCCCTGAGCGCTGCCGGGTGTGACCCAAAAACCACAAAAAAAAAAAAAGAAGTAATTCTGAGCATTGCCAAGTATGGCCCCCAAACCAATGCTGTGGTACTGAAGACCTAACAACAATGGTAAAGCTGATCCAAGACCTCAAATTCCAGAAGACTAAAAAGATTTAAAGGTAATTCCTCAGCGTAAATTAAAGCCGTACATAAGTTTAGAGCAATCTTCATATTTCTATATTTCTATAAAGCAAATCAAGTTTTAAGATAATCTAATAATTTAATTCCAAACTAGAAGGGCCTCAAAATTTAAAAAAGAATTATTAGTTAATATGTTCTTATGTTAATACAGAAAACAATGCTAACAAAAAAGGAATATAGCTAAAATTATGTCTACAATTCAGTAACAGGCATCAGGCAAAGATCACAGTACATTTTTAACCTTCCTTTTGGGTTCCTTACTTAGTTGCACACAACAATCAATGAAACCAATACAAGCAAAGAGTTATTAATTCTAAGAATAAACCCACTCCTCAAGTCAGGAAGAACGAAAGCAAAATCGACCTGGAATGTGACAAATATTGTTTTCCTTTATCTTGTTTGAGAATTGTGTGAATAGTCTGGTTTCAGGTGTGTTCTCTCTCTAAGTTCTCCCCCCAACCTCTAACCTCGCTCTACCTCTCACAACTCTGTTGCACTTTCTTCATTCTTTCTACCTACTGGCTCCTGAACTTTCTCAAAGGTTTTATCCCACGTAAATTCACCTTACAGTCAGCCCTTAATAGCAATTCTGACCTTGACAACCTTTCCTATGTAGCTGCTTCAGCTTTTCATCACCACTTCAATTTCATAGCAAACTCTTGAGTCATATGTGTTACTAATTAAGTGATTGCAAAAATTACTGATAATTGAGGGCTTGTGGAATATCAGTGAATGTTAAAAACAAACAACCCATCTCTAACATAGAATTTTATTTTTGCTATCAAATGAAGAGTATTGTGTCAATTGAAGTAAATCTTAAGGAAGACAAATGCAAGATAATATCATTCATATTAAACAAAGCAAGAGACAGATGTTTTTCAAGGACAAACATGTCCTATGAAAACAACCCCAGAGGTGGTAGAAAATAAATAAAAGGGGAAAGGATTCTAGAGGAAAGTGGTAGGAAAGATACTTACTGTTACTTTGTTAGTAGATGTGGTGTATAATCATGTTTGAAGAGATATAAATTTCTCTAAACCAAATTATTTCAGCTGACTAAAATAAAATAATAAATGCTAACAGTGACCAGATAATATAGGGATTACAGAACTTACTTTACATGCAGCCAATCCTGATTCAATACCCAGTCACACATGCATCCCCTGAGCAATTTGAGTATCCCATGTTTACCAATGAGCACCAACAAAATATCTACTATAACTCATTCTGGTAATAAACAAGGCAATGAAAACAGACATAATTGTCCTACTATTTTAATTTCATAGAGAGATATAAAGAGAACAAGTAATCCTTATTCTAACATATCTATATATTTGATACCAACTTTAACGAAGTACTACAAAGGTATCAATATACTCAGAGAATCAAAGATTACCAGTTCTATAAGAAAAAGCTACTAATATAGTGCTGAACAAAAGAGATTAAAATTGACATCAGGGGCCAGAGTGGTGGCACAAGCAGTAAGGCCTTTCCCGCCCGAGCATAGGACAAACCACGGTTAGATTCTCCCCCCCACCCCCGCCCCAGCGTCCCAGCGTCCCATATGGTCCCCTAAGCCAGGACTGATTTCTGAGCACATAGTCAGAAGTAATCCCTGAGCGTCACCTGCTGTGGCCCAAAACCATAAATAAATAAATAAATAAATAAATAAATAAATAAATAAATAAATAAATAAATAAATAAATAAATAGACATGATTCTAAAATTAACTGTTAGGGGGTGAGGAAGGTCTCCCAAGCTGTGCAGGGGTTCTGGGCCATCCCCAGTGATATTTGATAACTGAGCTACTTAGTTCAATATGATAATCTGTAATACGCCAACCAGGGCACTCTAGCAAAAAATAATGATAAAGTCTCGGAACTCTGCATATGCTTTAAAGATAAAAGAAACCTAAGTATAAAGATGCACTTCACTTTTTATAGCAAATTTAAATTTCTTTCTCTTATATAATAAAATATTCAAAAGTGTCAAGCACAAAATTCCCAAGCACAATTTGGAAATAAATACATTTTAACTGTATATAGCCAATAAAATGCATGCAGCTTAAAAGGTCACAGCAGATGTTATGCCATTGTCAAGAGCAAAATGTTTACTACTAAGAGCAATTTATACATTATAACACTTCATCTATTATATATTGTAAGTACTAAATTGCAGATACCTAAAATATGTATATTTACTCAACTATTTATGTATTTGGTTTGGGAGCCATGCCTGGCTGTACTCATGGCTTACTTCTGGCTCTGTGATCTGGGATCATTTCTGGAGAGGCTGAAGATCATATGTGGATTCAGAGATCGAACCCAGATTGGACTCTTGCAAGGCAAGTGCCTTATCAACTGCGCTATATCCGCAGCCTTAAAACTGGTGTTTTTTTTTAACTACTATGTTATGCTTATACCTGAGCTTGTCAACTGTAAAAGAAAACATATTACAACACAAATCTTTTTTTAAAAATGATATTTAAATAGCAACAATCTAAACTGATTCTCATGACTATCAAAACAGTTCTACATAATTTTTCTATGTCTAAAACATTGATATATTTATTGGTTCAGACAGATGAAAATTTACAGATTAAAATATGAAAAGGTATGAGAAAATATGGTAAAATATGAGAAAGTAATAGTGCTACTAATATTTATTTAACATAAGGTATTCTTTCCAGTGGCCATCACACCCCTGCCAAAGACTTTAAAGTCAGAGGACCTTTACACTACACATATAGAATCAGACAATTCTTTCAAGTTAAACAAGAACAGATTTTAACCTAAAGATCCCTGGACAAAAATGACCTTGTGTATGCCCCCACTATAAGTTCTCCAATAGCAAAAAAATATGTATAATGAATATTCTACATATGCGGGTCTAAATTTTATCCCTGACACATAACAAAAAAAGTAAAAAGCCCTGACCTTTTAAATGTAGAGAAAAAACAAATATATCTTCAATAAAGCATAAATTCAAGAAAAGAAATATAAGAAATTATACTCCAAACACTGTATATCACTTGATTAATACAAAAATATCACTACTCCACCTAGGGAAAAAATAAAACTCTATCTTGGGGAAAATTAAACTTTCATCAGAAATAGATAAAATAATTTGGACACTCAAAATTATCAAAGGTAATTTTCTTTTTTTTGGCGGGGGCACACCCATTTGATGCTCAGGGGTTACTCCTGGCTAAACTCTCAGAAATTGACCCTGGCTTGGGGGGATCGAACTGTGGTCCTTCCTTGGCTAGCGCTTGCAAGGCAGACACCTTAACTCTAGCACCACCTTGCCAGCCCCCAAAGGTAATTTTCAATCAATGTTTATCACTTACACATATTCAATGTATAAGAGAAGTGGAGACAGTTTAAAGGGTAAACAACCATGTTTTGCAATGTACACAGTCTAGTTTCAATACAACCACTGCATAGAGTGATCCCTAACACTGAAGTAAGAGGGGCCAGAGTGACAGCATAGTGGCAAGGCATTTGCCTTGCACGCAGTCAATCCAGGAAAGACCTGGGTTCGATTTCCGGCATCCCTTACGGTCCCCTTAGCCTGCCAGGAGTGATTTCTGAGCACAGAACCAGGAGTGACCACTGAGTGTCACCAGGTGTGGCCAAAAACAAAAACCAAACAAAAAAACCACTGAAGTAAGACTTAGCCATATATGAGCACCACTGGATGCATCCCTAAAACAAACATTATTAACAATAGCTAAAACTATTCTAATTTAAATTTTATATGTATGCATATATGTATATGTTGGCATATTTATTTCATATTAGTTTTCACTAAGCAATAAATTCTGAAGGAAAATTTACAACATGACTAGGTGCTCTGATATCCAAAACAAATTACAAATATTTGGCCTAGTTCTATTAAGTCCATTTATCAAGAAACATTATTATAAAGCATCTAAAAACTCAATTCCAGTAAAACAAAAATAAAGTTGGCTGGCAACAGGAGAGTGTTTTGAAGTGCTTTCTGAATACCTCAGTCTCACACTCAATTCAGGAGCATCTGTCCACCAACTGTCAAGATAATGTCTCGCCTAGGAGTTTTCCTGGATTCATCATTATTCATGGATGCCTGTCAGTATTCAAAAAAAAATAAATAAAAGAGAAAAAAAGCCATAGTTTCAAGGCAATTTTCTTTTTCTGCATGTCACAGTAAAAATAAATACAGAAATTATCACTTTTGAAACCTGTCTGTTCTTTCCCTCTATCTCTAGGTCTAAGAATATAAGCTCTCTAAAATTGTAGGTAATTCTCTAGGCTTCATAAATACTTTTTATTTAATAGTTACTAATTCAAGAATCTTATCCCAACACCCAGTATCTACTTTGTCTTTATTTTCATAAATAGAACACACAATTCAACCACCAGTTCGTAAGAAAAATGGCACAACGAAAGATAAAGGTAACACTACAAAATCCGTATTAAAGTTCTTATGACACTTCATCTAAAAACTCTTACAAAATGCTTCTTTTTTACTAAATCAAATACAAAAATTCCATTTTATAACATATAAAAATAATCTATAACTTATTTAGAACTGATCCTATAAATGCTATGTCAGACAGGCTGGGAAAAAAGGGTCTTAGCTCTGAGGTCCTCTTAGCTGACACACATTATCTAGTTAATTTTCACAATTAAAGAGAAAGAATCCTAAACTTAGTGTATATACTATTTAGCAGGAGCGTTCAATACAATTCTAATTCCATTTTATGGACAAATGCACTGAGGAAAAGAAAAGTCTTCCCAAGTGGTGTTCAAGAGGCAAAAGGTCAACAAGAGTGATTTTCAGTCAACCTGATAAGCAGGTCAATGCAAGAGTCAAGAGAATTTGATGTTGCTCCAGCCTTACAGTGCCAGGGATCGTGGACTGCTTCACAATCTTACAATACTCAAGGAATCATGCCGTATCAGAAATCTTCAGGTGCATGTGAGGCCAGTCCCCCACCATTGTAGCATTCCTAGCCCCTGGAAAATTTATTATTGTTGTTTGATTTTTGTTATTGTAGTGTCACATCTGGCAGCCCTCAGGGCTTACTTTGGCTCTGTACTCAGATCACTCCTAGCAGACTCAGGGAACCGTATGGGATGCAGGGGATTAAACTGGGTTTGCTGTGTGCAAAGCGCATGCCCTACCCACTATATTACTGCACCAGCCCATATTTGATATATTTTTAGTCACTGATAGAAAAAATTTATTTTGAGAGTGAAGTATGCCATGTTTATAGAGAAATAAGGGAGGAAAAGAGGCAAGCTGTGCCCAAGAAAGAATTGAGTATGTTGTTTGTTTGGTTTTGGACCAAACCCAGAAATAATGGGGGATGCTCCTGGCTCTGCAATCAGAGCTCAATCCTGGCAGGATTAGTAGGATAATATGGAATGCTAAGGAACAAATTCAAGTCAGCTGCATGCAAGGTAAACACCATAACCACTGTGCTATCAATCCAGCTCCAGAAAAAAAAATGTTTTTGGTTTTGGGGCCATACCCAGTGATGCTCAGGTGTTACTCCTGGCTATGCACGCAAATATAGCTCCTGGCTCTTGGGACTATAAGGAATGCCAGGGGATAGAACCGCAGTCCATCCTAGGCAAAAGCCCTACCACTGAACCACCTCTCCAGCCCCTAGAAAAACAATTTTATGTGGTTCTGTGAGGAAAATAAAGCTGAGTGGCAATTATAATCCTATAATATCTTATAATATTAATATGTTAAAAATACTATATAAAAACTACAAAATTATGAAAGAAAAGTTCTAAGTGCTCTCCATAAAAGAAATGTCATTTCACTTCTCCATGAAAAGGGGGTGAGATAAAGGAGGCATAGATCTCAGCTTCTTTTCTATTTCCTTCAATGTCTAGAAGACACTCTAGCATTAACTTTACTTTTCATACACAATTTGGAAAGACTTGGTTGTGAAAAATGAAGATTCAGAGTTAAATTTTTTCTTTTATTCTTTTTTTGTGTGTATGTGCTGTTGTGTCATATTTTGAGAAAATTTGTTCATTTTTAATTTTTTTCACAGCATTATTTATGTACATAGTGACAACAAATGAGGGGCACTCCCACCCCAGTGCTGCCCTCCCTCCACCCCCACTTCCAGCATGCATCTCAGATCTCCCTCCCTTTCCCCCCAGAATACTAGTGCAACTGGTCTCCACTTTATAGCTTGTTGTAGATTCTCTATTCTGTTGTTGTTTGTGATAAAAAGGAAAAAAAAAAAAGAAAGAAAAAAAGAGGAAAAAAAGGAAGAGAGAAAAAAAATTGGCCACAACTACGTAAAAGAAAGAGAAAAAGAAGAAAAAAAAATGCACCCGGCTAATGAGAAAAGAAGAAAAAAAAATCACCAAATAATAATCACAGGAGTGAAAAGGAAAGAGAAAAGTGGAGGAAAGAAGGAAAATAACGTCAAAAACTAACAAATCAAAACAAAACAAGAAAAAGAAGGGGTGCTACAGTGGTAGGGTTTGGCGTTCCCTCTTTTTTTTTTTTTTTGTATAGGCACAGTAAGCATTGGAAGAGAATGGGAATTCCCGTGGCCTAGGAGATTCAGGGCTTCTCCATCCTTGAAGCATACCATCATGGGATCAACCCCTGGCTCCATAGGTGTTCATTACCTCATCCCAAGGGCTCTGTATGTGGTGCCAGGAAACTTTCCTCTCAGTTGTGGGTTAGACAATGAGGCCACTGTATCCAGCATTCTTGGCATTTGTACAGGTCCTAGGACAGGGTCTAGGTTAGAGTCTTTACGGTTCTAAAGGTTCTGTTCCACCATTGTTGTGTACAGTCTTCTGTATCAGATGCTCCCTGTTTTCATTCAGTCCCCAAATCGAAGTATGGGATATTATGGATCTACGGGTTCTGCTCAGTCTCTGTTGACCAAGTTGGGCCTCTGCAATAAGAAATCCCTTTTTTTTTTATTAATAAGAGTTCTGGTCCACAGTCTAGGGCAGAGTTTTCCTTATCGGTCCCCAGGATAGTTCTGCCCAGTCACAGCTGTCAAAGTCAGTTTTCTGTTCATGGTGCTCTTATTTTTCGCTGTTCAAAAGACAGTACATCTTCTGGTTTCCATCCAGTGTTAGGTGAGGTGATAAGACGACTTGGTCTTGGGTCAAGTTGTCATTTCCTCATTGTCATATCATAACTGGTACAAGTTAGTGCCAGAGCTGTGCTATAATTCTCCCAATGGAGTTGGTTCCTGGAGTTGTTGCCCAGAGCTGTTTCAGTCCTACATCTGGGATCTGGGGTTTGGAGTTGAACTGCCACTGTCCAATCTCCTGGAAACTGGGTTGTATCCACATGACACATATCCAGGATGGGAGGCACCCTAGTGTTATAAAAAGTGTAAGGTCCTATCCCTAGAAGATAAGATCTTATTTCTGTGTCTATGGTTTTCCCTTGTTTACTGTGCCCATACAAAAATGTATGGTTTCATGTTGGATTGCTGGTGCTATTCTGGGTAAGGATGCCTGGTTATACTCACACTTTCTGTGGTCTGTTTTTGATCTGCCATTTTATCCCAGGCAAGGCTTTAGCAGCAACAAAAATGATAATGATAGCAAAAATATGAATACATTAAAATAGAACAGATAAATAAACCTGTGTTTAAAAAGAAAAAAAAAGAAAGAAAACAAAGGTATTTGAAGACAACAGGTGATAGTTGAGTTTGAGACATGTTTTGCAGCATTACAGAACCCTATATTGCCCTTGAACTAGAGGTTTTGCTGAAGCTGATTCCAGTATCATGCAACAGTCCATAGTTTGATGGGGGCGAGAGTGGCCACCAACCATGGGTCAGCGGGCGTATTGGTTGTAGTTCTTTGTCGAGGCATGAGATGGGGACCGAGAGGGTGTCTTTCAATGAGGAGCTGGATGGTGGTCTGTTGGGGCCAAAGGTCAGTCTTGGTGTCTACCCAGTTAGGAACTGAGGATAAAGAGGGTTAAATAAGGGGAAGATAATGATTCAGGGTTGGGGAATGAGGGGTAGGAGAGACACAGGGGTGAGGGGAGAGGCAATACATGATAGAGACTATATACAATATATAGATGAACTGTTTATGGTTTAGTCTTGGAGTCAATATGAAAAGTCACGTCCACAATAAGACTAGAGAATAAAGGTCTATTTGAGTGTTTTATCCAAATCTTGGGCATCCTGATTCCATTCCTAGGAATAGTCTAGGATAAGGAACGTTTTTGGATAATGCTTAAAAAGTATATTTGTTGCGCGGGCCCGAGTTGCCATGAAGACCCGCCTGGCATGGGGGGGGGTCTCAGTCTCCTGGACCAAGTGTTCAGTCCAGGAGGTCTGTGGTCCACTGTCTGCCCAGAGACCCTGATATGCCAGAAAAAAAGAGGGACGGCTTTCCTGGCATGTGCCTTATTCTTTAAGGAATTTTACATTTTATTCTTTTTAGGGCAGTCACCATATTTGGATGAGCTCAATGGTTATTCCAAGTACACTACTTATACAAATGTGGCATGTAAATGTCCCAACTTTGATCACTGTCACCACATAGCTCTTTGAGTTCTCTCTCCAATCCAAAAAATATTATCTCTTTACATTCTTCTTATGTCTATTATGCTGCTGGATGCTAATATACTCATTAATGTTTTAATTTTTTTGGTGCTGGGTAGGGTAATGGATTGTAAATTTTATACACTGTAAGTATAAAATAGGGTCTAATCTATTCCTTATATAGAGCTCAAATATACTTTATTTATTAAAGATGGATTATGAAAAACTTAGATTATTTTGTATAGAGACCTAAGTATTCTCCAAAGGTAGGTAACACGTATAAAATTTCCTGCATGAAGTAAAGTTTGTTTCAACCCCCATAAAAAAGATCCTTTTGTTTCAGATATTAAAAAACAGATTAAAATTTCAAGGCTCTTTTTAGTAATACCCAAGGTCAGTATTTATGATAATACAAGAGCAACTACTTAGATAACAGTGTGAAACCCTATATTCAAAATTAAACATATTATTTTCCAACTCTATTTTCCCAAGACAAAATTCTTTATTTATGGGTAGAAATTTAGTCCCATAACCTAAAAAAAACTGTCTAAAACATGGAAACAAGGGTGGAAAAATGGTGAAATATTTAAAAAGTTTAAAATGTCCAAACTGAATCAAAGATGTCTTTTATCTTTTGTTTGTTTGTTTGTTTTGGGTCACACCTAGTATGCTCAGGGGTTAGTCCTGGCTATGCATTTAGAAATTACCTCATGGCATCACTGGGGGACCAAAGGATGCCTGGTATCAAACCCAGGGTTGGCCACATGCAAGAAAAGCACCCTACCTGCTGTAGATGTTCAAGTCTTTTGTTTCCCCCTAAAAAAGTGTGTCTTACCTAAACAATGATCAATCTTCAGTACTCTGTCCACACTTAAAATAAAACAAAAAAGATTATGCTAATACATTCAATAATACAACTGTGTAATGTGCTACGAAGCTCGCCTATCTGTGAAATGCCAAAACTATGGTAAAATTTAGTTCCTATCATTGCCCCACCCTATGCCCCAATCAGTCCTTCACATGCCCTGTTAGTGAAAGAAAAGCTAGCAATCCACCCAAGTGTGTTTTCATGTAATGTGAACATACTAACACTTAATGTAACTCAACATAGAAGGAAACAAAATTCACACAATCAGTCCAAAAGAGAGCTTAATCTGACATCTTTCAAAGAAGAAGGAAAAGGGGCCAGAGACATATAGTACAGTGGGTAAGGAATTTGTCTTGAAAGCAGCTAACCAGATTTGCTCTCTAGGACCCCATGTAGTCACCACCTCTAACCTATTCAGGAATGGTCCCTCAGCACAGAATAGGAGTAAACCTAAAAGCCCAACTGGTACATTCCAAAAACAAACAAACAAAAAAAAACAGAAAAATCAAGGGCAGAAAATAACATTTAATTTGAGTCAAATTCCATAGAATAGCAATACCAAATTTATTATTATAAGAAATCTTGCTCGTAATTGCAAATTTTAAGTTGAAACACGCAAATTTATCTTTTCTTGAAACAATCATCATAGGGGTATTTAGAACTCATGTAAGTAGGTTTCATATCCCTTTAGTCCATAGAAAATAAATATCACTCTCAAATATCAAAGCATGTTCAGAAAACAAAGACAAATAGCAACATATTTTATAAACATCAATGCAAAAAGCTAATAGACATGACTATCTTAAAATAAAATGAGAACTGTAATACTATTAATAGTTTTCAGAGCTGGAGCAATAGCGCAGTGGCTGTCCAGGATAGACCTTGGTTCGATCCCCCAACGTCCCACGTCCCATAGGTCTCCCAATCCAGAAGCAATATCTGAGCTCATAGCCAGGAGTAACCCCTGAGCATCACCGGGTGTGGCCCAACGAACAAAAACCAAAAAAAAAAATAGTTTTCAGTCATTACTGCATGAACATTTAAAACTGTTAAAAAGGGAACCGAGAGAACCTAGGGCCTAATGGAGGCTCAAGGTCCAGAAATGACCAGGACCTGTGGGGGAAAAGCCCAAGGGTCTGGGGATGCCCAGGGTCTGGGAGAGTCCACTGCCTCAGCAGACCACGAACCTTCAGAGATGTAAATCAGCAACACAGGTTTATTTCCTTCCAGAGCTCTGAGGTGTCACCGCAAGCCAGGAATTCAGTCTGCAGTGAGACCCCAAGCATCCAAAATCACAAACATTTAAGAGAATTCATATGATAATGAGCACACAGGTCAAAGCATTTCATAGATTCATACAGTTTAAACCATCCAATAATTTTTTGCAGAAAAGGCACAATTCTCTGTCTGTTCAGCCCCTCCATGACATCATCTACCTCCAGCTCCTAGACCGATGGTATGCAGAGATATGGGTTGGACCCTTCAAGTGGTCTTCTAAAATACAGGGTGGAGAACCTGCGTTCCCTTGACAGTGTAGTGACCAAAGCAATTAGGGAAAGGGAGCCTTGTTTATTATATCATACTTCAAGCAAAACAGTGACAGAAGAGAGAATAGCATTAAACTACATTTTACCCATATTTACCACTAGTTACCCTACTATTTAGTGTTACTTACTATTATTTACCACAAGTTACCACTTATTTACCCTATTTACCACAATATACCTATTGTGCCATCTATGTGTTATTCTCTTTTTTGATTGACTGTGTGCAATTATTCCTCCCTAATCTCCAAGGACCATCTGCCATCTACAGGGACCAAGGTGTCTCCATGTTGAAATGTAGGATGGTCAGTTTGGTTTCACCTCCCTCCCATCCCTTCAAGATGTCCCTTATGATTTACATCCTGGGTCCAGGAATCAATTATGGTTAGCCTGGTTCTACGAATCAGCTGTCTCTTCGGGCCTGGTCTTCTTTATCTTGTAATTGCAGCCTGTGACTAAATTTGCAATCACAACTATTACTAAGAAATAACTATTCCTATTAAAAACTACTTGAGAAACATTATAAAATTACTTAAGAACATACTATGTCAAAAATATCCATTCCAACAAAAACTACACCTCTCAAGAATTAAAAATACTCCAGTAGTTCAAGTAAAAAGGTATATAACACTATTATATTGTAGCTTAATGAAACCACATAAAATTTGAAAGCAGAAACTGGCAAGTCCTTATAAAAATGCTCTGTCTACATAAATAGGAATCTTGCACCCAAACTCTAAATTATTTGTAATTCTATCATCAATCTCATATAATCCTGGGTGCTCGAAGCAAAAGTACTGCTTGTAGGGTACTTGCCTTGCACATTTCCAACTTGAGTCTGATCCCTGGAACCACATGTTGATTTCTGAGTGCGATTAGCTACTATTTGTGCTGGTTAATAGTAAGAAATGGAGAAAGATATAAGCAGAAAGAAATATACCAATAATTGGAAATCCATGCCCTGTTCTTCCTTTTCATTTATATATTAGAAGACAATGGAACATCTATTTATATGTGGCAATGTGAATGATCAAAGTTGTAGAGAGGAGGACTGATAGGAAGAATACCTGAAACAGACCTCTCCTGAAGATGAAAAGGGATGGGGCCAAGTGGTAAGAATATATATCCCGGGGCCGGGCGGTGGCGCTCGAGGTAAGGTGCCTGCCTTACCTGCGCTAGCCTAGGAGACGGACCGCGGTTCGATCCCCCGGCGTCCCATATGGTCCCCCAAGCCAGGAGCGACTTCTGAGCGCATAGCCAGGAGTAACCCCTGAGCGTCACCGGGTGTGGCCCAAAAACCAAAAAAAAAAAAAAAAAAAAAAGAATATATATCCCAAGCTGGGATAAGGCCTTGAATTAAACTGCTAATACCCGTAAACTTTCCTACACCATTGCCTGCTTCAGAATATCAACCAGATATAAGTTAAAACAGGTCAATTCCCTTGATTTCAAGTAATAAACTGTTTTCACTTGAGATTCATTTATACCAATTTTCTTCCTATTAAATGGCAATTTTGATAGATTAGTCATGTTCGTCTAATATATAAAAATATTTAAATATGAAAAATTTAAATGTTTCATCATTTAAAATAATCCTAAATTCACACTAAGAAAATATTGCTGACCACTTGTAGAATTCAGTCAACACTATAACCTCCCAGGGAGATAAAGCTAACAAGCTTCTTTTATACCCTACATTTAAAAAAAAAATGTATTCATTAACACTTCAAAATCAGAATCTCTGAAGTATGACAGTGCTATCAGAATGTTTTATGAAGGGAGGAAAAAATACACTTAGACCTCTAGAAATGCTAAATTAGGGAGTGACCATCTGTCTACAGTTTTACCGAAATCAGACAGAATTTGAGAGGCCTAAAAGTTAGAAAGGAAAACACTTACCACAGTCTACTAGCCTTTGTAGCAAGCTATTTTAAATGTTTATGACCCTCATTTACATCTGTATTTCAAGATGCAAAATTTGAGTTATAAATATTCCTGTAACAATGTGATGCAAAGCCAGAACATTTGGGAATATGACCAAGTATTTTGTTTAGCTGCTTACTGGATAGATGAATCCATCTTCAACGTAGTCTAAAGATTCTCCAATATGAATTATATTTAGCTATTATCAGTTTGAATTCTCCATCTCTGGAATTTCTAAATATATCAAATATATTTTTAAATAATAATCTCAACATTCTGAGCTAGAAATGTCCAACAATATTATTTAGCATTGACTTTAAAGTGCTGTTGTATAGCTGTCATTTAGAATAGCCTGAATGTGACAATAGGACATAAATTCAGAGTTTATTCTAGGGTAGAAGGTGAAGCAATGAATCAGAACTAGTGCTGACTTTTTCAAAATACTTCCTCCTTAAACTCTAGAAGTGGGTGGTAGTTTCTTCCTTTCCTCACAGAAGCTGTGATATTTTGTTTTAGTTAATAGTTGACACTGATTCATTAAGGGGGAAAAAAAAACGTAAATCTGTGTCCTAAAAGTCAAGTTCAGAAAAATGAAGATTACCAATAAAGGAAACAAGTACCTTCAACAAATGGTTGGTAACACATCTATTGTTCTGTTACTTTTGCCAATCAGTATTGTTATGAATCTACAAAGAATCCTGTGCAGCAGACTGCAGCTAATTATGTATATTCAAGTGATTAGCAAGCACTTGTTGCCTCTTTCACACCACCCTCTGAACAGCAGCCTTTGAGAGGAGAATAGACTGCAAATTTATTGAGAGAACACTGTTAATCCTTTGGGGAAAATGTAAATGTAAACAGGACTACTCTACATCAAGGTGCTTTGACAACAACAATCATCTGCATAAACACATGCTCAACAACAAACAGGTGTTCTATTTCACAACTAGCACCCATTTGATGCTTTCAAGTAAGCATTATGCACAAACTGTTAGAAGTACTTTGAAACCAGCTGCAATTACTATAATTAGCTGCATTCCTACACTTTGTTTCCCTTTACCTGTTCAGTATTGTGCTGTGCCAGTGCTGATCTGGCATATATTCATTTTATACAGAGTTAAAGGATCATCCATGCTTCTGCCCTTAAGATATAGATATCTGAGAGAGGAGGAACAATTTAAACTGATTTAATGCAAATCCTCTGCAAAGCAGTCTGATAAAATCATTTAAAGGTAAATGAAAAACATTTTTATAACATATTGAGACTAAAAAAATGTTCATTTATAAAAGAGATGATTAAAGCTTTGATTTAGAAGACAACCAAATTATTGTTGTACTAATTAGAGTGGAGAAAGAAATATTCTAAAAAGCGTATTAACACCATACCTGTTGTACTATCTACATTACGGTAATAGAACAAACTTATATAAAAGGAGCATCTCTCTTATCTTTCATTATTTGTATATAGGTAAGTCATGGATTTTTGCATGCTAATTCCATTGATCCAATGGAATATTACAAAATAGCTAAAAGTATTAAGTTTCCAAAGTGTTAACTATTACAGTGAAAGGGCCAAAGGAAAAAAAAAAAAGAATGATTGAAAAAAATTCAAAATCCCAATTAGTAAAGCTTATGGAGAAGAAAATATAGAACTAAATGAATACACACACACACACACATATAAACCATAATAATAATTCTAAAATTAGAATTTAGTTCTGTGTGTGTGTTTGGGTGAAACACAACTATGGTCAGGGCTTACTCCTGGCTCTGCATTCAGGGATGCATGGCAGGTTCAGGGACTATACAGGGTCCCAGGTATTGAATTCAGATAGTCCACACATGCAAAGTCTTACCTGCTATATTGTCTCCAGTCCCAGAACTAATACATTTTTAATATAAAGTTTCCAAACCACAAAGTCCAATATTACAGAAAAACTCACTAGGAAGATACTGGTCAGGTTCATCCTTCTAAATGCCAAACCAGTTAAAAGCTGTCAACTGCATGTGACCATATACTGCATCAGTTCCAGGTGTTGTGCTCCTAGACAGCACTCCCATAAATAGTATTTGACCAGTTAATTAATGAATGTATAAATAAATGAGTACATAAAGTTCACAAAGTAAAATGTGATAATAGTGTTAAAAGAACATTCAAATGTGAAATCTGGGACTGGAGAAATAGTATAGCGGGTAAGGCTCTTGACTGTACATGGCAGAACTAGGCTCAATCACCGGTATACTCTGTTATCCTTCACATACAGATAAGAGTGATTCCTGAGTGCAGAGCAAGGTGTAAAACCTGAGCACAGATGTGGCCCTCAAACAAACAATATATAGTGAAATCTTGGGACATATGGCTCAGTGATAATTTTACAAACAGGTAACCAGATTTCCCATTATCAACATAATCTTGATCTAATTAAATCCTCTGAAAATCTACTTGTTTTACTGTAAAACTGAATAAAATAATAACACCATATATACTATTACAAAACTTCAATTGCATAATATATAAAGCAATCAATATAATTGATTGATAATTGATCATTCGTGAGTGCAGAGCCAGGAGTAACCTCTCAAGAGTTAACTTGCTTTACAAATTAAGCATGTCTCATAAGCAGCAGGATGGAGAGTAATTCTACTTTGAATTTTGGGTCACACCCGGCAGCGCTCAGGGGTTACTCCTGGCTCTATGCTCAGAAATCACTCCTGGCAGGCTCGGAGGACCATATGGGATGCCGGAATTCAAACCATTGTCCTTATGCATGCAAGGCAAATGCCCTACCCCCATGCTATCTCTATGGCCCCGTTTTTGGGCCACACCGGCTGATGCTCAATGGTTACTCCTGGTTATGCAATCAGACGTCGCTCCTGGCTTAGGGGACTATATGGGATGTCGGGCAATAGAACTGCAGTTCGTCCTAGGTTAGCACATGCAAGGAGGAATGTTTTCAGTTCCAGGAATCAATTAGCTAATGTTAGCTACACCAAACTACAGAGACAATGGATGTTTGGTTTCTTCTTTAAAAGCTGCTTATAATGGAATAAAACCATCAAATAAATTCAATCAAATCTCTTTAGTTTACAAACTATTTTATATGAAAATTACAAAAAAGAAATACTTTCATTTTCTTTTATTTTGGTGGAAGAAAGGGGAAGTGAAGGAAGGAAGGAAGGAAGGAAGGAAGGAAGGAAGGAAGGAAGGAAGGAAGGAAGGAAGGAAGGAAGGAAGGAAGGAAGGGAGGGAGGGAGGGAGGGAGGGAGGGAGGGAGGGAGGGAGGGAGGGAGGGAGGGAGGGAGGGAGGGAGAGAGGGAGGGAGGGAGGGAGGGAGAGAGGGAGGGAGAGAGGGAGGGAGGGAGGGAGGGGTAATTAAAACAGTGCACAGTGTGGTCTTAGAAACAATTTTAAATCAACAGACTAGACTTGAATATTCTGATACAGATCCTCAGGTACATGATCAATTAATCTTTGATAAAGGGGCAAGAAATGAAGAGGAAAAAGAAAAGCCTTCTTGAACAAGTGGTGTTGAAAAAACTGCTCAGCTACATGTAAAACTATGAACTCAAACTTTCTAAGGCTATGCAAAAAGTCAAATCAAAATGAATTAAAGACCTTGATATCACAACTAAATCCACAGGGTACATAGAGGAAAACATAGCAAAACCCTCTACAGCTTTGAAGGTAAAAGCATTCTAGAAGGATAAAACACTACTGACCAAGCAAGTGTAAGCAAAGATAAACAAATGAAACTACATTAAAATAAGAAGCTTCTGCATCTCAAAGGAAATGATAAACAGGATATTAATATGGCCCATGGATTGGGAGGAATTATTTACCCAATATAAGGCATAGGCAGAGCTCAAAAAAAAAAAAAAAAACAACACTAACCCTATCAGAAAATGGAGGCGGGGAATAAACAGACTTCCTCAAAGAAGAAATACAGATGATCAAAAGTCACATGAAAAAAGAGCTCCACACCATTAATCATCAGGGAGATGCAAACCAAAACAATAATTAGATACCATCTCACACCAGAGACTGGCATAAATTTAAAAAAGAAAGGAAGAACATCCAGTTCTGGCATATAGATAAGGAGAGAAAGGAATTTTCATTAACAGTTGATAGGAATGTAGACTGATCCAGCCTTTTTTGGAAAATAAAATGGGCATTCCTCAAATTAACTAGAAATTGAGCTCCCATATGTCTCAGCAATATTACTCCTAGGAATATCCCTTACGGGTCCAAAACACAATGCAGAATAATAGCCCTCAGTTTCTGAAACTGAAAACAACCAAGTACAACCAAATACAAGAGAACAGATGAGTGGATACAGAAATTGATGTATATCTATACAATGGAATACTGTGCAGCTAGTAGAAAAAATGAAGTCATGGAATTTGCTTACATGCAGAAAGACATAGAGAATATTATGGTGAATGAAATGTGTTAGAAGGAGAGGGACAGACACAGAATAATCACACTCGTTTGTGTGATTTATTTAAAAAAAAAAACACAGTATGGTAATAATACCCAAAGATAATAGAGAGGAGGACCAAGGAAGGTTGTCACAAATAGGGAAGGGGAGGTACTATTACAACAGAGAAAAGACATTGCTGACAATGGCAGTTGGAAATGACGACTGAACAAAAATTGGGTGCTAAAAGGAGATAAAATGATATGCATGATAGCCCTTCAGTAACAGTATTGCAAACAAAAGATCTAAAAAGAAAAAAATGGAGAGACAGAGAAAGTGACAGAGAAAGAGTGAGTGAGAGGGAGAGAGGGGGAGAGAGAGTGAGAGAGAGAGAGAAGACAAATGTCTGGCACATACATAGGTCAAAAATGGGTGGGGACAAGAGGGAAACTGGGGAGAATAATGACAGAAAATGACACTAGTAAAGAAAAGGTGTTAGAACATTGTTTGAAGACTGAAACTCAATCATGAGCAGCTTTCTAACCATGTATCCAATGGTTACTGAATTTAAAAACTATTCATTTAATAAAAAGTGCTCAGAAGGGACTGGAACAGTGGCGCAAGGGATAAGGCCATCTGCTTTGCCCAAGCTAGCCTAGGATGGACCACAGTTCAAACCCCCGGCATCCCATATGGTCCCCCAAAGCCAGGAGCAATTTCTGAGTGCATAGCCAGGAGTAACCTCTAAGGATCACCGGGAGTGACCCCCCCCCAAAAAAAAAAGTGCTCAGAAAATGTTGGAGAGAGTACAGGGTACATCCATATATCCTGTAGACAACAGTTCAAATTCTCAGCACCACATATGGTTCCCTGGCAGCAACAGGGTTACTCCTGGTCATAGAACAAGAAACAGTCCTTGAATACTACCAAACCTCCCAATCCTGTATCTCAAAATGCTAAGAATTCTAATATAAAGAAATATGAGTCTAATTACTTAATGTAAAAAATAAGGCATACCAACTTAAAGCAAAATAAAAGATGGCTCAATGTTCAAAGTACAAAAATGTTTGCTTAAGATTCAGCTACATTAAAATAAAACTCAAAGTCTAGAGGATTTTTATGCTACCCATATTTTGCTATAATCTTTTCACCTTTTAAATTGGTAAGTTTCCCTATAACTTGTATTCTGTGCACAGTAAAATATTTTCTAGATACATGAATTCTGAAACACATAAATAGCACAGGCAAAATATAATCTATAATCTAAACATAAAGTTTCTTTCTCTTCATCATCAATTCTTACCAGATTCTTTCTCACAGACATATTACTACAAATCTACTTTAACTTCCAGAAAAGGAGGGCCAGGAATAATTATAGGAATAATGTTGTTTGCCTTGCATCCTGAAAACCCCAGTCTATTCCAAGCAACACATGGTCAAACACTTGCATTCAGCACCAAAATCCAGAATAGTGTCAGACTAAATTCTGACACTGACTGTCCCTCTTCCAGAAACATGTTTCTGGTTATACCACTAGATATTAGGTTTACTTTCTTTACTTTTAGAACCTCTAAAAGGTCTTTCTTGAGGCTACATACAAAATACATGCATAGTTAACTGTATACCAGATATATGACCTACTACATCTTTCTCCTTCAGTTCACTCATCTGCAAAATGGGAGAAAAATTAGTATTTACATCTGAAGACTCTTGGGACAAGTAAAGAAAAGCATGTGCAACTGAATAAATAGCACTTGATAGAAAGCATGTGCTTAATAAAACAGTAAGTTTAGTTAGAAAGGAATGTTAAAATTAACTTTTCTAATTAAGTTTAAAATTAACTGTTATTTCACTTCTGTAAACTTGCTTTGCTTTAGACATGGGACAGAAAGGGTACATTCCAAGAAATACCAAAATGGTAAGAAAGTTTAAGTAAATCAGCACTAAACTAAGGAATCAAATTACACTGAGGACTAATTATATCCGGGGACCTGAAGGCACCCAAATAGAATATGGGCCTTAAATTTATCTAGCCAGCAAAATCTATAAAATATATCTAGCTGACACCTGAGTTCTTACTTCACTAACCAATTTACTCCTACGCAATGAGCCAATCTAGTCTAAAACTGTATAAAATCAAGAATGTAAGATGGACCAGGGTCACAGCTCCAGCATGCTGGTATTTTAAAATAAACTCCTTTGCTTTTTTGCAGTACTGGCTTATTTCCTCATGGTCTTTGTGGGATGGATTTTGACTCCAGAGCTAGCATTTGAGGGCTCATCCAGGATCCAGACAGAGACAGAAGAACAATGGAACAGTAGGGAGGAAAAGCTTGAGCAAACCTGGTAAATCTATGGCACATATCTCAGGGTATTTCTGTCTTAACTCTAAGGCCTTATTTCTAGAAGGTGTCAGCAAAAGGATCCAGGTGGATACACTGGAGGGTCAGCAAGAGGTAATCTAAGAGACATCCCAATTCCCCAAAATTGAGATCCATTAAGTAGAGGCCCATTCTCACTGGTTTGAGGACTACTGTGCAAGAGAACCAGAAGCCTATTCTGTTCAGAGATGGGTGTGCTGTCATGACACAGGACCCAAAGTCTCTGGGTTAGTTTTCTTCACCAATTTATATCTGTCCTGTCCGTGTGTCTATTTCTTTGTGTCTAGTACAGAGATGATAAATGAGTTCAAGTCCCAACTGTACCGTATGAGTTCAAGTCCCACTGGGGTTCCAATCACTCTGACTCTCTGTCTTTGTGTCCGATGTGCTGTGTTGTCTTTGTATCACAGAGAAATTCTAGGGAGAATACCACCCCCTTGGGGTTGGTGGAATTTCGTTTGAGTTCAGCAAAAATTGTGTGTTGTATTGTGTGTCTGTGTGAGTCTTGGTTCTGTGCTTGTATAGCTTGATTTGCAAACATTAACTGCTCTCCTGAAGATATACCTGGGAGCATCTGGGGAGTGTCATAAACTTGGACAATTCTCAAACAGACATCAGAACCTAAATCTACCCTGGAGAAAGTCTGGACTTTCTGATTCATGTCAGCAGCTTTCCTGCTATTCTTAGATGAGGTGGGGGACAGAGGAAGACCAACTGAAGTTATCTGTATATGAATAAAACAAAGAGTGGGAGGGTGGAATCAAGAAATCATGGAAGGAAGTTCCAAGAGGCATTCAGTCTGACCACTTCCTAATGCTAAGAATTGGCTAGAGAGAGAAAAAAAAATTTTTTTAAATCATTACCAAGCACCCAGGTATGGGGTTAGTGGACACCCTATGCCAGTGGCATTCTCCCTAGCTTGGGGGGTGCTGGGAGGCTTGGCAGGCCTCCAGCCATTCCCCTATTTTCTCCCCTACTCCAGCCTTTCCTGGTTGCCGGCCCAGGTGGACTCTATTGTGGTCCTCAGGCTTTCCCCCTTTCTCTCACAAGACCCTAAGGGGAGGACATATGGGGTGGATGGCAAGCCGATGCAGCACTGGTGTATGTCGGAATAATACGTCGTGACATTCACTGGAATTTTTGTTTTCTCATTGGTCTCCATTTCAAAAACCGCTCGAGGGCTAGTACCATATATATTTTAAATAAAAATGAGGATGGACTCTCAGGTTGGGAAGAGACCAACAACAGAGACTGTGAAAAATATAACTGTATGGGCACTACAGACAATGACCAGGTTTGGACAAACTAGTTTGCCTGGAGCCTAGAAATGGTCTTATGTCAGGAAACTTCAGGGGTAGGATCTCCTTGTTCTTAGGCCAAAGTTTTTCCTTTCCATGACCCTCATACTTTGGTGGGCCCATGCAAACGATAATTGCCACACTAACATTGTTTTTACAGTGCTCCTTTGACTCTAAACCTTTAAGAAACCACTAGTAAAAATATGCAAAAAAAAAAAAGGTTTACATTAGTGTTAACATATATGCTTTTAGTTACACTAGCATTCTGGGGGATAAAGGAGGGGAATAAGGGATATATGATTGGGAACAAGGATGAAGGGAGGACAACACTGGAGGTGGAAAGGCCCTCATTTATTGTCACTGTGTACCTTAAATATCACTGTGTAAGATTTGTAATTCATTTTAGCCACAATAAAAATTAAAAATAAAACCCAATCACAAATGACCAAATATATTATAACCCCCATTTTTATATTTACATAAAACAGTCCCAATCATAGAAATATGAAGCAATTGGTGACTTTTCAGGACTGAGTGATGTAAAGGAATATGGAGAGGAACATAGAATGACAGACAGGGTTTTTGGGGATGATAAGAATGGTCTAAAGCTGATTTTAGTGATGATTGCACAGTGTCATGACTAAGAACTAAGGCTAAGAACTAAGGAGCTATAGAAAGTTAAAAGAGATCAGGTGTTGCTTTGTTTGCAGCTAAGTAATCCCTGAGGGCAGAGATGGGAATAACCATGAACACTGACATGTATTACTCCAAAGTCAATAAATAAATAAACAAATAAATAGAAGATACTATGAACTATCCAGTGCAAATTTAAACAGAATTGTATTTATTTTATTTAGATTTCAATAAAATTACTAAAAAATATTTTTAAAAAATCATTACCAAGCAGGCTAGAGTAATTGATCCTATCAGTAACAATGGTCGCTCATCCTTTCCTCCTAAAAAACTTAAGGAAAAAAGAAAAATAATTGGACCATTTTAAATTTCAACTGGAGGTACTTCCTCTAACTTTAGAGGTTTCTAAGGATAAAGAATTAGATGGAAAATGAAAACTATTGTGGTTAGCCTTTTTACAGTATGGTTAATTTTGTGAGTGCATGATATTAAGGAAACTCAATTCCATGTCAATTTTTTCCCATCAAACTTAATGCTGGGCCTAAGATAGCTATAAGTGTGATAATTTTAATGGTACTAGACTGTGAATATCTAAAAGAAGGGAAATGAATATAATTAGTTTAAAGGTCTTTAATAAGTACCATAAAGGACAATTTTGTCCTGCCTAGGAATAAGAATATTTAACTATTTGGATCCAAATTGGCAGTGGGCAGTTTCAAGTTTCCCTCCTAAAGCCCTAGTGCTGTGTTCTAGGTTGCTAACTTGAAAAGCTGCTGTGCCCTAAGAAGAGACTGGAGTGTAGAGCCAACAAAGGCCCTCTCCAGTGCTTCTTCTTGAGTACATACAGTTGCCTGTTGTAGGCAAGGCAGCAAGATTGCCTGTCATAGGTTGAACAAGAGAACGTTAGAAAAAGGAGTATAGGTGAGTGTTTGTTGCAGGAAAGATAATGAAGTTATAAAACAAAAATGAAGAGAAAACTGAGAATGTAAGCAGTTAATTGCAAATTGAGATGGAGAAAAGTTAAAAACAGAAAAATGTAATGTGCAGAAAGCTTGACAGTTGTGCTAGAAAAAAATGCTTTATGATCAAACTGTGTATTGTTATTAGTATGTATCTAAATGAAAAATGGCCTAATGTTCTGTAAAAAGATTCTATGAAAAAGGAAATTAGGTGCTCAAGACTTATATTACAGTGCTCTTAGAAAATTGGACCTTTAGGTATTTTAGATCAAGATTTTCCAAGTGGGATTTAAAATTGTATGCATAATGGATGTTATGTGTGTTCTATTCATTGAGAAACATTGCCTTTCTCTTTTCTGACATTATTTTGTTTTGCCTAAATACAAGCAAAATTTTCATCTCTGTAGTGGGGATTACTTCTCATGCAGACAGGAAATCTTAAGTCAGCAAGGGAACCCTAGAGCCCTCTTTCAAAGGAACAGAACTGAGGTTAAGTGACAAGCAGGTTCCCTACTATTAATTACTCTGTTGACATGACAGGGTGACCACAGAGGCAACTGGCCTGTGGAATTCGGCTATCTTTTAAGAGTGTCTGGATCTGTACTGACTGGCCACAACCTGAGCTCTGCTCTCAGCATCAAGAGAAGTTCTGGAAATCAGAACTTCTCCCAACCTAGAGAGGGATGGGGCAGGTTCCCTCCAGGACATTCCTACCGAGGGTGAGAACCCCAAGACCATCCTTCAGATTATCAAGCTAAACTGACCTTCTCACCTTTACATCAGCAAAGCCTGGGGAACACTGACATGACAGGTAGGTAGAATGCCTTTTTTTGTTTGTTTCTGTATGTTTGTTTTTATTTTCGGCCACACCTGGTTACAATCAGGGGTTACTCTTGGCTATGCACTCTGAAATCACTCCTGGCTTGGGGGACCAAATGGGATGCCAGGGCAATGAACCGTGGTCTTTCCTAGGCTAGTGCCGGCAAGGCAGACATCTTACCGCTTGCACCACCAGTCCAGCCCTGAATGTTTTTATTGGCAAATCACCTGCTCTCCATGACCAATCCCCAGAACTCCTCTGTAAATAATGGGGTGCCCCAAATGGAGATAACTCCAGTCTGAATGGGTTTATGCTAAGAATCCAAATTTAGTCATGGGGCAAGGTTCAATGTGAAGGTGGAGAGAAAAACTTTTTCTGTAGCTGCTTGAATTAAATGCATTCTAGCGGGCTAAACTTCTGCCTACTACTCAGCTTGGGTAACCTATATGTAAATATACTTACTGGTATAATAATAGACTGTAATAGACTATATATAATACATATACATATATACACAAATATACATATATTATATTACAGATATATACTTATTATATAACATATAATACTGTAATAGACTGGTCATAAGGAACTGAAAGCTTAAATGCTTTCAGTTAAATCACTTGTCTGGGTAGAACTTTACCAGGGAAAATTTATGCTGAATAGGGCAGTTGGAGAAGTAACACATAGTGTGTTTTAATTGCTGTTACTGAACCTAGCTGGAGTCCTGGGTCTCCTCTCCAGGTAACACCTATAACATTAAAGAGCATATCCTAAGGAAGACTGACCTCACATGGATGCCTAAATTCTCAGGGAACAGGTATAATGTTATGATGCTTTGGTTTCTGTTGTTTTACTTCTGTATTATCTAACATTCCAGAGGAAGTTTTTCATCTACCTCTGGATTATGGGCCTAGAGAGGACCATTTACTGCTCCAGGGCCTGATCAGTTAAAGTAATATTTCCCTATCTAATTGATCTGATTTTTTTTCAGGTGCTGAAATTGCAGAACAGAACAGGTTAGTTGCCTCATTAAGAGCTAAGGTACCATGAGATTTAACCTCTTTCTATAGCCAGGCTCGACACTCCTTTGCCAGCCTGAAGAAGTTACAGGAGATGGATTTCGACCACGCTCCCCTTTAATGACTTCTAAGGAGGTGAAATCTTTAAGGAAAATATGAAACAGGAAAGTCAGGAAAGCTGTCAGGGGGATAAGGACAAGAGGGGCCACAGGGTGGCTTCCCCAGGTATTGTTAAGAGTAAAAGAGTTAGCACCAGAAGTAGGAGGCATTTCTCTCAGATCCAGAGCAGTAAAGGCAAAGACCTTCACAGTGCGAGGCTACTGTGTTGTTCTCTCCAGCCCAACAACTATGTGCGCTACCTGAGGGCACCCAAATGAAATACAGGCCTTAAATTTATCTAGCCAGCAAAACCTATGAAATCTATCTAGGTGGCGCCTGAGTTCTTCCTTCACTAAATAGTTGACCCCTAAACAATGAGCCAATCCATTCTAAAATTGTATAAAACCAAGAATGTAAGATGGACCAGGGATGTACCTGCTAGAGGTAAGGCCCCAGCATGCTAGCATTTTAAATTAAACTCCTTTGGCTTTCTGCTGTACTGGATTGTCTCCTTACATTCTTTGCAAGGAGAATCAACAGAATTGATTAAAAAAAAAAATGTGGATTCCAGGGCCAGAGAGATAGCATGGAGGTAGGACGCTTGCCTTGCCTGCAGAAGGACGGTGGTTCGAATCTCGGCATCCCATATGGCCCCCCGAGCCTGCTAGGAGCAATTTCTGAGCTGGGTATGACCAAAAGAAAAAAATTTAACAATGTGGATTCCACTATATCTTGTATGGAAAATAAAAACTAGATACAAATTTTTTTTAAAAAAAGTAGTTAAAGGAAGAAGAAAAGTGGGCACTCAAGACAAGGAAAAGATAGTGAAAGTAATAGGGAAATTATATATTATTAATAAGGCATTAGTAAATTAAAACTAAACTTCTCATTCTACAAATCTAGTACTTTTCTCTTGAACATACAATAAGGGTCAACTTAGAAGAGTTATTGGATGTCAATGATGAGACTGCTACAAATCTGCCTGAATGAGGACCAAAAGTATTATTCATCCTTATCTAAAATCAACATAAAAACTTGTCAAGGCTAAAGGAGGGTACTCTTGAAAAGTAAAAGATTCTAAAATATTTTGATCTTTCCTACAAATTGGGTGTTCATTTAAAAGTAAAATATCAAAAAAATAAAAATAAAAGTAAAATATCAGCATTATAATTAAGAGATTAAGGTAAACCAATAGACTCAAATTGTTCTGAGCACATCTATCAACCACAGGTTAAACAGAAGAAAACAAGGAACAAACCCTTCTCTAAGAAGTAGTGGGTTTTTTGTTTTGTTTTATTTTTTTGCAGGTTAGCACCACCATTTTTTTTTCACATTTGCATCCTAATAGTTCTACTTGGTCTCCCCATTATGCAACAGTTCTTTACAATACAGCCAGCTACCCTGACAACTGTGTTCCTTTGCCAAAGTGGCTTTGTCTAAAGCCTAAAGCTGTGTTTGGCTTTTCAATGAGCCCAGTGGCTGCCTGTGATTTGAATGCCAATGAAGAGTACAGAACCTGCTGTCTAATAAGCCAAAGACTAAAAGGTTTCTTTGGGGTCAACAAACTGTCTCAACTACTTTCATAACTTAATAGCTGGAAAATGAATAGAGAAATGAATTCTATTTCTCACAACAGTAAAAGTCCAATATTCAACAGATATCTTAGGGATTTAATTTGACTTTAGCATATGTCTGCATGTAAGTAAAAATCCTTGCTCTTTAAATAGCTATGTTTAATTTTTAAAATACATGTAAATAAATTTTAATTATCAGATTTTAAACTATTTATGTAACATATGTTCAAAATTATATCAAAAATCTTGTACTCCATATTTCCCACTTAGTAATTAATCAAACTGATCAAAAGAGATATAAAAATGATAAACTATTATACAGCAATCTTACAATTTAGCTAAAGCCTAGGTACTTAACTCTAAATTAAATACTATATATCAGCACTCTTCAACACTTGTCTTTGGACCAATGCCAATTTACAGTTATACAAAGGGTGAAAACCACTAGCCTATCTCCTTAGTTACAACCACCAGTCAAGAAATGGTCTGCAGATGTAGAAAGGTTGAAGAAGACTGCTCTAAAATTTACATCAAGAACCATTCTATACTAAGAAGCTTCACTAAAAATGCTTTAAAAAATAGCAAATGGGATCAATACCAATGAGCAGTAAAATGGTGGGTAGATCTTTTGCCTTGCATGCAAATGACTCTGCATCCTGTATTTGTCCCCAGAGCACTGCCAGAACTACTTGTGTGTGCAGAGCCAGGAATAAACACTGATCACAGCTAGGTGTGCTTCCTCTAAAAATAACAATAAAATAAAAAAGTAACAGTAAATGAAAATTAAGTAGAAAAAGCAGCCAAAGATTATTTTATATGCACAGTTTTTAATTCAATTGACAAAAAAATATGTATTGTTATAATAATTTCAATATGCTAATCAGCTATTATTAAAATTTTCCTTGTATTTTAATGTTAGGAGGTACTATTTTATTCCTTATAATCAACTTACCAATTTGCATACTGAATTAAGTGTTAAATCCTCTAAGAAGACTTAGACATCTTTTAAATTTATCCTAATTCAAAAGATCATAAAGTCACACTTTGTTGACTTTGTACAATAGCCTTATACGAACCAGAGAAATACAGAGTTAAGGTTCTTGCATTGCATGAAGCCATCCTCAATTCACTTCTAGGAGTGATCCCTGAGCACCACAAACAGGTACTCAAACAAAACAACTCGAACAAAACAAAACAAAACAAAAAGGCTCTTGGGGGCCTGAGAGACAGGTAGACAGGGCAATCCATTGCCTTGTACTTAGTGGAGCCAGTGTGATCCATGGAACCCTATATGGTCCCAAGACCCTCAGTGCAGAGCACACTGGGTATAGTTCCAAATAAAACAAAAATAAGTCTCCTAATATACCTCTGAAAAGAGTAGTCAAATACATAACAGTATACAAATATATAGTTTTAAATTAATAAAAGGAAGAATGAAGCAAAACTATTTTTTTTTATTTCAGTACTAATGCAGGTTTTAGGCTATTGGGAGGAGTTTATAGATGAAAACCAGAAATGAGAAATAAATTTGAGTTTTAAAAATAATTTGTTGTTGTTGTTATTGTTGTTTGGGCATACCCGGTGATGCTCAGGGGTTACCCCCTGGCTGTGCGCTCAGAAATTGCTCCGGCTTGGGGGACCATATGGGATGCCAGGGGATAGAACCATAGTCCATTCTAGGTCAGCCATGTGCAAGGCAAACGCCCTACCACTGTGCCACCACTCCAACCCCTAGAGTTTTAAAAATAACTTTGTGCAAAAAATCATAAATAATAGATGATGATTTAAAAAATTTTATCTACTAAATAAAATATTTTAGGCACAAGTTGTATGTATTCAAAATATTTAGCAAATATTTTAAGACTACTTTTTTAAAAATCCTTCCATATATTCCATATCTTCTGACTCCTGAGAGATCTGTCACATTCCTAAATTTAAAAAAAAAATTTTTTTAAGCCAAATGGGGGCTGGAGAGGCGGTGCTAGAGGTAAGACATCTGCCTTACAAGCACTTAGCCTAGGACAGACCACAGTTCGATCCCCTGGCATCCCATATGGTCTCCCCAAGCCAGGGGTGATTTCTGAGTGCATAGCCAGAGTAACCCCTGAGCGTCAAACAAACAAAACAAAACAAAACAAAAAAGCCAAATGAATTAAATTCATAAAAACAAGAGTATTTTTGGAAAATTATATATACAACTCCTTTGGCAATCTTAGTAATATAGAAAAATAAGCATGCTGGTCTTTCAAACTTTCTCATCAGACATCTATGTCTCATAAATTTATTCACAAAGTTCCTGCATTTAAGTAAAACACCACTTGGGTGACCAAAAATATCATATATAAAAATTTTAATGTGCTAGGTTGCTATAACTATGAAAGGCAAGTGCCTGTGAGAAGCTCCACCAACTACTGTCCCCTTTCCACACTCAATTAAAACACTCATTAATACAACATCCAAACTAAAGAGATAAAATCCAACTACAGACGAATAGAGCAAGAATACAAATATACATGATATACTATGTAATTCTAAGAAAAACAAAATGGAGTATTATGCAGCTCTTTTAGAACAAAATCATGGCCAGAGCGGTAGTGCAAGCGGTAAGGCATCTGTCTTGCCTGCGCTAGCCTAGGATGGACCACAGTTCGATCCTCAGGTGTCCCATACGGAGGGATTTCTGAGTGCATAGCCAGGTGTGGCCTCTGAGTGTCACTGGGTATGGCCCAAAAAAAAAAAACAAAAAACAAAACAAAAAAAAAAAAGAATAAAATCATACAACATGGATGGACCTATAGATATCAAGCTGATGGAAGTCAGTCAAAAAGAAAAGAACAGATACAGAATGATTCATCTTGTACATGGAACTTAACAGTACAAAACAGTACAGATCAAAATTAATAGAATGGGATAACTGATCCATACAACTGAGTGAGGAGGAGAGACTTGTTTGCAAGGATAGGGTCCTGTGAGTGGGAAGGAGACGCACTTGTGATGGGCATGCAATTGGAATTATATGCATGAGAAACCATCAGTGACATCATTGTAAACCACAGAATATCAGTAATAAAAAGGTAAAAATAAAAGCTAAATGTATTAGCACAAAAATAATCACTGTTCCCTCTTAAACTTGACTTTAAGTATAAAAGCAGGAAGCAAAATCTCCATTGCACCTCTTAAAGTTAGTGCCATATTTCTCCCTAATCATTCCAGTGGACTCCAAGAGAGTGTATCTCCCAATCTGGGGAACACAGCTGTAGTGTATACAGCCCTCATGATCATAGTCATTATATGGCCTCTACTGAGAAGAAAAACAATACTTTCACTCACAGTCTATAGCCAGAAACTAGTCATACAGATATAAATTCTAACAAAGAAAGCTTTAAAAAAACTTAGGAGAAACACACAGGTAAAATTCAGACTCTAGCTCAAACACATAGCTAAAATATATGTGTTTTGTATAAATATATCATATATAAAATATATGTCCACATATTATACATAAGGAAATTCCATACTTTATAAAAGATAAGTTGGCTCTTGGGGGTTTGTTGGAGGCTCTAGCAAAGGAGTAGCAACTCATATACCTTTAACCTAAGCTTGTGATCAAGTATTACTACAGTCTCTGTGCTCAGGCATGACTCCTGGGGGCACTTACTGACAATCTGTGGTGCCAGGGATCAAACCAAGTTTAACTGGCTACATGAACAGCCAAGTACCTTGTCTGCTATACTATCTCTCCAGTCCCTAAATCATGCCCTAGTAATCTATTAAAATGCATTCTATATATTTCAATAAGCTAAACATGATTATCTTGAGGATAGTCCTCCTCTCAATAATATCAATGAAATCTAAATAGAAAAACTTCATATTTTCTTGTGAACTAATAAACATGTGTGTTAATAATTCATCATTACTTGCTTGAGTTATCTGTAGTCCATTCTTCAATAAAGAGGGAAAAAACAGTAAGAAAAAAGTGAAAAAAAAAGAGTAAGAGATGAAGAAACCTCAATATGATACTTGTTTAATTATCAAAACTTCAGATTGAAACTCGTATCTGTTATATATCAACCTAACATCTTAGGAGTAGAAGATTTTATAACCCAATTATTTAGATGTAAACAGTTCTTTAAAAAATAAAAATTAATTTATTAAATAAAAGTGTACCAAGGTGGGAAGGAATAAGGGGATAACAAAATCTTTCCTTGAAAATAGCAAGTAAATATTATGAATTTGCGAAGAATAGAAAACCAAATTGGAAGAACAGAGATTAAAGAGTTATCAGAATTTTTTTGCCCTGTATTCTGCGTCTGGAGAATTTTTTATTTAACTGAAGAACACAAATGCAGGTAGAGTGTAGCAGTATAAGAAAGGAGCAACAGCAAGCTGCAATTGTGGTCTGAAAAAACAATTATAACAAGGGGTCTGAGAACTCACCCACTGCAAAAATTTTATGTGAGGCTGTGATTCTACTAAATAGGGGCCACTAAATAATTATGTCAAGTTTTTATATGTCAAGAAAGCTATTTTAAGCAAATGAAACTAAGTTTGTTCATAATAGAGATTTAAGCATTCAGGGATTAAAGATATTGAATATAGTCTTTTTCTAAATAAACTTGTTCCTGATATAATAATCTACACCTAAAAAACATACTTTCACTGTAAAGCTCCAAAAACAAAATGGAATATTTAAAGATATACCACAAGATAACAACAAAGGGTCATAGGCAACACAGCAGGAGAATTGATCCACACAATTGAATTTCAGGGAAAGGCGGATATTGAAAGTAAGAGCATGAAGGTCCTTCATTAGAAAGGAAGGTAGTTCCATTGGCAAGGGGTGTCATGTTGGTGATCTATACACAAAAATCAACAGTACCAGTATTGTAAATCACAGAACCTCATTCAACAAAAAGTTTTAAAAAATAAAAATTTCTAGTGGCCAGAGAGGTGGCACAAGTGGTAAGGCATCTGCCTTGCGTGTGCTAGTAAAGGAAGGAACGCAGTTCTATTCCCAAGCATCCCAGATGGTCCCCCAAACTTGGGGCGATCTGCGCACATAGCCAGGAGTAACCCCTGAGTGTCACCAGGTGTAGCCCAAAACACCAAAAAAAAAAAAATGAAATGTTTTAAATGCCAAAATTTTCATTCTAAAAATTAAATCAAAGGCAAATTTTAAAATAAAAATAATTATTTCCAAAGGAATTTTATTATCAGGAAATGTTGCACTTTTTAAATGGTTTTTTAAATACATACTATAATTCATAATAGGTTCAACATAGTCTTGAAAAAGCAGAATGATAACCCTACTGCAAAGTTTGTACTTAAAACTCTTATTCCAGCATAGTACCTAAAAGGTGTATACATTTTAGCTTATAAAATGATTAAAAATGGTCTAGATTCTAGAAAGGTAGTATGTAGAGTAAGGTCTTACATGAGCTCACCCAGGTTTAATTTCTGGCACCACATGTTGGCTATACATGGTAGGTGTGATGTCACAGAAAAGAACAAGAGTAAAACATGAGCACAGCCAGATATAGCCCAAACCACCTCCCAAATGTCTGGGGGTTTTATTTTATTTCGGTTTGGTTTTGTAGTGGTTCTTGGCTCTACACTCAGGGATTACTCCTGGCAGACTTGAAGGACCTTATCAAACTCTGGTCAGCCACATGCAAGGCAAACACCTTACCCACTGTACTATTGCTGAGGCTCCCCCGACAAAAATGTTTCTTTTAAAAATCAACGTCATTTTCCACATGAAAGGAAAGCGTCATGGACAATTTTCAAATCAAGTTGAAATAATATCTTTAGTCTATTTTCAATTACCCTAACAGATGTACTTGCTTTCTCTTTGTAGTTTACCAAATACAGGTATAACAGTTTCTACTCTTGGTCCCTAGGAGCAAAATGCATTCCTGATTAATATATATTTGTCACAGATTTATAATGTTGCAAGGTGCTTTCTAAATGAAAGTGCTATTACAAAGGGCCAGAGCCATAGCACAGCGGATAGAGCGATTGTTTTGCCCTGCACTCAGGTGACCTAGGTTTGATCCCTGGTATCCCATAAGATCCTCTGAGCCTGACAGTAGTAATTTCTGAGAGCAAAGCCAGGAGTGGGGGCCGGCGAGGTGGCGCTAGAGGTAAGGTGTCTGCCTTGCAAGCAAGTGCTAGCCAAGGATCAGGACCGCGGTTCGATCCCCCGGTGTCCCATATGGTCCCCCCAAGCCAGGGGCAATTTCTGAGCGCTTAGCCAGGAGTAACCCCTGAGCATCAAATGGGTGTGGCCGAGAAACCAAAAAAAAAAAAAAAAAGCCACGAGTAACCCCTGAGTGCTGTTAGGTGTGGCCTAAAAAGAAGGAGAAAAAAGAAAAGAAGGTTCTATTACATTAGGGAGTTTTTATATACTGAAAAATTAGAATATAAATTGTTCATAAACATAAAAAGTTCAAACTAAGTTTTATAATGATGTTTTTAAATTTTAGTATATATATGCTATAATGGATAAAAATTTAATATGTTAATAAATACCAAGCTGGCTTAGAGCCAGAAACAATGAGTTATACAAAAATTAATGTGACAAACATAACACAAACAAAAATTGTGGCAGTATACATTTTTGGGGAGGAGGGTCACACCCAGATGCGCTTAGGGCTTACTCCTGACTCTACGCTCAGAAATCACTCCTGGCAAGCTCGGGGGACCATATGGGATGCCAGGATTCGAACCACCAACCTTCTGCCTGCACCTTACCTCCATGCTATCTCTCTGGCCCAGTGGCAGTATACTTTTACTATAATGATCTTTTGACTGCTTTATAATGAAATGCAGTAATTCTATCATTGAGCTAAATATGAAAACTATAAAGAGTAAAAACAAATAAAAGTATTATATATGTAATAATAAATATTATGTATTTCTGCGAAATTCAACAACAAAGCTATGTCAATTTTTCTTATTGTGTTCCTGTTCAATAATTATATTTCAATTGTATGGATAAGAGTTTCAAGTGATCAGTAGAGATTTTCTTGCACGTGGGAAGGCCCGGTTATGGCTCTAGCAACCACCTAGTAATATCAATCCTGAGTATCCTGGGTCTACCTAAGCACTTGATGGGAATAGCCATAGATTCTTTAACACTGACAACTGTGGTGATGATGATGATGATGATGACGACGACGATGATGATATATTGCATAGTTGTCCAAAAACAACGATGACGATGATATATTGCATAGTTGTCCAAAAACAAGACTCAAACTGAGAAATCTTACAAATAGACAGAAAAATCTGACAAGTTTTCTATACATAAAAACCTTCTTTGAAAATAAAAATATAAAAAGCAAAACTATATTTTTGAGATCCTGTTTGTTTAAAATTAAAAATTAATCAAAAATGGGGGAAAATCTATACAATTCTTATACTTAAGAACAGAAAGTCACATAAAGAAGGCTTTACAAGTCACACACACATAATTATAGTGTATACATATACAAATCTTAACCGCTTAGAAATAATCTGTTTCATCAGTGCTTAAAAAATTCATTCATGCCTATAAAATCAAAATCAATCTAACAAATACCTAAAGTAGTACTTGGGGAAAAATACTTCACAAACTTTAATGCTGCCTTTAAGAAAATTATAAAATGCATTGGGTATTACTATTTTATCTGCTTAACTTAGCAAATACAAATCAGCAAAGCAAGAAAAATATGAGATAGATAAAACTTTTCAGATTTTCTTGTTATGAATGATGCACTCTTTCAATATGTAGCTACAGAATAAGATACCTGGATCATACAGAATAAAACTAGAGTTTCCTTTAATAGCACAGAAAAAAATTAAACATCGTAGGAAATTATCATCTATGCAAATATATCACACAAATACATGAATGTTCCCATTTTTTTCTATTATAAAGAGATATCTCAACCTGATAAACTATTAAAGCCTGTCTACATAGGTCTGATTTTCAGTCTTACAGCTTGAAGGATGTTAGAGCCAGTTTTGCCTTATGAATCAGACTGACCTCTAGTGGCAATTCCATAGAATAGTAAATACTTGATACTCTACAATCAGTAACTAGAACAGGATAGGCATTCAAATAATACATGAATAAACTACTTTGTTTTTATAATCACAATATTATAATTTCCTCACTCCTACTAGATTTCCTCCTTTCTTTTCCTTGTTATTTCTAATCCTAAATTCTGCCACTGTATTCTCAATCTGTAACCTCCCTCCATCATTTGTCTCATTCTCTATGAACAAAACATTTTGGAGGCAGTGGGGAAGGGGCCTTACAGGGTGGTGCTCAAAGTTTACTCCTGGCTCTGCATTTAGGAATTATTCCTGGTGATACTCATGGAGACTGGACTCATAAAATACAAACGCCATACAATAGTACTGTTTCTACGGCCCTTCATCTGCCTTTCTGGAAGTGGTACCCAGTTTATAAATATACACCTTATGTATATTCTCTATTTTTTTGTATAATCTTCTGAATATTGTTATAGTAAAACATGAAACTAAACCAAGTTAATCTATTATAAATAATGCAACACTGGGGCTTGAGCACAATAGGTAGGGCACTTTCCTTAAGCAGTCCACCAGGCTTCAATTCTTGGCATCCCATATCATCACAAGAGCCTGCCAGGAATCATTTCTGAGTGCAGAGCCAGAGGTAACCCCTGAGCACTACCAGTTATGCCCCCCAAAATATAAACAAATAAATGATGCACCCCTGCTAAATTACCATGAGTAGACTCATAAATGATTATTTACCAAGTAATAATACACAGTAATAAATTATTTACCCTTTTTTTTTGCTTTATTGAGATTATGGTACTATTAATAATGGGTTTCTCAAATAACTACATGTCCAAACAAGTTATAAAATTTCTTCTTTAAAAATATTTAATGACTGTAATTCTTTGGTTTACAATACTGTTAATAATGGTTTCTTGTGAGCCAAGAGATAGTACAGTGGACAGGGCACTTGCTTTGCATGCAGCAGCCAACTAGGCTCAATTCTCAGCACCCAAGAAGGTTTTTTAGCCCCGCCAAGAAGAATTCCTGAATACAAGTAAGCACTCAGCACAACCAGTTTGATCAAAAAAAAAAAAAAAGGCAAAAATAATGGTATCTCATGCACATAATTCCAACATCACACCCATCATCAGTGTACCCACATACCTCTCTCAAAGACTCCTAACATCTACCACTCTTAAACCCTCCTAAACTCAATTGTGTGACTCAGAAGCATCATGTTTTCTGAACCTTTGTTGCTACCTCAATAATAACCTGTCTTCCTAACCCTATTTAAATAAAACTTTTTCCCCAAACCCTTTCTCTCATATTATGAAATGAATTAACTCATAAAAAACGTGGAAGCTACTAACTGTAAAACCTTTTTTTGAGGAGGGTCACACCCAGCAGTGCTCAGGGGACCATATGGGATGCTGGGATTCTAGCCACCATCCTTCTGCATGCGACAAATGCCCTACCTCAATGCTATCTCTCCGACCCCTGTAAATAACTTCTTAATTATCCACTTAAGACTACTTAGAATCTCTTCCGTCCCTATTTCTAAGTACACACATACACACACACACACACACACACACAATACATGCACACTCATATGCATCCTCCTTCCAAGTAGTACCTCCTCTTTTTGTTTATCTAAGATTGAGTTCCTGAATCTTAAGAATGTCCTGCAACATTTTATTCCTTATATACTTATAAATATGCTTACCTCATTCAAACATCTTTCTTTGATCTAAAACAATCCATTCTCTTTCCTTTTATTAAAAAAGCAAAAAAACCTATGTTCTCCATTTCATTAATACCCATTCTTAAACACATTACCATTTTCTACCACTATTTTAATAAATCCTTTCACTAAACTGTTCAGATACATTGTTACAAAGAGATACATTACCAAAAGATTGAGTTTCAATCATAGAATATCCAACACCCATTTCTTCACCAGTGAACATTTCTCACCACTAAATCTCCAGTTTCTCTCCCCCTATCTGCCTTTATGACAAATATTTTTACTATCGATTCCTTTTTTTAGACACTGTGGTTTGCAAAAGTTACTGAAGGTTTATAAGGCATATCATTTTAGATCCTTCACATCCAGTTATTGTCCAGAGTGATAGTTTCCGAATGTCTCTGCCTAGTCGGTTTCTTCTCTGTCCTAACTGCATTCCCTCACTCTGTGGTAAGCCTCCTTCCAAGGATCAATTCCGTGAAGAAAGTGGCATGGTAAAACAGAAGTTAATTTGCCAGTGAAGCTAGCTGCTATTTATATTCTGCTAATCTGTAGCCCGTGCACTTATTAAACCCATTTGTGTAAATTTTCCACATTACAGACTGTCTTCAAATGAACAGATTTAAGTTATATTAGCATGCACAGTATGTTAATATGTTTAGATAACATACATATATGTACTATTGATATACATATATGTCAACACGTGGTCAATTAGGTTAGATTCATAGTACTTTTATTGGTTCCACAACCCTCCAGGAGTGATCCTTGAGTGCAGAGACAGGAGTAAGCCCAGAGTAAAGCCAGGTGTGATGTGGCACAAAAAAAAAGTTTTAAATCTAAATATATCTCACTCTATCTTCTAAGTTATTAGTAAATATCTTTTGGTTGGTCTGTTTAGTGTGTAATTTACTAAAATACAAGAAGAAACAAACACATCATATTTTATTAGTAGTATTATCTTAAACACCTAATGACAAATATGACAGTAGTTAGGTTTCAGTCATGTAAAAAACACCCGCCTTCACCACTGCAACGTTCCCATCACCAATCTCCCAAATCTCCCTCCTCCCCACCCCAATCCCATCTGTACTCTAGACAGGCTTTCCACTCCCTCATTCATTCACATTGTTATGATAGTTCTCAGTGTAGTCATTTCTCTAACTGCAATCATCACTCTTTGTGGTGAGCTTCATGTCATGAGCTGGACCTTCCAATACTCCTCTATTTTACCTCTGAGAGTTATTGCAAAAATGCCTTTTATTTTTCTTAGAACTCATAGATGTGAGAATATTCAGCATCTTTCTCTCTCCCTCTGTCTTATTTCACTCAGCATAAGAGACTGCATATACATCCATGTATAGGAAAGTTTCATGACTTCATCTCTCCTGATGGCTGCATAATATTCCATTGTGGATATGTATCACAGTTTCTTTAGCCATTCATATGTTGAAGGGCATCTTGGTTGTTTCCAGAGTCTGGCTATTGTAAATACCACTGCAATGAATATAGGTGTGAGGGAGAGATTTTTTGCATGGTACTTTTGTGTTCCTGCGACTGGTACAGCGGGATCATATGGGAGCTCAATTTCCAATTTTTGGAGGAATCTCCATATCGCTTTCCATAAAAATTGGACAAGATGGCCAGAGGAGGCGCGGGGAGAGCAGGGTGCAGTGGTCAGAGCTGGAGGGAGAAGCTGTGGGAGCAAGAGGATGGGCGAGCAGTCTGAATGCCAGAATGGATAACCGTTTTGCAACCGCATTTGTAATTGCTTGTGTCCTTAGCCTCATATCCACCATCTACATGGCAGCCTCCATTGGCACAGACTTCTGGTATGAATATCGAAGTCCAGTTCAGGATAATTTCAGCGAATTGAACAAAAGCCTTTGGGATGACTTTGACAGTGACGAGACAGATGAAAAGACTTACAACGATGCACTTTTCCTATGTAATGGCACTCTGGGATTGTGGAGACGCTGCATTACTAGACCCGACCATGCAGATTCACTCAATATGGTCACAAAATGCACTAGTTTCACACTGAATGAGCAGTTTATGGAGAAGTTTGTTTATCCTGGAGACCATAACAGTGGGATCGATCTGCTGCGGACCTATCTTTGGTGGTGCCAGTTTCTTTTACCTTTTGTTAGTCTAGGTTTGATGTTCTTTGGGGCTTTGATTGGACTTTGTGCTTGCATCTGCAGAAGCTTGTATCCTGCTATTGCCACAGGCATTCTTCATCTTCTTGCTGGTCTTTGTACACTGGGCTCAGTCAGTTGTTATGTTGCTGGAATTGAGCTTCTCCACCAGAAACTAAGGCTGCCGGATGATGTGTCTGGAGAATTTGGATGGTCCTTCTGTCTGGCCTGTGTGTCAGCTCCTTTACAGTTTATGGCATCTGCTCTCTTCATCTGGGCCGCTCATACCAACAGGAAAGAGTACACGTTAATGAAGGCCTATCGTGTGGCATGAGAAGGAAGCCGCTTACTTTAAAATTGCCAGTTTTATTTTTTTTTAATATCAATGTTTTCCCTTATCTCCCTCCCAAGTTGTTCTTCAAACTTTGTGAGTAAATCATTTTATCCTAAAAAAGAAAATCCATTTAATTTATATACATCCAGTCTCCTGTTAACAAGACTAAAATTTACATGGATAAATCTGAGTGATTTCATTTTACAAACTGAGCTTGGTTTAGTCTAGACTGAAAGAAATAAGAAGACACTTGACACACTGGTGGAAGAAAATTGCTACTGGAAATGGAGCCAAAAGTTTTCTTGATCTCTTGTGAAGACTTTTCACTAATGTAATTGTATCTGTTTAACTGGGAACATTTGTTTCTTTGGAAAACTCTCATGGTCATCAAAACTTTATGCTCACTTCACTATTACTGATAGCCACAGCTATTCTGTTTTCAAAGACTACAGCTGTATAAAATAAGGACATTATCTAAGATTCTTTTTCATAAGTATTCACTTATAGCTTCATCAGAAGTGGAATACACTGACTATAAGAAAGGGAATGACACACAGTGATTAATTGCAATTCTGATTTTGTCATTGAATGAATTTCAGTTCAACCAGACAAGAGAATTAACTTTACTTCACTTTTCTTTAAAGCTCCATTTTTGTTGGATTTTTGGTACCTCAAACTAATTTTTTTTTCTCCATTCCTCTTTAAGTTCTGTGCTTATTAAGAGTACTTCTCCATCCCACCCCTACCCCTTTCTAACAGTATATTGGATCACAGAGTAATTCTCCAATTGTTGTCCATTCTAGCTATGTACCACAAAAAAAAAAAAAAAAAAAAAAAAGGTTCCATCATAATGACCCTCCAGAGCTAGGAAAACTACCACAAGATTAAAGCTTTGGCTGGTCAGTGATTTTCAGCTATGGTCTTTATTTCTTGTGGTGAAATGATGTGCCTTTCCTTGCCTGACTCCATTCCTGATGTATATCAAGGTTATTTAATGTCTTCTAATTCAGTCATTTTTTATAAACATGTCTATAAACATCGAACTTTTAAGAAATCTTATTTATTTATTCCATTACTATAGCCCTTACAGATTTTAAAACAATGTAACTAGTAGTTTCTTACACTGTCCTAAATCTGTTTTTTTTTTAAATAAAAAAATGAAAAGAAAAACAAAAAAAAAATTGGACAAGATGGCATTCCCACTATCAGTCAATAGAAGTTCCTTTCTGTCCACATCCTCACCAACACTGCTTGTTCTCATTCTTTGTGATGTGCAACAATCTCTGTGACGTGAGATGGTACCTCATAGTTGTTTTGATTTGCATCTCCCTGATGATTAGTGATGTGGAGCATTTTTTCATGTGCCTTTTGGCCATTTGTATTTCTTCTTTGAAAAGGTGTTCATTTCTTCTCCCTATTTTTTGATGGGATTAGATGTTTTTGTCTTGTAAAGTTCCATCAGTGCACAGTGTATTTTGGATATTAGCCCCTTATCTGATGGGTGTTGGCTGAATAATTTCTCCTACTCAGTGGGTGGCTCTTGTATCCTTGGCACTATTTCCTATGAAGTTCAGAAGCTTCTCAACTTAATATATTTCCATCTGTTTATCTCTGTTTCCACTTGTTTGGAGAGTGCTGTTTCCTTCTTAAAGATGCCTTTAGTCTAAATGTCATGGAATGTTTTGCCTACGTGTTGTTCTATATACCTTATTGTTTCAGGTCTGATATCAAAGCCTTTAATTCATTTGAATTTACCTACGTACATAATGTTACCTGGAGTTCTGGGTTCGCTTTTTTGCAAGTGGCTAACCAGAAGTACCAACACCACTTGTTGAAGAGGCTTTCCTTGCTCCATTTAGGATTTCTTGCTCCTTTATCAAAAATTATGTAATTGTATGTCTTGGAAGCAATCTGAATACTCAAGCCTATTCCACGGACCTAAGGTTCTGTCTTTATTCCAATACAATGCTGTTTTTTGATAATACAGGTTTTTTTGTAATACAGTTTAAAGTTGGAGAAAGTAATGCCTCCCATATTCCTTTTCCCAAGGATTGCTTTAGCTATTCGAGGGTGTTTATTGTTCCAAATGAATTTCAGAAGTGTTTGATCCACATCTATGAAGAATGTCATGGGTGTCTTTAAAGGGATCGCAGTTAATCTATGCAGTGCTTTGGGGAATACTGCCATTTTAATTATGTTAATCCTGCCAATCCATTAGCAGGGTATGTGTTTCCATTTCCGTGTGTCCACTCTTATTTCTCGGAGCAGAGCTTTATAGTTTTCTTTGTATAGTTCCTTCACGTGTTTGGTCAAGTTGACTCCAATATATTTGAGTTTGTGTGACACTGATGTGAATGGGGTTGTTTTCTTAATGTCCATTTCCTCCCTGTCATTATTGGTTAATAAAAAGGCCATTGATTTCTGTGTGGTAATTTTGTAGCCTGCCACAATGCAATATGAATCTTATTGTTTCTAGATGCTTTTTGGTAGAGTCTTTAGGGTTTTCTAAGTAGAGTATCATGTCATCTGCAAACAGTGAGAGCTTGACTTAATCCTTTCCTATTGGGATTCCACTGATATATTTTTCTTGCCTAACAGCTATCGCAAGTACTTGCAGTACTATGTTAAATAGGAGTGGAGAGAGAGGACAACCTTATCTTGTACTTTAGACAGAGGTCTTTTCATTTTTCTCCATTGAAGATAATATTTGCCACTGGCTTGTGGTAGGTCGCCTTACCTATATTGAGAAAGGTTCCTATCATTAACACTTTGCTAAAAGTTTTTATCAAGAATAGGTGTTGGGCCTTATCAAATGCTTTCTCTGCATCTATTAATATAATCATGTGGTTTTTATTTTTCTTGTTGATGTTGTGTATTAGCTTGATAGATTTACGATGTTAAACGATCTTTGCATTCCTGGGATGAAACATACTTGATGGTAGTGAATGATCTTCTTGATGAGTCATTACTTATTTTCTAGGATTTTGTTGAGGAGGATCTTTGCATCCGTGTTCATCAGATGTGTTCCCGTTCTTTCAATTTCATGGAAGAGTCTGGCCAGGATTGGTGGTAGTTCCTCTTGAAAGGTTAGAAAGAATTTATTAGTGAAACCATCTGGGCCTGGGCTTTTATTTTTGGGCAGACATTTGATTACCGTTTTAATTTCCTCAATAGTGATGGGGGTGGTTAAATATGCTACATCCTACTTATTCAACCACAAAAGGTTATAGTAATCCAAGAATGTATCCATTTCTTCCAGGTTCTCATGTTTAGTGGCACAGAGTTTCTCAAAGTAGTCTCTGATTACCCTTTGAATCTCTGCAATATCTCCTTCTCCTTTTCATTTCTGATACAGGTTATCAAGTTTCTCTTTCTCTCTTTCTTTGTGAGTTTTGCCAATGGTCTATCAATCTTGTTTATTTTTTCAAAGAACCAACTTCTGCTTTCGTTGATCTTTCGATGTTTTTTTTTTTTGGGGGGGGGTTCTACTTCATTGATTTCTGCTCTCAGCTTTGTTATTTCCTTCTGTCTATTTTTGGTTCCTTTTGTTGATCATTTTCTAATTTTATAAGCTGTGTCATTAAGCTACTGAGGTATTCCTTCCTTCCTATGAATTTTCCTTTCAGTACTGCTTTTGCTGTGTCCCATAGATTCTGATAGTTTGTTTCTTTATTGTCATTTATTTCCAGTAAAGTTTTGATTTCCTCTTTGATTTCATCTCAGACCCACTAGTTATTCAGTAGTAAGCTGTTTAATTTACAGGTATTAAAAGTTTTTCTTGTGTGTCCGTTTGTAGTTCACATCTAATTTCAAAGCCTTGTAGTCAGCGAAGGTAGCCTGGAAAATTTCTATCCTCTTGATTTTATGCAGATATGTTTTATGTGCCAGCATGTTGTCTATCCTGGAGAATGACCCATGTATGTTGGAGAAGAATGTGTATCCAGGTTTCTGGGGATGAAGTTTCCGATGTATATCTACTAGGCCTCTTTCTTCCATTTCTCTTTTCATGGCTAGTATTTTTTTTGTTGGGTTTCAGTCTGGTTGACCTATCAAGTGGTGACAGGGCCATGTTGAGATGTCCCACAATTATTGTGTTATTATTGATGTCTTCTTTCAAATTTGTCAATAACTGTGTTAGATATTTTGCTGGTGTCTCATTGGGTGCGTATATGTTTAGTGGTGTGATTACTTCTTGTTGCACATATCCCTTTATTAGTACAACGTGTCCATCTTTGTCCCTTACAACTTTCTGACTCTAAAGTTTGTGTCATCTGATATTAATGGCCACCCCTGTTTTTTTAAGGTGCTGTTTGCTTGAATGATTTTCCTTCAGCCTTTGATTTTGAGTCTGTTTGTTCTGACTATTCAGGTGTGTTTCTTGTAGGCAGCAGAAGGCTGGATTCATATATTTGATCCATTTTACCACTCTCTGTCTCTTAATTGGTGCATTTAGTCCATTGACATTGAGGGAGATGATTGTCATAATATTTAATATCATCTTTGTGTATAAGTTTGGTGTGTTTATTGGTCTGTCTTATCTTTAAGTAGACCTTTCAGTTTTTCCTTTAAGGCTGGTTTTGCATCTGTAAAGTTTCTGAGCTGTCACTTATCTGTAAAGGCTATATATCCTTCCTTCGACCCTGAATGTGAGTTGAGCTGGGTGCAGTATTCTAGGTGAAGCATCCATTTCAGGCTTCTCAAAATACCCCACCACTGTCTTCTGGCCTTGAGGTTTTCTTGTGACATGTCTGCTGTAAATCTTAAGGATGCTCCTTTGAATGTAATTTTTTTTTGATCATGCTGCTTTCAGTGTTCTATCTCTATCTGTGCAATTCTTCATTGTGATTAGGATGTGTCTTGGGATGTTTTTCTTCAGGTCTCTTTTAGTTGGTACTCTTCAGGCATGCAGGATTTGATTGCATGCAGTCTTTAGCTCTGCGAGTTTCTCTATGATGATGTCTTTAACTGTTGATTCTTCCTGGAGATCTCCTTCCTGGGCCTCTGGGACTCCAAGCATTCTTATGTATGTAGTTTCTGTTGAGTTTATCAAAGACTTCTATTTTCATCTGTTCACATTCTTTGAGTACTTTTTCCATTGTCTGATGGTTTGCCTTAAAGTTCTTTTCAAATCACTTCTGCTGTATAGAGTTGTTCTGCATTTCTTCTTCCACTTCACTAATTCTGTCCTTGGCTGCTGTTACCCTGTTGGGAGAGGTTTTCCATTGAAGTTTTCAGTTCAGCTACAATGGTTTTCAGAACTGTTATTTCAGTTTGGAGTTTTCTGATTTCTCTTTGTGTTCTGTTCAGCTAGAGCTATGTTTTCTTTGAATTTCATGAGGACCCTCATATTTCTATTTTAAACTCCTTATCTGAGAGATTAACCAGATGGTTGGCATTTTTCGGATCATCAGACCTGTCATCTTCATTTAATATTTCTGATGTTGTTTTGCATTGTTTCCCCATTGTCATGCTTGCTGAGTGGTTTTTTTCTACATTTTATGGTAAAGTTCATTTACTAGATATACACTCACCCAACCTGCTCAGGTGTTGTTTTAGGACCCAAAGTGCTCATAAGCCAGCCCTCAGTAGTGGCATCAGTGATCATTGGAATCGCCTGGACAGATTCTTGGAACATGGACAGGTGTCCAAGGGCACCTCAGTCTCTCTGCGTCTTTCAGGGATTCTGTGCGGGTGTTGGTCTCAAACTCTCACGGCTCAGGCACCCAAAATCCACATCACATTTTAAACTTAAAAATAACTTTCTTTTGTCTTAGCTGTTGGTACAAATCTATTAAAGTTTAATACTTTGAAAGGATTACTTCTAAGATGATCATATTTTACTTTTGAAAATTGTTCTATGTATTAGTGTAATTTACATAAAAGCAGATAAAATTTTAAATGTTTCTCAACAATAACTACTAAAGGGAAAATTTATCAGAGTTTTGAAGAAAAAAATGTTTTAAGTATCTTTCTATGCTAACTCTGCAATATAAAAATTTTTGCCACAGGCAAATTTTAGTGTATACAAAGACTCATTCATAGACCTACAGTGATAGGCTGTATAAAACATACCCAAGATAATGATAAATAAAGTAGATATTTCTGCCAAATCCTTATATTTGGATTTAAGTTTCAAAATGCTTAAATCAACAATACTCTAAGAAATGCAATATATCTAAATTTCTTGCATATAGTATTCACTTTTACTGTTTTTAAAGTTATATCTTTATTTATATTTTGTTTTCTTTTTCTCGTAAATTAATGGAGAAAGACATAATAATCTCTTATGTCCTGTTTTAAAGGGCCTTGGTAAATCTAGTCCATTGTTGAAGGAACATGGGTACTTGGATATGGGAGGTAAATGAAGATTCCAATCAGATACGCAAAATGGAAAAGAATAAAATATTTACTATTGAATTAACTTTTATCTCCAGGAACAACATTGGAATACAGAAAAGAACTGAGACATGTAGGAAAATGGGCAGGTGAAAAGGAGAAATAGAAAAGCTAGAAACTGGTAATTAAGACTATCAAGTGGCTTGATTTCAGATGCTGAATGGCTTACCAAACCATCTGCTCTTATGTTTACAAGTGTCTAAACTACTCTAATTAGCCAACAAGCTATTTCTATTAGATAAAGATACTATAATCCAACTAAAACTCCATAGACTCCAGGAAAAGTACAGAGATCTACCTACAAAAGTCTTACTGGTTAAAACATCTAATGCCCTTGAACCATGGTTAACATTGTATACAATGTCCAAGTCAATGCTCACTTGAAAGTCTCTAATAATTAATATGATTGGAAGTTACTTTACTTTTCAGATAAATCACCAAAATTAGTAGTTATAAGAACACTTTGAATTAAAGTAAAACCTGAAAATTACAAAAAAATGATAAAATCAAGCATAAGTAACTACAAGATTTATTTAAAAATAAATATAACATTTTAAATAGTCTTGTAATGGTGAATTGATTATAGTAAGTATTAAAAGCTCTCTGAACAGCTTTGATTCTAAAATGAACATTCTTTGTATGAATTTGTACTAATTCAGCCTTCTTTGTGGTCTATGCTATAAATGTTATGGAAATTATGTACTACCCATATTCATTACCTAAATTTCACATAATAATAGGTCTGTCAAATTAATTTCCCTAAAATATATAAAACAATTATTCATTATTAAGGATTAATCACTTACCAAATTTAATTTTCTGAAACAACTACGTATCAAGTATATATACAAGTCTTAATTTTTATTTTCAACTTTTATTTTTTTCAAACAAACTTACAACATTTTTTGGATTTGGGGGTCACACCAATCAGTGCTCTAGTCTTACTCCTGAGTGTTGTCAGGGATTACTCCTAGTGGGCTTAGGGGACCATCAAACCGGTGTCAGCTGCATGCAAGCCAAAAAAAAAGCCTTCCCTATGGTACTCTCTCAAGCCACTAAAGTTTTATTTGTTTATCTGAAGGGTTCTTTTCAGACTATACCACATACAGCAGTGTTAATTCCTGTCTCTATGCTTAGTGGGCCATATGAATTGCCAGGAATAGAACCTGGGCCAGTCACATGCATGGTAAACACACTACCGCTACATCACCTCTCCAACCCCTAATTATTTTTTTTCTTATCTTTTTATTTTTTGGTTCACACCCAGTGGTACTCAGGAGTCACTCCTGGGGCTCAGGAGACCATGGCTCAGGAGACCATATGGAATACTGGGGATAGAACCTGGCTCGACCACATGCAAGGCAATTGCTCTACCTAGTGCAATAGCTGTGATCCATTTTTTAATTAATAAAATCAATACTTTGCAGATAGTTCCTTAGTTTGGAAATGCTATGTGCTTTTTAAATACACTGGTAACTTTGGATATTCAGAAAGTTTTGTCCAAAAGAATAATAGTGATTAACCATGAGGATGTGGAATACCTAAACAGACTATTGTGGAATAGCTGAAAAAGCACTATTGAGGAAACTGAAATGGTAATCAAAAATTTCCCAAAAACAAAAGCCTAAGTCTATACAGTAGATTCACTAGTAAATTTTTTCAAACTTGAAACAAGCCTACTACCAATCTTTTCCAAGATCTTCAAGGAAATTGAAGAAAAAGAAATATTACCAACCAGTTTTATGAAGGTAATATCACCTGGAAAACAAAGCAGATAGAGAAACCACAATAAAAGAGAAGTACAGGCCTATATCCTTGAAAAACATGTGCAAACAAATGTCCTCAATAAAGTATTAGCAAATAGAATCCAACATTTAATGAAGGTCATACATCATGACCAAATAAAATTTACTGAAGAAAAGCAAGGATGGTTTAATGCAAGTACATCAATATAAAACAATGTATTAATAAAAGAAAAATATAATTTACATGATCATAGCAATAGATACAGAGAAATAATTTGACAAAATCCAGCAACTATTCATGATAAAAAAAAAAAAACCTTTCAAAAGATGGGAACTAAAGGAACTTACCTCAATGTAGTCGAAGTTATTTACCACAAGCCAGTGGCAAACCTCACACTCAGTTAAAAAAAAAAGAGAGACTCACCTAAGTGCAGGTTATCCTACCTTACCAGCTAACGACAAGACAAAATCAGAAGACTTGTCACCCTGTGGTAGGTCCAAAAGCCAAGATCGCGATTTACAGATGGCTGCTAGAACCATGACCAGACTGTATACAGCCTGGGACCAATAAAAAAGCCCTAGTCTAGGGTTTGAACTACGACCTGCACAATAAACATGATCCCCAGTTCTAAAGGTCTGGCAGAGACCATTGTAACGGAATGGGGCTTCTGGAAGCACAAAGAAAGACGCTATCCTAGGTGCCATCCTAGGTTCAGTGCAAAGACCAAGATCACCAACCACAGAAGATGGATTAAAACAACACTGAGGTAACAGAACCTCTAGAACCACAAAGACTGACTTCATCATAAGTCCCGCCCCTGGATCTGTGCAGATACTGAGATCTCTAGACACAGAAGCCTGATTGTATCATCCAGGAGAGAGCAGAAGTCTTCCAAACACCACAAAAGCACCACCGGGAGAGTAAATGATCCTGAACAGAGTCTATAGTTAATCCGATGACAATATACTCCAAGGACGGAGAAACCCCATATCTCTTAGGCCAAGTGAATTCCTTTTCGAATGACCCCAATATTTACTGTGCCAGGGCAGGAGGGAAAAAACAAAAAAACAAAAAGCACAAAACCTTGGTTATATTTTATATATTATTTTATCTTCATTTATTATTATTATTTTTATTTACCTATTTTTGGTCAATTTCTCTGTTTGGGTGTGATTATTGAAGTTGTTGTCCCCAGTTATACTTATTTTTTCTCTTCCTTTCTGTTCTTTATTTATGTGCTATACCATGTTTCTTATATCAAGACCATGGCGGGTTGTTTTTTTTTTTTGTTTTTGTTTTTGTGGTGCTTATCGTTATTGTTGGAGTCCTCACTGGATATCTGACACTTCTTTTTGTACTGGTGGAGTGTTTCACCTTCTTTTTCTCCTTCGTCTCTCAAACCGATGATGAGAGCCTCTAGAAGAAATCCGCTTATTTTCAGCGCATTAGACTTTTACCCCAGTTTATTACTTTTCTCTTCTTCAAACAAAACCACGTAACTTGAACTAGCTAGTCCCGCCCCCCAGTTAGAGGGGGAAATAAGAGAGGCACCAGGACCAAACAGGTGCAAGACTACTAAGTAGTAGGCTAGATACAGAGGGGACTACATATTCTAGCAACCCTGGGGGTGAGGGAAGAGGATATGGGAGGTAGGGCAAAAACGGAGGTGTAGGGAGGACAATTTGGTGATGGGAATCCCCCCTGATTTTATGTAAATATATACCTAAAATATTGCCAACAATATGTAAGCCACTATGATCAAAATAAAAATTATATTTAAAAAAAAAAGAGAGACTCTAAGCCAGTGATGGCTAACCTTTTTGAGCCTGAGTGCCCAAACTGCCGTACAATGCCCGGTCCTCCCAATGGCCATTCCTCCCCTATTGTCAGGTGAGCTGCAAAGCAGACACCGGCACACTCGCCTCCCACCATGCCACATATCTTAATTGCGGATCTTCCCACATGCCAGCTGCAAGGCCTTCGCATGCCACTGCTGGCACGCGTGCCATAGGTTCACCATTGAGGCTCTAAGGGAAGCCTTTGCTCTAAGATCTATCACAAGGTTAACCCCTCTCACCACTTCCATTCAAAATAGTACTGGAAGTACTTGCCAGAGCAATTTATCAATAAAAAGATATTAAGTGGATTCCAGAGAAAAAAGTTAAGTAAGAAGGCAAGGTCTCAATGTTTGCAGATGACATGATACTATATTAGAAAATTGTAAATACTATCAAAAAGGGGCCGTAGAGATAGCATGTATGTAAGGCATTTGCCTTTCATGTAGAAGGACGGTGATTCAAGTTCCGGCATCCCATATGGTCCCCGAGCCTGCCAGGAGCGATTTCTTAGTGTAGAGCCAGGAGTAACTCCTGAGCGCTGGCAGGTGTGACCCAAAAATTAAAAAAAAAAAAAAAAAGACTATCAAAAAAGCTTATCAAAACAATAGATTTGCCTAGTAAATGGAAGGTTACAAAATAATGGGAAAAAAATCTATGGGTTTTCTATATAAAAATAAAGACTAGAAAGAGACATTAAGAAAACAATCACGGGGCCAGAGAGATAGCATGCAGGCAAGGTGCATGCAGAAGGACGGTGGTTCAAATCCTGGCATCTCATATGGTCCCCAGAGCCTGCCAGGAGAGATTTCTGAGCATAGATCCAGGAGTAACCTCTGAGCGGTGCCTGGTATGACCCAAAAACCAAAAAAAAAAAAAAAAAAAAAAAACTAAAACAAAAACAATTACATTCACATTTGTGCCTTAGAAACTCAAGTACCTCAGATTCCACTTAACTAAAGAGGTGAAAGACCTATACAAAAAAAAAAAATTACAAAACACTGTTTCAAGAAATAAAAGAGGACAAAAGATAAAGGAAATACCTGCTTATGGATTGGGAGAATTAACATCATTAAAATAGCAATACTTCCTAAAGCATTGTAAAGATTTAATACAATCCCTCTAAGGATACACATGACATTTTTGAAAGAAATAAATCAAACTCTTGAAATTCACTTGAAGCAATAAAAGCCCACAAATAGCTACAGCAATAAAAGAGATTGTAAAAGAGCCTTAAAGTAAATGAACAAACAATGGAAAAATTACTCAAATAATATGAACAAATGAAAATAGAAGTCTTTGATAAACTCAACAGAAACAACATAATATTCCATTGTTTATATGTACTACAGTTTCTTTAGCCATTCATCTGTTGAAGGGCATCTTGGTTGTTTCCAGATTCTGGCTATTGAAAATAGCTCTGCAATGAAATTGGCATTTTTTATTGTTTTTGTGTTCCATAGGGTATATCCCTAGGAGTGGTATAGCTGGATCATAGGAGAGCTCAATTTCCAGTTGTTTGAGGAAATCTCCATATTCTTTTCCATAAAGGCTGGATTAGATGGCATTCCCACCAGCAGTGAAAGAGAGTTCATTTCTTCCAAATCCCAACCAGCAATGATCTACTTGTTTTTTTGTGACATGTGCCAGTCTCTGTGGGGTGAGATGGTAACTCATTGTTTTTTGATTTACAACTCCCTGATGATTTGAGATGTGGAGCATTTTTTCATGTGTCTTTTGGCCATTTGTATTTTTACTTTGAGTATTATCATTTCTTTTCCCCATTTTTGATAGGGTTAGATGATTTTTTCTTGTTGTGTTCTGTCATTACCTTGTATGTCTTAGATATTATCCCCTTAGCAGATGGATATTGAGTGAACAGTTTCTCCCATTCCTGGGTGGCCTTTGTAACCTAGTCACTATTTCTTTGAGCTGTAGCATTTTCTCAGCTTAATATAGTCCTATTTGTTTATCTCTGCTCCCACTTGTTTGGAAAGTGATGTTTCCTCCTTGAAGATGCCTTTAGTTTCAGTATCATGGAGTGTTTTACCTACACCTTATTCTATATATCTTATGGCTTCAGGTCTGATATCAAGGTCTTTAATCCATTTTGGCTAGACTTTTGCACATGGTGTTAGACAGAGGTCTGAGTTAGCTTTTTGCATGTACCTGACCAGTTGTCCCAACCCCACTTGTTGAAGAAGATTTCCTTGCTCTAGTTTGCATTTCTTGCCCCTTTATCAAAGATTAATTGGTTATATATCTGGAGAACAATCTCTGAATACTCAAGTCTATTCCATTGAATTGAGGGTCTGTCTTTATTCTAATACCAGGCTGTTTTAATGACCATTGTTTTGTAATATAATTTAAAGTTGGGGAAGGTAATGCAATCCATATGCTTTTTCCTAAGGGTTGCGCTAGCTAATCTTGGATGTTTATTGTTCCAAATGAATTTCAGGAGTATTTGATCCACTTCTTTGAAGAATGTCATGGGTATCCTTAAAGGAGTTGCATTAACTCTGTACAGTGCTTTGAGGATTATTGGAATTTTAATTATGTTAATCCTCCAGTCCAGTAATGAGGTATGTGTCTACATTTTCTTATGTCCTCTTTTATTTCTTGAAGCAATTTTTGTTTGTTTGTTTGTTTTGGGTCACACCTGGTGACGCTCAGGGGTCATTCCTAGCTATGCGCTCAGAAATCGCTCCTGGCTAGGGAAACCATATGAGACGGCGGGGGATGAAACTGCGGTTTGTCCTAGGCTAGTGCCAGCAAGGCAGACGCCTTACCACTATGGCCTCTCTTGAAGCAATTTTTTTGTAGTTTTCTTTGTATAGGTGCTTTGCCACTTTAGTTAAGTTGACTCCACAGTATTTAAGTTTGTGTGGCACTAATGTAAATGAATTGTTTTTTTATTGTCCATTTCTTCTCTATCATTATTTGTATATAAGAAGGCCACTGATTTTTGTGTGTTAATTTTATAGACTTCCACTTTGCTATATGAATCTATTGTTTCTAGAAGCTCTTTAGTAGAGACTTTAGGGTTTTCTAAATATAGTGGCATGCCACCTGCAAGCAAAGTAATTAAGTTTTAAAAAAGATTTATCTCATTTCTGCCTACTGTATGAGTATTCTACTTTTTCCCCCTTAAAGAATCCTAGTTTGAATGCTACATTATATGGTTATCTTATCTTTAAATTAAAGATCACATTTTAGTTAATCTTTTCTTCCATATAGTTCCTAACATATTATATATAGATATTTATATCTATCTATATATATAAATTTCAGTTGGTTAACTAAATTCTATATTCAGCATGGTTATTTTTTGAATCGTATTAAGACTTCCTGTATGTTTTTTAAAATTAGCACTTATCAAGCAACTAATTATATATATAATTGAGTGTACACATATATAAGCCTGTATACAGTTGAACGAGTAGCAATTAACACTGGCATCTGTGCTTAATTTTACATTCTCAAGAAGTGGAACTCACCTAAGAGTTGTGATTTTGTTTTTCATTCATAATAGACACTTAGCAGATCTGAAGATATTTTTGGTTCCTGCAGTATTTTTGGTGGAGAGGGAGGTTGCTAGTATCTATTTGGTATAAATCAAAATTTCTATTAAGCATCTCGTAATGCACAGGATGTTATAATAAGATTTATCTGGTCCAAAATTACTACGGTAAAAATAAATATTATGTAAGTATAAGAACCCTACTTTGACTCAAAATTCTACCCAGCAGAACCATGAATGATATGCATGAGATAGCCAATATTTGCCAAGCTAATGAATAAAGGCAACATTAAATATACCAGTTCTTATACTGGCTCCTTTTTGCTCCAAGCCTACTTTTCATCACATTTAAAAAGCTACTATGTGAAAGACTAGGAATCAAGGATTTAAATGGCCCAACAGATTTAAAATAGGAAAATAAATAAAAGGCTAATCACATTAATTTTAATAAAATATTGCATTTTTCAAGTTCTATCTTTTTTTGTTTTTGTTTTTTGGTTGTTTTTTGGGTTACACCCGGCAGTGCTCAGGGGTTACTCCTGGCTCCAGGCTCAGAAATTGCTCCTGGCAGGCTCGGGGGATCATATGGGATGCCGGGATTCAAACCAATGACCTTCTACATGATAGGCAAACGCTTTACCTCCATGCTATCTCTCCAGCCCCAGTATCTTTTTTAATATATATTGTATAGAGCAAAATAAAGGTTCAAATTCATCTTTATACTTTATCAAAAATGAGTAGTTACTTAAAATGCTAATGGATACCTTATTATGTGTTAAATTCATTCTAAAAGCTCATTTCACAAGGCAAGAGGAATACAGTTGAAATAGATTAGAGTATGCAATTCCCCCCAAAATGCATTAAAATGTGAAAGCAGGCCAGAAAAATATTACAGGAATTAAGCTTCGTGTACTGTACACAATCAACCCTAGTTTGATCCCTGGCACCATATGGTACTCCATTATGAGTATATCCCTACCAAGAACTGTTGGGTTTGTCCTACAGTACTGTCAAATGTCAGCGTTAGGCACTTCAGATATGGTCTCTAAATACAACAGCACCCAAGCCTTACTGCTGAGAAACACCTCTGGGAGGGGCATTCATACCTCATGAAGAATTTGAGAGCCCTCTATCAAATAAATAAAAAAGACACTTTTGTTTTGAGGCCACACCTGGTGGTGTTTAGGGGTTACTTCTGGCTCTGTGTTCAGGAATCACTCCTTGTTGGCTCGGGATGCCAGACAGAATTTGGGTAAGCAATGTAGGAAGCAAAAGCCCTACCTGCTGCTCTATTGCCCCAGCCCCAACTGAAGATATTTTTATTCATCCTTTAGTAATTAAAAAGCCAAGAGAATTACAAATCTTCAGTACTAGATGGAAGGAACCTGGAATAGGTATTCCTATCAAGTAATATACCATGTGCTGGTGGTCAACATAATTTAGAGATTGTGCACACACAGAAGACTAATCAAATAAATATCAAAGACCATTTTTTTACCAAATGTTAAAAGTATATAAAGCAAACAAAAATCTATATACCAAAACAAACTCAAGTTTCAATATTAAAATATTAATACGCAAATATACACATAAATGCATACACAGTTTCTAAAAGTTCATCCCAAAAAGGTGGTTCATATAACAACAACGCTCAAAATTAAGAAAAATAAAAAAAAATTAAGAAAATTTAGAACCCAAAATCTGGGTTCTAAATTACCTATACTGTAATAAACCAGAATTAAGAAAACATCTGATTCCAGAGCTGAGGCATGGACATCGTAAAGTAAGTGTAAAGCATCTTATCACGCAGGTAAAAATCAGGTACTAAAAATATTGGAAAATATTTAATCAACTAAAATAGTATGAAGACAATTCTGTTAGCCAAATCTGAAAAAAAGCATCAAAATATTATTTATAAGAACAATAAATAAAATGAAATGAGTTATCAAGTCTATAGAGGTATATTGGTAGTAATAAATGTGGCATAATCACAATAAATTAATGATAAATAAGTTATTATTAAATTAATAATAAATGATCACTTAACAATGATCATATAAGAGGCAAGGGAAATAGTAGAGGAAGTAGTGCAGTTGCCTTGTATAAGGCCAATCTAGGTTCTATCCCCAGTTTCCCATATGGTCCTCCAGCACTGACATGAGTAACAATTGAGTGAAGAGTCAGGTTTAACCTCTAAGCATCACTGGGTATGGCTCAAAAACAGAACAAAACAAACAAACAAACAAACAAAAAACAATTGATGCCCATCTATCAAACTTAAAACTGGCAAGAGACATAAACACTAAACCAAATGGTGCAAGTTTAATAAGTGCACTCTAATGAAAGTCTCAAACAATGGCCCTACACAATAAAAGCAAAAGGGAAAAAGTACCTTGAAAGTAGAGAAAACTAGCAGTCACTTTTATAGTCAATTATCAAAGTTAACATTACTAGTAATGGAATAAATAAAAACTAAAAGAAGAGCACAGCATAGCTTCTCTGATACTACTGCCAAAAATGTAAAACCTGAATCTTTTCTATTTTTCATAAACATTAGAAGATTTTATTATCACTAAGGTAACATACTTAAAATAGCGCTAATATTTATGTTCTGATGTAGGATGTTACTGTACCTTCACCACCACTACTATCCTGTTTTTCTTTTTTAGTAAATAAATTTTTGAATTGAATAAAAGTGATAGTTATACAGTTGTTCATTGGGTTTCAGTCACACAATCATGTACAATATCCTTCACCAGTGCGTATTTCCCACCACCTATGTCCCCAGTGTCCCTCCCACCCACTTCCAATCCCTCCCCCCTTGCCTGCCTCTGTAGCCAACATTTTTTGTCTCTTCCTTTTAAACCTTCTAAACACTGGTAAACCCTGAATCTTATCATGAAGAATTTTATGACAATTCCAAACAGAAAGTCTACAAAGAAATATATAATCTTCAAATATATCAAGGCCCCATAAAAGTAAAAATTATGGAACCACAGACTACCTAAGGAGACCTAACAACCAAACGCAATTCAAGATCTTATGTTAGTATTCATCAGTGAAAAGAAAAATCAGCAATTAACTGGGAAAATATTAATATATTAACAATGATGGATAAATATAAATTTCTTGACTTAATACTTCATATATAAGAAATTACTTGGTCATAAGAACTTCAGGACAGAGACAGAACAGTGTGTAAAAATTGCAAAATTTAGTTCCCAGCCCCACATATAGTCACAGTCCCCTAAGCACAGAGTGGGGAGTAACCCTGAGCATCACCAGGTATAGCACAAAAAATAAAAACAAAAATAAAAACCAGGATTAATAGAGCAACTAATAATCAAATGGATCAAGGAAAGCCTCTGAGGGTCTCAGGATAAAACTCAGTTGCAAATCATGTTTTGCAATCATACAACCATGCATTTGATCCCTCTTGCCATAAACCAGAGCTGATCTTGATCCAATTAGTTTGGCTGTCTGAAACAACTGACATTACAACAGTACCTATGGGGTACTATTACTAGGGGCATTCTGGCATTATTACTGAAGAGCAACAAGGCCTGAGTGTGACCTGGTGAGCACTACAGGCAAGAGTCATACAAGCACTACAACTAAATAGTATGAGCTCAATGAGCATATGTATAATTCCTGGAAAGAATCACAACCAAATGTGTTGCACAACTAAGATGTGCAAATAGATGTGTAATAGAAGCTCCAGTCGTGCACTAAACCAGAACTTGTACACTGCCTGAAAATGTCATCAGCACAACAATCTTCTTGATGTTCATTAGAATAATTAATGGAAAAACTTAAAAGACTCATTAAAGTAGAAATGAAGAACTAAAAAAGCTCTTCATGGGCCGGAGCAGTGGTGCAAGTGGTAGGGCATTTGCCTTGTACGCACTAACCTAGAACAGACCACGGTTCAATCCCCCAGCGTCCCATATGGTCCCCCAAGCCAGGAGCGATTTATGCATGCATAGCCAGGAGTAACCCCTGAGCATCACTGGGTATGGCCCCAAAAAGAAAAAAAAAAAAAAAAAAAGCTCTTCAAGTAGCTGGCCTCAGAACTAAGAATAGAAAGAGACAAAAATCAAATCAGTGAACTTGAAGAAAAAGTACACAACCTCGTCAATAAAGAGGTTAGTTAGAAGGAACTTTTTTTTTTTTTTTGGTTTTTGGGCCACACCCGTTTGATGCTCAGGGGTTACTCCTGGCTATGCGCTCAGAAGTCGCTCCTGGCTTGGGAGGGGGGGGCCATATGGGACGCCGGGCGATCGAACCGCGGTCCGTCCTACACTAGCGCTTGCAAGGCAGACACCTTACCTCTAGCGCCACCTTCCCGGCCCCAGAAGGAAGTTTTTAATGTTAAGATATTTAATGAATATAAAGAGGGAGGGCCCGGAGAGATAGCACAGCGACGTTTGCTTTGCAAGCAGCCGATCCAGGACCAAAGGTGGTTGGTTCAAATCCCGGTGTCCCATATGGTCCGCCATGCCTGCCAGGAGCTATTTCTGAGCAGACAGCCAGGAGTAACCCCTGAGCACAGTCGGGTGTGGCCCAAAAACCAAAAAAAAAAAAAAAAAAAAAAGGAACAAGACATAGGCATTCCAGAAGGAGAGAAAAAATACAAAGGGGAAGAAAGAGAAAGGCTAGGAGCAAAGATATACTTGAGAACTTCCCTCATCTGAGAATGAAAACTTCTGCACGGGTCAAGGAAGCCTAAAGAGGACCAAATGAAATCAATTCAAACAAAGCAATGAGATCAAAGTGACAAGAATAAGAGAGATTCCCTAAAGCAGTGAGAGAAAGTCTCAAATACAAGAAAAGCAACTCAAAATCCTTATTAGATTTCTCAAATGAAATCCTAAAAGCAAGATATATTCAAAATACTATATGAAAAAACATCCAAATCTACTCTCTATGGTTTTTTTTTGAAGGAGTGATCAAAACTAATTGTGACAAATAGCTAAAGGCATTTGTTGCATAAAAATCAGCTTTTCAAGAAATACTGAAAGGTCCCTATAAAAAAGTCCCTATGAAACAGAGTGATAGAATAATGCATTCACCTTATATGTGCACCCCCGAAGTTTTCAAATAGTCCCCCCAGCATCTGATAGTATTAACTCCTGAGTGAAAAGTCAGTAAGAGATCCTGATCACCAACAGATGTGACTCATACTATGTCCACCCCCAAAAATAAATGGAGAATGGCAAAATCACCAAAATCACATCAAATTTTCACATACTTCTCTAAATGTGAATGGACTGAACTCTCCTATCAAAAGGCATAACATGGAACTAGAGAGACAGTACAAATATGGAGGCATTTGCCTTACAAGAAGCCAACCTGATTCAAACCTTGATACCAAATGTGGTCCCCTAAGCACCACCACTAACTGAAAACTAAAGCACAAAGCCAAGAATAAGTCCAGAGTACCACCAGATGTGGCCAAACCACACCCTCCTCGGATAAAAGGAAACAGTGAATGGTTGGAACAGGAAACAAAGCACTAAGCACCACTTGGTGTGGCCCAGAAATTAGTAATATAATAATATTATAATGTTAAGAATAGTTCAAGTGCTATCTAGTGTTCTAAAATGTTCTAATATAACTTTGAAAAATAAGTGTGATAAATAAGTTTCAGTCATTAGCTGTTTATTGATTATGATGTTCAATATTATATATCCATCAGTTGATGAAAATGTTATCATGAGTCTGCATTTTCCCAAAAAACAATGATTCAATATTTATAGTCACTTCCTATAAGATAGATACCACGAATTGTAGTGGACAATTTCATTAAATAGTAATCAATGAGCCAAGAGATGAGGAGAAAATCAACAGAAATATCAAATTAAAATATTAATTCTACAATAATTTGATACCTTATTTGATATCTGAAAGTATCAGAGTATAAAAATAATTAAGCTTAATGTAGTCAAAAAGTCAAACTAAAAATTTTCAGCAATAAAAAATAAATCAGATATCACTAACGGAAGCAGTGGAGATTGTCAGAGCAAGAGATTATCAGAAGTTATTTAGAAGAAGCAGAGAAAGATCAAATGGATGACAAATACAGAAAGAAAAAAAGAAACTTTTAACTTTCTTTGGTATCATAGAAATTCAAGAAAATATCTCAAGATATAAAGTACTGAAAATTTTCCTAAAATACATTTGTATTAGGCACAAATAATCAGAAAAATTTTTACACAGAGGAAAAAAGAGAAACGTCCCTTTGCAAGATCCAACAGTTATATTAACAACTAATATTTTAACAGTAACAGCAAAAGCTCAAAATAAAAAGGAAGGCAACAATATTGAATGAATTAACAGAATTTCAACCTAGAAAGAACTCTAGTTTCAGATTAAAATTCTAGTAAAAGTATTCTATGTGAATGGAGGCAAAATAACTACCTTTTCACACAAATAAAGATTTATATTAACATGAGCAAACATAAGCTTGTAGGTTTTGTGGGGTCAATAAATACTGAGACTAGTATTCAACCTACATTAGAAAATTCTGACACATGTTACAATATGATCAGTTTCCTAAACTGGCTTATACTGCCCCCTGAAGGGTACTAGAATAAATGGGAGGAGAGCAGCAGCCTTGGGTTGCAAGGAAAAAAAAGAACATTTTCTGTTTGTTAAAATGTATGTTTTCCAGTGAGGAAAAAGCAGCTGAATAGGGGTTTATTTGTTCTTTTTGTTTTTATTTGCTAAAAGGAGGACAGTAGGCAAAGTAAGTTTGGCATCTCTGAAAAGTCATTATGAAGTGAAATATCACTAAAGGAAAATACTATGTGATCCAACTATGTGAGAAGCCCAATGTAGTCAAATTAATTAAAAAAAAAAAAAAAAGAAAAGAAACAGGGCCGGAGAGATAGCACAGAGGTAGAGTGTTTGCCTTGTATACAGAAGGACAGTGGTTTGAATCCCAGCATCCCATATGCTTCCCTGAGCCTGCCAGAAGTGATTTCTGAGCAGAGAGCCAGGAGTAACCAAGTGCTGTCCAGTGTGATCCCCCCTAAAAATAAAAAATAAAAAGCAGAGACCAACGCAATAGTACATAAGGAAGAGGGGCTGGAGCAGTGGCACAGGTGGTAGGGTATTTGCCTTGCATGTGCTAGCTTAGGATGGACAGTAGTTCATTCCCTGGTGTCCCATATGGACCCCCAAGCCAGGGGTGATTTCTGAGTGCATAGCCAAGAGTAATTCCTGAGCATCACCGGGTGTGGCCCGATAACAAAACAAAACAAAAAGTACATCAGAGAGGATGCTTGCCTTGCACACAACTTACCCAAATTCTAGCCCTAACACCACAGATGGCCTCCTAAGCCCCACTAGAAGTGATTCTTAAGTGCAGTTTAAGGATTAATCCTTAACACAAGTAGATGTGACCACAAAACAACTAAAATAAATGTAGAATGATGATAGGTCAACATCAAGGAAAATTTGTTGACCAAATAATGGCCATAATGTTTATGTTTTGCATTCTGGAAATGGAAGGTGATGGTGAAAGTTAGATAATATAAATGAACTAATTTCCACAGAACTCTAAACTTTAAAATGGCTATAAAATCTTTTATATATTTATCATGACATCAATAAATAAGTTTATAATAAATCAACCATACTAAAGGACTTTCTGTAGAATATACTTCAGGGGGGAAAATGCGCAAACCGGATAAAAAAAATTTGAAAAAAGAAATCAAATAATAAAGTAAGTAAAATAATAAATTTCATTAGCAAGCAGGTGGTAATTAATTAAAGACCACCAAAAATCTCTTTCTCTCTCTCTGTCTCTCTCTCTCTCATACACACACAGAATCTAGCAAAAATTAGAAGCCTGATAACATCAAAGGCGAAAGATATTATGGAATACTATTTGCAAAATGCACATATATGATAACCCTATAACTCAGTAATTTAGCTCCTGTATATGAGATGTTTATATTCACAGGGACACAATTACAAAAAGTTAAAAATAGCATTGTTTGTAGTAACAAATAATTGTAAACAACTCAAATGCACATCTACAGTAAAGTTTGCAGTCACCCAATGAAAAATAACTGGGCTAAATTTATTCTAAAAATGAATATAAGTTACAAACCAAATACAAAGTGAAACAGGAAAATAATACATAAAATGCTGTTACAATTTATGCAATTTAAACCACAAGTAAGCATCCCACTTCCTTAAGAGGGTCTCCAATCCTGCTGTGAGGCACCAATCTCCCCTGCTAGTTAAGCAGACCAGACACTCCTTAAGATTGAGAGCTTCACAAATCCTAAGCCACCCAAAGGTATCAGTTTCAAGTTTCCCAATGCAGGAATTGAGCTTCTACTTGACTCAGCAGCTTCACTTCTTAGAATATACCCCTCAAAAAAGGAGAAAAGATATTCCCATGTTTATGCAGCTTGCAGTACCATTTGATTCACAATAGCCAAAATCTCCATACAATCCAAGTGTCCAAGAACAATGGAATATTACTTACCATAAGAAAAGATAACCACATGCATAAAGGGAACACTATGCACAAAGATCAAATAAAAATCAATTAACAACCTTTATTTCAGACATGAAACTATAAGGCATATAGAAGAAAATGTAGACAAAACACTCCATGACATTGAGACTAAAGACATCTTCAAGGAGGAAACATCACTGTCTAAATAAGTGGAAGCAGAGATAAACAAATGAGACTACATTGAGAAGCTTCTGCACCTCAAGGGAAGCAGTGACTAGGATACAAAGGCCACCCACAGAATGGGAGAAACCATTCACCCAAAACCTATCTGCTAACAGGCTAACATTTAAGATATACAAGGTATTAACAGAACTTAAAAAGAAAAAAACATACGGTTCCATAAAGAAATGGAGATAAGAAATTAAGACATGTCCTCGAAGAAAACATGCAGATTGCCAAAAGGCACATGAAAAAAATGCTGCACATCCTCATCATCAGGAAAATGCAAACCAAAACAACAATGAAGTATCATCTCATGCCACAGAGACTGGCATACATTACAGAAAATAAGAATAACTAATGCTGGCTGACGGGGATGAGGACAGAAAGGAACTCTCATTCACTGCTGGTGGATATGGATATTCTTCAAAAAGCTGGAAATTGAGCTCCCATATGAATCAGCATTACCACTACTATGGATATACCTTAGGAACACAAAGCACAATATAAAAATGACCTCTGAACCCCTATGCTTATTGCAGCACTATTAACGATAGACAGAAACTAGAAACAACTCAGGTGCATAAAACCAGATGAATGTCTAAAAAAACTGTGGTACATTTACATAATGGAATACTATGCAGCTATTAGAAAAAATGAAATCATAAAATTCAGCTATACTTGGATGGACATAGAGACTATTATTATGCTAAGTGAAATGAGCCAGAGGGGGAGAGAGAGACATAGAATAGTCTCATTCATCTGCGAAATATAAAAAAATGAAAGACAGTATAACAATAACATCCAGAGACAATAGACATCTAGAGGACTAACTCTTTTTTTTTTTTTTTTTTTTTTTTTTTTGGTTTTTTTGGGCCACACCCGGCGATGCTCAGGGGTTACTCCTGGCTGTCTGCTCAGAAATAGCTCCTGGCAGGCACGGGGGACCATATGGGACACCGGGATTCGAACCAACCACCTTTGGTCCTGGATCGGCTGCTTGCAAGGCAAACGCTGCTGTGCTATCTCTCCGGGCCCTAGAGGACTAACTCTTGACATGAAGTTTGCCACAAAGATCAGTGAGTGCAGCTGGAGCACTAACCACAATGACAACTACCATGGTAATGATAGTGAGGGAGAGAGGAAGAATGCGTCTTAAAGACAGAAAGGGAATTAGGGTAGGGAGATGGAAGGGGAACACTGGTGTTGGGAAGATCAAACTGGCGAAAGGTGGTGTACATTCTATAACTGAAATCCCAGTATAAACATTTTTGTGAACATGGTGATTAAGTAAAAAATTTAAAAGAAGAAAGAAAAGATAAAGTCATGTAATTTATGGAAGGACCTGGATAGTATCATGCTGAGTGAAGTTAGTCAGATGCAGAAACCAACATAGAATGATCTCTATCACAGACAGGAAACATGAATGAAAAACAAATGCCTAAAGACAATGTAAACAAAGAACATGAGAACTGGTACTGAGTACGAAACATGCCACTTTGGAAGAGAACGAGGGGCAAAACAAGGAGGTGGCAACATCTATGGTAGAGAGAAGTATTCAACCAAGAAGAGATGGAAGTGCTGAAAGATGATAAAGCATTATGTATGAAACTGTTAGCAACAGTAGTGTGTTTCACAGTGCTAAGACAAAAACTAAAACCTCATGTAGAAGCAGACTGGTATGTGGCCTGCAAACAATAGAAATATTGTGTTTCAATACTGAAAATCATGAGTAACTTTGTAATTTTACAGTGACTATTATTTTAAATGTGCAAGAATTCCTTATTAAAGAAATTATGAAAACATAAATAATAAAACTAAAATAAAATTAGATCAATTAACACCATAAAATAGACACATTTACTTCTAGTGGGAAAATGTAGTTGCAGGCAAAGAGGGACATAGAGTGAGAGATAGTCTCTCCAGTACAAGTGATTTTTTCTTTCTCCACTTGCATGCTTATTACATATAAATTCACTTTATAATCTTTCTTATGAAATATATTTGAAACAGTCCAGATTTTAATATAGTACTTTTTTTTTTTTTTTTTGGTTTTTGGGCCACACCCGGTAACGCTCAGGGGTTACTCCTGGCTATGCGCTCAGAAGTTGCTCCTGGCTTGGGGGACCATATGGGACACCGGGGGATCGAACCGCGGTCCGTCCAAGGCTAGCGCTGGCAAGGCAGGCACCTTACCTTTAGCGCCACTGCCCGGCCCCCAATATAGTACATTTTAAACAATCATTTTTTAGGGATAAAGAATAGTAAAAACAGAGTAAATAAATGTAAAGCTAGATCAAGAGGCAAACATAGCTACAAATATGGCACAATTTAAGGAATTTCTGTGTATTTTATCTGTTAGCATGAGAAACTTTTTAAGTTATTAAGGAATGTGCTTCTATGGAATACATATTATTTCTTCTGACATCATAAATAAGGCTAGAATGTATTTTCTACATTAACAAAGGCACTTAACTTGTATATATATCAGAGCTCATTATACACTTTATTCCAATACCCTAAACTTCAATGTAGGCATACGGTTTGATACTTTCGATAGTTCACCCTGTCAAGAAAGAAAACTCCTTGCTAAGGGAGGTAATAGATTTTGCTGAGAATTATGCAACTGCACATCTGAAGAGAAAGCTTATACTCCTGTCTAATCACTTACACAAACAAAAGAAGTCCAACTATCAAAAATTTACTGGATTAAATTTTGCTCATTGTTAAAGCCATCCTAACAGTATTCCATTCACTTAGTCATATGGAACCTCTTCCCTAGCAAATGTACCTGAAGTACAGTACATTATGGATAAATATACTCAGAGAGTTACAGAAGAGAAATTTCACAGAGGCCACACATGCGACAAATTCAAATCTCAATCTTTGTGTAAACTAGTCCCTTATTCTAGACTGGTTATTCTACACACACAATTAGTATTATCAAATACTTCTAATCACTCTATCAGAAATATCAACCCACTCTCCAATTCACCCCTGAAAACTTGACATTTCAATATCTTCTTTGTAAGCCTTAATTTTTCTTATTTTCTAGTACATCACGTGCTTTATATATCTTCTATATTTGCTGTCTCCATCATCTGCATGCAAGTTATATTAACAATTAATATTTCTTAACAAAATAAATTGATGGCGAAAAGCCAGATGAAGCACATCTTTCATTTTGGTGATCCCTTTCCTTTATCCTTCTTTGGCATTTACAAAATGATAAATCCCTTAAGTATGACACTTTGGTGTTGACGGAACATTTCCAGTGACTGCATAGTTTACCAAGATTTTCCAATTCCGCAGGCTCAGTAACTGCAACATTTACCAGAGGCTGACCCAGTTACCTAGATATCAGAGATCATATAGGACAGTTCTTTGCTATGAGTATACACAGAGATCTAATGATTTTTCTCAATGTTCTCCCTAACCATGTGTGAAATGTGTCATTTAAACAAATTAAAGACATATTACTTGCATACTAGATAAATGTTAATTAAAAGAGATTTCAAGTAGCCTAGAGATTATTTATTCAAGTAAAATAATACCAATACACATAGCTAAAGAAATATTTTATGTATATTCTTTTCAAAACAGTGAGTGTAAGTAAATGTGCTATTGTTGAAGTCCAAGTGCACAGAATTTTGGTTCCTTTACCCCATAATCTTTCTTATTGGCTCATCTATTAATACTAATTCAAATCTAGTATCTCCAAAGAAATTATAATAGAAAGACAACTTCTAGAAGTCAAATTAACAGATCAAATTAACAGTCAAATTAACCCAGGACTGCAAATAAAGAAAAAACTTCTCACAAATTTCAACAAATACTTTAGTATAATATATTTTCAGTAGCAAAATTTTTTAGAAGTCCTTGCATATACTTACTGATTAAACTTTATGAAATGGATAGATTTAAAATGCGTATTAAAATTAATCACTCACTCCCTGAGGAAAAATTAACCATTTATTCCCAGACTACATTACTGATCATCTGTTCTTAATTTTTCATGTCAACAAAAAATTCTACATAATAAACAATGAAATTACCACACATACTTTCAACTGCCCATTTCAAAACTCCTTTTGATGACTGTATCACACTAACACTATTTTATAAAACCAAGATATTTAGGAAATAAAAAGTGTAAGCTATTTGATTTGATTTATAATCAGTAATTCACCCTATAGATGGGTATGGAGGCATCCAAAAAAGTTTCTTGGTTTCTGGGCCACACCCAGCAATGCTCAGGGCTTACTCCTGGCTCTGCACTCAGACATTACTCCTGAAGCCTCAGGGGACCCTATGGGATGCTGGGGATCAAATTCTGGCAGGGCAAGCACCTTACCTGCTGTACTATTACTCCACCCCTCAAAATAATGTGACCAAAATGCTTCACAAAATGTGCTGCTTTCCAGAGCTTTCATACTTTCCTCAAACCCTTTATCCCTTGAATGACAAGTTTCAGGACTTACTAAATAGGATTGAGAGAAATTTTTAAAAATCTGATACTACTAAATAACATTATAAATACATGTGAATGCTTTTTAAAAAAAAGAACTCAGCACATCTGGCACAACAAATTATGCATGGCAAGGTAAAGACTGTTGACACTGCATTCAAAATGTGAATCTAATCTTCCAGGATCAATCACTCACATTAACTGCAGCTTTCAAGATTGGGGCATATCATTTTATAGCGAATTTAATGTGGGTTTGAGTATTTGATATCTAACATTTATTTATTTTAAGACTGAAGGAGACTTAGCTGAATAGAAACAAACTGAATGACTTATAAAAAAATTGCTATTTGAAAGTATAAATTACTCAACTATAAAATCTAATCAAATATCAAATCTCTAGCTTCCTTAGTATAGCAGTGAGCATACCTGCCTGTGATATATCAAATTTCCCTAAAGAATAAAAATTATTGTTTTATATAAGTATTTCTATTAGTTATATGGGAATCTATAAATTATTAATGTAATAAAGAAAAGAGATTCTACAAATTAGTAATTTAATAAAAAAAGGAGATTCCATTTAAAGTCTATTTTATCATTGTTGTTAATAAATCAGTTAATTTCTAAATCATCCTTAGTGTTTTTCTGGAGATTCTCTAATAACTATCTTATTAATTGAGATAATAATGTTCATAGCCCCAATCAAATTCCTAAAGTACATTTTTAAACTGGTATTCTGTATTTTAGAAAGTCATGCTTTAAAACAGAGTGGTCACAGTTAAATTAATAATAATCAAAATCTTACTAATGCTTTTTACTGAATGAAAAACCAGAACTTTGGCAAATCATTTAAAAGGTCATTTTCAACTTCATAACTGAGTTCAGAGTCCATACAAAAAATAATATTCTGACAGTTCCCTATGGATACGGTTTCTATCACTACTGAGTCAAAGCATGTCAATTGACAAGAAAATTTTGCAACAATTTCAGAACAAGGAAGAACATGTCCGTATCAAATTCTTTGTAGGAGAGTCAAACTTAAATAAAAACAATTATGATAATATAAAAAACATATTTGGGGGAAGTTTATATCTCAAAAAATAGATGCTGATTTTTAATTATGGTTAAAAATATGAAGTCTAAAGATTATAGAAATCAAGCAATAGAGACTAAGTACTTTTAAAATCCTATCCTTAATTCTAGAAATATTACTAGGATCTTTCTTTTAAAGTTAAAAATTACATTGCCTTTTAGTTTATATCTTTATTTTAACATCAGAAAAACTTAAATATCACTGACAGTCTTTACGTACCTTTTTTTTGTTTGTTTTTTGTTTCTGGACCACACACAGCAGCGCTCAGGGGTTACTCCTTGATCTTTGCTCAGAAATTGCTCCTGGCATGGGGACCATCTGGGATGTCAGGAATTGAACCCCGGTTGTCCCGAGTCAACTGCTTACAAGGCAGAACCCTACTGCTGTGCTATCACTCCGGCCCCTTCACTTACTTTTTTTTTAATCTAATCAGTTGAATATTGAAACTATTAGAATTTAATACCTTTCAGTGAAGAATCATTTCGATCTTGAACTCCAAAATTCACAATGGCTATTTTTGTCTAATAGAACGTTTTAGCTAAAATGAACAATTATAATACAGATTTTGATAAAGAGCAAGTTTTAAAACTGAAACTAAATTTAAAATAAAAACATAACTGTTAAGTCAAATTCACAAAACTTAATTTCAATTTTTAACTTTTTATAATCAATTGAAATTCTGTGATTTACAATGCTACTGATGGTTTCCCATGTACATAATTCCCAACACCATGCCATAAGTATTTCTAAGATTTTTCATTTAAATTGTCTTATCTATTTTAATAATAGAATTTCATACCTTTTTAATCCTTTTTAACCAAAAACTATTTTAAAAATACTGAAAGAACCACAATGCAAATAGTAAATTCTTAGAATGTAAAAATAGAAACCCTTTAAAAATTTGTACCTAGATCTGTAAACACAGAACTTTTTTTTAGTCCTCACTAACAGGTAATCTAAGTGAAACTGAGAAAAGTGAACTGAGAAAACAGTTCCTCATGTTATATTTTTTTAATACATAAAAATACATGTGTAAGACAAGGGATAAAAAAAATTGGCTATTATTTGTTAAGAGAACTTTTACTAAAATTTAGGACAAAATTATATGTTCAAAATATCTATTAAATATAACTTGATAAATCTTAAAGATGACCTCTATAAAAAAAATCCATTTTAAAAGACACAGCAATGAAGAATGTAATATAAGAAAAACATACCAAAAAGTCTATATTTAACTGGCTGCTCATTCATTAGAAAGGTGCCCCATAACTACCATATGTTACGCAAATATGTTATCACACCTACAATTTCATCATATGTCTCCCAAGAAATTAATTAGCTCTAACTTTTTCAACTTTGACAAAAAATGTCTACATCAGTAGGATTACTAGCTGCTGCAAACATTTCAAAATTCAAAGCTTTCTTCAGCTTATATTTAACCTTTTAATTACTATTAATCATTTAGCAACATTTAGAACAGCATTCATTAGACAGATGTCTAATTCTGTAATTTTGAATAATGTAGTCATTTACACATTATTTACTTTTGGTGCACATTTGCTAGCAATTTTAAAAATAATCTAAGGTTAAGATCATATACTAATACTTCATTTCACAGCAAAATCTAGGTCCTAAAATTTTTCTCTAAAAGTTTTTAAAGTATTAAGAAATTGAAATAATAATGACTTGTAGCAGTAAATATATTATAGAACTTAGACAAATAATGAAAAATAGAGAAAAAGTTAATAGGACATGTTTAAGAAAGATCTTACAAGACCCAGAAAAACAGTACAGGAAGTAAGCCATTGACTTTGCATGTGGCTAATTCAGCCAGGTAACATCCTCAGCATCCCCAAAGGTCATTCCTGAGCACAGTGCCAGGAACATCCAGAGAACCACAAGGTGTGGACAAGACCTCCTCTGACTAAAAATTAATTACAGATACTCCTCGCTTAACAACCTACCTGTTTAGCGACCACTCGCACTTATGACCATCTCTTCACCATTATTTTATTTTAAATATCCTTTTTCCAGCTTATACACTCTACAGTACAGTGGTTTTGGGTGCTTTAATGTACCTACTTTACTAACTTTATGTTCTGTAATACATTGCAGTACTGTGTGTAAATTACACAAACTATGCAAATTAAAACAAGTGGAAGTTTTCAGTTTGATCTTTCTCATTATTTTACTTATTCAGAATACTGTATTGTCAAGTACTCTGCATATAATGTATTACTGTATGCAGTACATGCAGTTCCTCACTTAACGAATAATTCACTTAATGGCCAAGTCTTTGAAACGGAACTTGGTCATTAAGTGAGGAGTATCTGTATAGAAAAAGACCAGCAGTAAAAAAAAAAAGAAAAGAAAAGAAAAGAAAAGAAAAAAAACACACACAAAGATGAGAATCCCCATATATTCATTTTTTAAGTAAACAAACTTGATTTGGGGGTACTTAGGAAGGTGAGAGAAAAGGTTTAAGTAATAAACAAAGAGGGGCCAAAGAGATAGCATGGAGGTAAGGTGTTTTCCTTGCATGCAGAAGGACGGTGGTTAAAATCCCGGCATCCCATATGGTCCCCTGAGCCTGCTAGAAGCAATTTCTGAGCATAGAGCCAGAGCGCTGGTGGGTGTGACCCAATAACCCAAATACCTCCAAAAAAATGTAATAAAGAAAGAGAGTAGGTAACACATTCAACAGAGAGCACAGGCAGAATTCTCCAAAGGAGGAGAGAGAGCCCCAGTACACGTCCCAGGGGGAAAGCATGAAAGTCCACATCTCAATGGGGAAGATAAAGATGACAAGAACTCAGGCACCATGTAGCCAGCCAGGCAACACATGTGCCAATAATCTCTATATTTACCAAACTTTTTGGGGGGTATTTAGGGGACACCCTACCTTGAGGTTCAGGAAACAATAAGTAGTATCCAGGATAGAACTGCACATTAACTAACTGCAGTCTCCCAAACTTTTCAAAAGAAAAAAAAAACTATTACTCTACTGTAATTCACCAATTCATATTCTCCTCTAAACCAACTTCTATCCCCATTATTTATACTACACTATTAAGCCTATTAATAAAAAAGTATTGGTAACATTTACTAAGCAATGAACAAAGAATTATCAAAAAGTTTTACAAGGGGTATTAAAGGAAAATACATAAAATAAAAATAGAAATTGGGACCAGAGTGGTAGGGCGTTTGCCTTACACCCGGATGACCAGGAAGGATGTGAGTTCAATCCCTGACGTCCCATATAGTACCACGAGCTAGGAGCGATTTCTAAACACAGAGCCAGGAGTAACCCTTGGCACTACTGGGTGTGACCCAAGAAAACAAAAACAAACAAACAAAAAAGAAATTAATCCCAAAAGAACTAAAATATAAAATTGCACAATATCAGATTGGCAGGTAAAAAATATGGCCTAATAAACAATCCAATTAACAGGTCTTATATATAAATTTCAGTAAAATCTACAAACAAAAACCTATAGAAAAAAAACATAAAAAAATTATACCACAAATTATGTTATAAAGTGTAAAAGAAGAAAATATTGGTTAAAAATAACCTAGAGGGCCCAGAGAGATAGCACAGTGGCGTTTGCCTTGCAAGCAGCCGATCCAAGACCAAAGGTGGTTGGTTCAAATCCTGGTGTCCCATATGGTCCCCCATGCCTGCCAGGAGCTATTTCTGAGCAGACAGCCAGGAGTAACCCCTGAGCAATGCCGGGTCTGGCCCAAAAACAAAAACAAAAACAAAAACCTAGAAAACAAGCGAAGAAAACTAAGAAAATAAAACAAACCTAATAAATAATACAATAGCAATAGATAATTAGTAATTATTGATTACATCAACAGCCTGAATTTGCCACGTGTAAGGCAAAAAGTAGTTCAAAGACCAAAAAACAAAATCCAATTTTTGTTGTCTAATTTCAAAACAAAAATTGATTCCAAGAAAATTCAGGATCAAATTAAGTCAGAAGACAATTTTGCAACCTGGTCTCATAGAGCTATCATAATGAAAAATAACCCCTGGGTTCAAATATCATTTTCTTCCTTCTGCAACAACATATGAAATATTAGTGTTTCTCCAAAACTGTCCTCCAATTTCATTTTTAGCACAATAACACCTAGTTTCGTTACATGCTCTCCACTTCCCATTAGTGTGATCATTTACTCACTACTACATATAAAGAATACACAATAAGATTGTATTGGAAAAATATACAAACATGACTGTATGAATTAAAGGAAAAGTGAATAGTATAATTATTCAAACGTAATACTATATTCATGTATTAATGTCTGTACAAATGCTAAGCATGTAACATGCATGAACAGATGATGAATTTCTTTGTTGCCAAAAGTATGTTCATGCTTCAGGTTATGGGAAGGACTTTGGAGGGGGGGAAATTACTTGGTTTTTTGTTTAGTTTTGTTCTGTGGGCAACACAATGCTGCTTAGAGCTTACTCATGGCTCTGTTTAAGGGATCACTCCTGGTGGAGCTCAGAGAATCATATTGGGTGCTGAAGATTGAATCTGTGTTGGCTACATGCAAGGCAAGCACCCTATCTGCGATAGTTTTACACTCCCAAGCTTCACTTTATATAACCTCTTCTCTGAATTTTTCTTGAGCTATATAAAACAGTCAACCAATCATTTACAGCAACCCCACTGCTAAAAAATTATTTCAATTATCATAATGTAGTCTAATACCTCAAATATTTGTCTCCATTCTAAATTACACTCTTACTGAGGACAGAAAAATATTTTTTCAGTTTGAGTAAACTCCCTACTAAATGCATATATTCAAAATGTTGTAATGTCTAGTAATTTTTGTGAATTCTATACTGCTAGTAAAAATACAACAAAAGGTTTGAGTGAAACTAAGCACAAGCAGCCTTGGTAATATATGAAAGATTTGGGAACTATGACTACAGAATATATGAAGAAACTTTTTAGGGAGATAATTTTCACTCCAAAAAAGTTAAAAGTAAAACAAAGCGAACAGGAGTGGGAAATACTGGTCTAGAAACAAAGGTTAAATATTTGGAGTCTGAGCTCGTTTTAAGATATACCTTCACTGTGATCTCATTAGAAGTGTGCTGTTTCAGTTCTTCTTTATGAAATATATATATATATATGAATGTTAATCTTATAAGCTCATTGTCAAGATCAAATGATTGCCATGTAAATAAAAACCCAAATCAGATTTGAAGACTCTCAGATAATAGGACTATAATTTTAACAGTGCCAATTCCCTTCCTGCCTGTAACTAAAATCAGAGTCCAAAAAACTATTTTCTAAAAATAATTTTAACAGATATCAATGTCTAAAGTTTTGCCATAAAGAAATTTTGTTATAAAGTAATCTACCATTTAGTGTGTCTATTCAAAAACTTACCAAGGTTCAAGTACAAAGTTCTAAGTACTAGAAATCTTTCTTTTAATATTTTTTTCCTTGCTGGGAAGTCAAGCTAACAGGAACTAACAGGATCTAAGCTCTTGACCTGCTTGCTTTGCCTTAGGTGTTTCCTAAACCACTGCGTCACTAAAACCCTTTCTTACTGGATATCCATAATATCAAAGCTGTCAGAACTGACTCAGATTCCTGAGATTTGAGCTCATGGAGCTTGCAATTTTTCCAGTAAGTGCTTTAAAATGACATTTATTAAACTTCTTCCACAATCCCTTAAAAATCCAAGACATGACACCAAGCATATATACATATGTAAAATGAATACAAATCAAACATTTACTGATCACAAATCATGAATAAATTTATGTTGAAACAAAAAGAAATTTAAGTTATATAACCTCAGAGGTGATCAAAAGTTGAAAAGCAGCCTTAATTATAAAACACTTGAAACATTTTAAATGTTCTTTTTTTTTTTCTTACACTCTTTTGATAGTGTAAAATAGAAAAAGGCTTTTGGAGAATGATAACTAAATGAGAGTGTTAAAGAAATAAGATAAAAAGTAATAAAAGGGTTCTAAAGACAAACAAGTTTCTGCTTTCTGATACTACTTACAATCGGGCTCACTTAACTACACACACACCTAACTAAGCACACACAGAAAAGTTTCAAATTCATCACCAACTCAAGGTTATTTTGAGATTGAAAATATAGTAACGCCATAAATATAGACCCACAGGCTTTTATTTTCATCTGATTTAGCTTTTAAAGGTTGCATTCCTTTATTGCCTCAGATTTAACAAACTATGTTTCCTGTTTTTAGTCATATAAAAATCACAGCTTTGAGTTTAAATAATATAAAGTAATCTGATGGAATACAAATTATTTTTCTGCTGAAAAAAATGTTTGCCACTTTATTATTTTATGGTAATGTAAACTATCTTGCAGTAGATTTTATTTGTAGGACAGATCCCAAGCAGTGTTTCAAGGGACCTAGAGAATACTCATGGTGATGCCTGGTCCATTATAAGCTCTATGTTTCAATATTTAGGGCCAGTAATACTAGAGTAATCAGGGCAGACCGAGAAACGCTCTGGAATTAATGCAGTCTGTGGCGCAAACTCAAGACCCAAGTCAGATGCTCCAGCTCTATAAACTATCTTCCTGATCCTCATGTAAGTTTTCTTATTTTCTTTCTATCAAGCTTGATTTATGAAGCTCCAAAAGCACATCTGTCTGCTTATCACAATTTAGTATTTATTATTGAGTTTAAATTTTTGTTATTAAAAACAAAGCTCCAAACTGCAATTTAATGATGCAATTTCATCACTAAGGAAAAGATGTACTATAGGATAAACTATGTTTTTCATAACTGTCAAATATGTACCAAATCACTGTGTGAATTTTGATAAAAATTATAAAGCAGATGGCATGACAGCTATGCCATATAAATTAACAAAATTTGCATTAAAAATAAAAACCATTAGATTGTCTTTACAGGCCTCTTTGAGACAATATAATGTTAAAATTTATATTTTGAATATTTTTCCTAGTAAAGAGAAACTACTATCACTTCTTTTCCCAAGTTTCAGGCCAAATTCTTAGTCACTCACCCGCCCGCCATCTTATGAATCCTGTGTTTCCTCTCCTCCTGTGGACTCCACCAAAGAGGACTCTATAAAGTAAATGTGGAGACAATTATTGCCTAAAGTGAAGTAGATTCTTTATGGTTCTAGAAAGGATAACAAATAAGCCCTTGATTCATTAGAGAGGAGAAAGCTGAAACCCAAAAGCTAAAGAGTAAGAACAGATTATATTCAAACTATCAATGTTTGAATAGAACTTTTGAATAGAACTTTTTCAAACCAAACAAAAATGTTTCGTATAACTTATGGGTGAAGGTTTAAATAATATGTCCGCTTTTGTAAATTCACAGAAAAGCCCACCATCAATTAAATCAGCAAAGGAAAATAAATGTTTGGGGGAAAAAAAATAAGAACTGCATGTCAAAAGTCACATACATATTTACGTAATGTTGTGAACTGGCGGAAGTATCCATTTGTCAAGGTTTAGTACCCAAGAAATGTTTATGGAAAGAAACAGGAAAAAAGCATCAAGTAATAGTACAGTATCAGTGCAACATGAGTGGACAAAATAAAACACGGGAATTCCCGGAAGAAATGAATCCCAGGATTTGTTAATACAACTACCATGAAATATATAGATAACGACAGTACACTCAGAACAGTGTACAACAACATGTGGAAGGGATCTATCATCATGGCTCGTTAGTAGAAGTAACAAAGAAAGTGTTTCCAAATAGAGTTAAATTTTTGTGCAATAGGAGATCATTCTATGCTGAACTATTTGGACAAAACAAGGAATTTGAAAATGGCTATTCCTTTTTTTTTGATCTCATGTTCAACTCTATAGTTTTATTTTATAAACTATAAAAACAGAAAACTATTTCAAAAGGTGCCCTACAATCTTGCAAAAAAAAAAAAAGGCATAAAATTGGTCATCCTATCACAACAACAGATCATATTGATTCCTTGGTTAAAATACTCAGTATTTCCACTATACCACAAGATGATAATTAAATTCTAGGGCTAGAATGGCTTAGCTGACTTTTTTTTCTTCCCTATTAGCTGCTTCTAAGCAGGCCTGTCAAAGTTTCCATTTAGTCTATGATCCATCTTCAAGGTTGAAGTAAAGACTTCCTTTGTAAGTATAACCTTAAGCATCATCAGCTCACTTGTTGCACTATCTGATTTTACTTGCATCCAACATTCCATCTCCATCAAAAAAAAAAAGAAAATGAGGAATAGTCCCCTACCCTACAAGCAAAAATATTAAAAAGTAAAAAAGTAAACCTTTGACAGTTTGTCTAGATATAATAACTGAACTAATCATTAAAGATAGTTTCTCAAAGAAAATGACAAATATTCCTAGAAGATAAGCACAAAGAAGACACCATATATAACATAAACAAATAAAAATTAATGCTGCATATAAAGAAATATAAAAAATAGAAAGTTGGTAGAATGTGAAACAGGGAACACAAAGTGACAAAGTAAAAACTGTTAGGAAACAAAGAACTTCATAGAGTGTGTTAATGAACATTATATATATGTAGGACAATGGTTTAGAACTAAAATGTATACATTTGTGCTGTCAAAACTAGATTTAAATACTGAAAGGGGCTAAAGAGATAGTACAATGAGTAGGGAATTCACCTTGCACTGGTCCAACCCAGATAATCACTGATATCCCATTTGTTCCCCTCTGAGTATCACCACATAAGGTCAAAAATAAAATAAAAAAATAAAAAAATGTCTGCCAGAGGCAGGCTGGGGATGAAGGCAAGGGAGAGGGCAGAAAGGAAACTGGGGACACTGGTGGCAGGAAATGTGAAGGGTGTTGGACACTGTCTGAAACTCAATTGTGAAAAACTTTGTAACTGTGTATCTCATGATGATTCAAGTAAGAATTCATTTTTATGGGGCCAGAGAGATAGCATGGAGTTAGGGTGTTTGCCTTTCATGCAAAAGGACAATGGTTCGAATCCCGGCATCCCATATGGTCCCCTGTGCATAACGGGTGAT